>NC_079156.1:131711142-132311142 GCF_947563725.1 Argiope bruennichi | reverse complement strand
GGAGTTAGGATTTGAGAAAAGTACAATAAGGGGCTAGAAAAAAAATCGAACAGAAATTGAAAAGGGGTGTGTTGCACAAGCTAGAGGAAATGGAATAAAAGTAAGAAAAACCATGCTGAGAGGTAAGCATAATGAAGTTGAGGAAGTTTTATTTTTGTGGCACGAACATTTAAGAGGAAAATCTGTATCTGTATTGGGCCAATATTGCAGGAAAAAGCATTGGAATTTGGAGTTTTTCTAACATAATTAGTTTGAGTCAATTTTCTTAAGAATTAGGCCTACAATCAATGTTTTGTTTATTTTCCTGCATTTCAGTTAGGCATTACAGAATTTATATTAAAATGTGAACAGTTTATATCCTTTAATGTACTTTTTCTCTAATAAATTCTTGAAACTTACTCTTGAATTAGTATATAAACTATCATACAGAACCTTCTATTTTAAATCGACACTTTATCATCAACTGCATCTATGATTCACCGTGCTGTGGCCACACTCGCATTCTATATGGTTTGAGATAAATGGAGGGCTTAGTACACAATAAGAAGTGAGATAATATATATAACAGTGAGTTTTGATATAAAAACTTGTATCTTCTGGTATTTATTGGTGGTCAAAGAAATGAGTTCATAGAACTCCGACCTATGAGGCTTTTTTTTATCCGTCTTGCCCTTTTACCACATTAGGCTGGATACTCGAGAGTGCACTGCATTGAAACAATTTAAACAAAATCATAACCAATATCCCTGATGAACCAACTGGTCATCTATAAGACATTATTCTTCAACATTTGCATGTATGATTTTATTTGTTAAGATAATAGAAAGCTTTAATTTTAAAAAAATTGGATTTTATTTGTTAAGGTAATAGAAAGCTTTAATTTTAAAAAAATTGGATTTTATTTGTTAAGGTAATAGAAAGCTTTAATTTTTAAAAAAAAAACTGAATTGTCAACTGTATCTTTTATAGAATTACATAAATAACAGAAGGAAAAATTGTGTTTAAGGAAGCTTCTTACCTTGTTGCTTTTTCTTTCAACACAAGTATTACTATCTGAACACCATCCACATGCCAGGTTAGATAAGCAGCTTTCCTGAGAACTGTGCCTAACATTTAACAAAAGAGAATGAATGTGATTAACAGAAACACAGATGTTAAAAGTAGAGGCTGAAAAATAAAGAGAAAAATGCAGTGACAGAAAGTGAAGGCCATTGCTACGCTAAAATTCAAAAGAAAATTGGAATGGAACTTACACTTTCTAAGCAGTATATATTGATTATTAAATGCTGAATTTATGCTTTCATTTAAACTAAACTACAAATAAATCACATATGCTTGAATTGATTTAATTATTTTCAAATTATTTTCTTCACAATATGAAATATAGAAAAAGCAAATTTAAATTGTCCTAAAAAGTATATTCTGTCCCAATGAAACAGATTTAAATAAATCATAATTTACATTTAGTGAAACTAAATATTCTATCATAATGTTAACTTATATAGGACTCTTAATCTTACTGGAGAAAAAAATAATGTATTCAAGGACTTTTCAAAAATTTTCAGTTACTTTTTTTAGAAAATTCAAGAGCTAAAAAATTACATATTTTAGAAACAAAACTACGAATGATAAATTTAAAACAAGTATTTCCACTATTAATATATTCATCGTTCAAAAGTAAAATTATTTTCCCCCTTACTACTTCTGGATGATAAATTGAAGAGTACTAAAAATACCTGTTATGCTTATATTTAATCTATAATGCAAAACTTAAATTTCAAAGTGAATTTCAAGTTCACAATGCACACATCCATACCATAAGCTATCACACAACTACTACTGGATGCTAATTTCACAAAAGCTACTAGAGGTTGCTCAAATTACAAACACATTTCTTCTTCAAGGTTTCCAAACCTCAATATTTTTATTTATGAGAAACTTCCTTTCATCTATAGTCTAGATATAAGAGTATACAGTCCCGTAAATATTTTGATAAAAACTCATCAAATTGATTCTTGCATCAATAAAACTCTTCAAATTCTACTGAAATGTAAGCCATATCATTCAAAAGTCATTGAAGTCTATTTAAAAAGAATAATATTCTTTTCTTGTAGTCACTTCCAATCATTATTATTGGATTTTTATTATTTTTTAGTTCCATCTGATTATTAATAATACTTTTTGGACATTCTCCTTGAATTTTAACAACTCAAGTACGTATTTCAGAAGAAACTTAAACCAAGAATCTATAATTTAATTTATTTACAAAGTCGCAAATTTCTTATTTCAAATCTCTTAATCAAGATCAGTGGCTTTTTCTCTAATAATTTTTTTTCTTCTGATTAGTAAGACAGTTTAGCATTATGAACCAAGAGAATCATGCAGTAATTCTGCTGATACTGGCATACAAATCTTTATTTGAAAAAAATTACACAGAAATACTATTTATAATTTTCAGGTTTCCAAGAACATTATTTTTCACGATATTGAAATTTTTCTAACAGCCAGTGACACTTTCTTTCATATCTTGTTCCAAAAACGGCAAAAGTAAACAGTCTCTAAAGCAGAATGTTGAAAATGATTTTGGTAAATAACAAGAAATATCTCAATTTGAAAGGTAAGATCAGATCTTTACTATACTTTGCAACCAATTTGCAGGTCATCACATTTCTTTTCAGTTAAAAATCTTAAATAAATTTATTTTTCTGATAAACATTATAATTTATTCTTTTCCTAATTAGACCGAACAATTATATAAATTTTTCATGTCTCTTTCTACATCAAAAAATAAATGTTGTTTTGCATGCTTGAAATATTTGACCATAAAATATTAAATTTAAAAAAAAATCAAATTTAATATAAAAGTTAGTGTACTCACCTCGAGCAGGTACTAAGCAAGAGTTGATCACTGAGAACAGCAGATGGAAGGACATAAGCAAGCAATTGAGACCGCATCAAGCCACTATATCCTCCAAATATCACAAGAGTATGTCCTCTCCGCACACCCATAGCATGAGAGAAAACACCATGACTAATAGGATTGTTGGAACCTTGTAAGATAAAATAATAGCATTGTATTATTTAAAAGAAATTAAATAGACCTATCCGTGATACACTGATTTAAAACTTTAAATATAAACTTCTTTTCAAATTTATGAATTTAATGAAAATTTTGACAAAGAAAATGGATATATTCATTACTCAAATATTATAAAAAAAAAGGATAATATCAAAAGCATAATTTATGAGCATCATGATATCCAGTTAGTAGAAACACTCAAATATCACCATTTACTAAAATTTATAAATACATATTACACTTAACAATGGTTTATTTTCTATTTATCATGTAAGTCATAAAAAATGGAGAAGAATGATGAAGTCAATTGTAGTCATCAAAAAGAAAAATTGAAAATTATCTTGAAAATTTTTTTTTGAGTTCTCAAAGACCAGGGGGGGGGGGTCAAGTTGTTAAAGTTTGAACAACTTGAAATCCAAGGATAAAAGAACAATAAATTTCAAAAACTTGATATAAATAAATTCGGCATGACAATTGTCTACAATTAGAGATACAAACTATTTGTATATCACAATAAATATATCCAAGAACATGGGGAGAGAAGTATTATATTAAAGAATTGATATTTATATATATTTGACAATAAATACTTACCAACAAAATCTTTCCTTAAATTGGAAATGTCAATCCATTTGTGACACCTCAAATGATAGAGGTGTGTTTCATTGTCATAACAAATCTCCTCTTCCACATGCTTATGGGTATACCCACCATAAATTATCATATAATCACCTACAATGGCTGCAGTGTGGAAAGCTCTTTCTAATGGTGTAAAACGATTTCTTTCATATTTAATTTTGATCCAATATTTCTTTTCCACATGAAATGCATAAAGATGATTAGTTAGTTTGCTGACATGAGAATATTCAGCAGTGATGCCACCAAAAACAAAAATTGTTTTTGTCTGTTGATGGTAGACAGCACTGTGACCCACTAATCGCAAAGTGCTTTCCTTTCCACCATACGAATCTACCACTTCCCAGCCGTTCATATCCCGTATGTTGATTCGATACATCTTGGATGAAAATGTACCATCTGAAAGACTGCCTCCAATAATGTAAAGCCAATAAAAATCAACCAGAGTGACTGAATGTTTGGTAAGTGGTGGTGGCATGAAATGATTCTTGGGTACCATAAGATTCCACTGCAGACTGGATACATTGAAGAACCACAATTCATTTGAAAGAGTACCATTTTCCAATTCTCCACCGAAAAGAATGATATTATCATGATAACAAATCGCTGCATGACCATGGCGTGGACTGGGTGATAATTTGGTTATTATACTTGTCCAATGATTCTCTTTAAAAGAAAAGACTAGGGTGTCACCTAACACCTTTTTAAATGTATATCCACCAAAAACATAAAAACTATCTGTGTGTTGCACATATGTCCCTGTATGACTAGCTCTAGCACTGATGCCACTAGTAGATATCAAATACCAAGAATTGCCTCCATTTTTGTTAGAGTCTGGAAGACTACAGTCCATGCCCGAGTAGCCAGAACGGCATTCACATCGAGCAGGCTCAGAGCTGTTTAAGTTGCATTTGCCTTTATTTTCATCTATACCACAGTCAGAAGGACACAAGCTTATTTCACAGGCATCCCCTGACCATAGAGTATCACAAATACATTGGTGGTTTTGGCACAATCCTCTGTAACTACAATTCAAAGGGCAATCAGTGACACTGTAAGTAGCTTCAAATCCACTTCTTACATAATTGGTGTCACTGTACAGAAGGATCAACATCTGCAAATGAAATTGAACAAAATATTAGACAGAAGGCAACATAAGAGATTTAACATATTTTTTTTAAATCAAATGTTATTACATTCAAGAATGTGAGAAAAACTAATAGAAGCATAATTTTCAAATCACATAAAACATTTAATTATTTCAATGAGAATATGAAATAAACTGAAATATCCCTACTCTATCCAAAAAAAGCTTGGAAGTATTTATTTTAGATTCATAAAAAGAAACTAATTATCACTATTAATTATTCGACAATCTAAAATACACCTTTATCTTTAAAAATTATTTATATTAAAAAATAATGCACCTGATATTTTGATTTTCTTCTTGGGAATAAGTTAATGAGTTATGAAATCTAAAATAACATCAAAACTATTGGTTACTTCACATTTCCCTAAAGCCGATTACTTTATGCCAATATAGTACTTTATTAATTTACGTGATTAGAATAAAAAAATCGGCAAAAATATAATAGGCATGTTTTAGTTTGCTTTGTATCAACATATTGCTTTAAAGTTATACAAAGAATATTGGAAATAGCTAAGAAAATTTTGAATTATGAGCAGATAATAAAAAAACTTCTCATTAAACTTAAAATTTACAAAAAATTATGACAACATACTTTAAAACAAAAATGTTGGTTTTTAAAAATAGAAAATGGTAAATAAAAGAATTTAAATAGGGGGAGGAATGGTCGTAGAAACCAAGAATAAAAATATTCACACAATAATTATACAGAAAATCACTCATAAGTATATTACAAAAGAAACTTTGTCAAAGACAATAAAACACATCAAATTGGAATGAAACATAATCACTACTTTACATGAGGGTTATTTCTTAAAGTTCTCCCACTCAAGCGCTTATTTTTTCAGATAAAATAAACTTTGACAATTCGGTTTTCACAAAATTTTTATTATGATTTCCCAGAAACTGGAAAATAAATTTTAAAAACATTTTTTAATCTACATACATAAAATTGACATGTATGTTTATTTAACAAACTTGCTTCATATTTTTTTCACGGACTGACTAAAAACAATACCAAGGTAAATCAACTTTTCTTGATTGCATAGAGTAATTCTTTTGAATGCATTTAAAAATGGATAAATTGACAAAGAAATTTCCAGTTTTCAACCTAAATGAAAAATATAAGGAGCAAAATTCTCTCTCTATGGAAATTCTCAGAATAATAACTCTCCTCTTCAATACTTTCTGGGCAGGATAGTTTCTTAAATGCGAAGGGAAGTCAATAAGTAACAAAATAAGTTTTAAGTACAATAATAAAAAATATTATGCATGACCATATAAAAAATTATATATGGCATAAAATTAAATATTATGCAATGACCATATGATAAAAAATAAATATATTACTTATTTATTATTTTTCAAAATAATTGCCATTCACATTGAGACATTTGTTTCAGTACTGAATTAGGTTGAAAATACCAGTTTGTCAACCTGTATGAGATCATAATCAAACTTCTGATTAACAAGGACCTCTTCTTGGGTCCAAATAGATGAACATTGAAGGGTTTCAGATGCAGACTTTTCGTGGTTGCTCCAAAACTTCACAAACGAATCTTTGCAGTTTTGTATGAATGAAGAGAGAAAGCTGCAAGGATTTACTTGTGAAGAGATCCAGCATTGAGATAAATGCCACAACATGAATGGTAGTTATAGAAAAAATAATAAATTGGTAAAATTTTCATTTCATTATATGGTGTGTATATATATATATATATATATATATATATATATATATATATATATATATATATATATATATATATATATATATATATATATATATATATATATATTCATTCTAATTATTGTGTTCAAAAAATATGAAGTAAGTATAAGCATTACTCAATGATATTTCCTCATACATATAACAAATGGAATAACTTGCCTAAAATTTGATTCCCATTTTTTTTTTTTTTTTTTTTTTGTCAGTTAAAAAAATATTGAGAAATTAAAATTTTCTATCAAAACCCAATGAGTGAGAACAACCTGCAGTTTAAGAAACCATATTCTAGGCAAACATATTGATCAGCAAAGGCAGCAAGTGTTTAAAAAAATATTAATTTCAACTTTGAAATAACTTACAGCTCCTTGAGTGCTGGTAACAGATGGTGGAGTGGTATTGCCACTGAAACTTCCAAGGAGAGGGCTTGCATATGAATCCCCATTATAAATAAAAACATGATCATAAGAACATTCAGTGTCCATTTTCTTAAAAGTAAGTGTAATGAAAGATTTTTCATCTGAAGCTGTAAAAAGAAAGTAAATAAATAAATATAAAAAAAACAGTTATCTATTTAATATGTAGAATTTAATTTAATATTTTTAAAGAATGTTTACCAGAACAGTAATAAAATTTTTAACTATATAATAATTAAATTAATTTTTCTCAGTTTTTAAAATTAAAATACTAGAAATGGAATAAAAAATGATCAAAAAAGGAACATAAAATAATTACATTTCAAACAAAGCCAAGCTTTTAAACTCTTTGCAGAAAAAAGAATTAATTAAATTGTTAAAAATATGATTATATGCTAATATATGGAATTATATTTATTATTACATCATATTATAAGAATATAATGCAATTAAAAATTTTTCTGTAAGATGTACTATATGAAATAAATATCTCTACATTTAATATTTCAAATAAACACTATTCTTAAATTCGTACAGCCACATTCATTATATCAAATTTAAAAAATGATCTTTGAGATCTTTCCAAATAATAAATAATTTATAATGCGAACAATTATAAACTCATGTGCTATTGGAATGTCAACTGAATATTCAATATGGTAGCAATGTAAATTCCTTATAACAAACAAATATGCAGCAAAAAAAATATCTTTAACTGAAAGCCATTTACTTTGATGCAGTACTTTCTGTCATGAGAAATGAGAATTTATGCTGGATAAACCACATGTAATAAAATTTTTATAACTGAAGGATGCACAAAAAAGAGCAAGCAACATAATTTAGAATTGAACATGAGATAGGAAAAAATTAGTTTAGTCCCCTGAAGAGTTAAAAATACAAGAATCATAAATGCACAAACCTTTACACTAAATAAAAAATTGGATTCAAAAAAATGTCAATAAAAATTTTCTTTTTGAAAAATTAAACTAAAATGAACATAATTCACCTCTAATGAGCCATTCACAATGGGAATCCATTGGGTACTCTTTGTTACCACTTGATATGGTGCCATATTTGCCAGTGAGAACTTTTCGTTCTCGGTCACAGCTAAATGTATGAGGAGTGGGACCATGGTCTAATGCAGAGGACAGAACCACAGACAAACACATGAGAAAAAATGCATACAGGTACTTCAGAGCTCTCAGGTTCATGTTGAGGTTAGTTTCCATTTGGTGGGAAGTAGAGAAAAGTGCAGCCCACCAAAATTAAACACTAAAGACAGAAAAACTGACAACAGCATTTTGAAGGATAATTAAGATCTAAGTCCATGGATAGCTCATTCTTTTTTAATTTTGGAGGTAACAGCTGGAAAAAAGAAAGGAAAATACTATTATTTTTGAAATTTTAAATGCGAGAAGAACACTTAAAAATCTATATATGGTAACAAAATTAATACGGAGATCATTTATATTAACTAACTGCAAGAAAAAAATGGATATAAACTTTTTACAAATATATTCAAATGAAGATAAATTAATTAAATTTCTCTTTCATATAAATAACTTTTATTTGCTTAGTTCTAAAAAATCATTATTTTGGTCATATTTCTAAATGTATAGTTTCTTAATAAATCCCTCATCAACTTTGTTGTATTTTATACAGTCAATTTGCAAACTATAGTTTTAAATTACCAACATGAGTAATTTCGTATTAAAACAAGACCACTAAATAAGATTTTTTTCCTATTTACAAAGATTAAAATTTTCATGCAGTTAGGGGTTCTTTATATGACACCATAATCAGTAGATTTTTCTTTTGGTTTGCAAACAATAGATTTTATTTACTAGCTCATTTAATAGTGAAAAGAATCGATTATGCATTTGAACCTCTTAACAGTTGCAAATAGGATCTAAAATTTGAAAACAGATTTGCAGTTTTCATTTCAAAACCATATATCAAAATTACATATTTGATTATAACATTGATTTACAAACTTCACAAATTTACAAATACACTGATAAATCAATTTTTTTAGGATTTTATACGAAATATGATACAACGAAAAGAGAAAATATTTGCTCTCATTCATTTGCTCTAATAAAAAAACAAGGGACTTTTTTTATTATTTATCCCAATTTTGACTAATATTTTAAGTTAAGGTTATACATTTTTCATATAATTAAAATAATTGTATACATTTTAAACGAATGAATTTTTTTTCATTAATGTCTTATTAATGCATGGTATTGCATATTATTTTATATTTTTATTAAATCAGAAGAATATAATAATCTGAAGCATCATACAGAGTATAATATGAAACATATGTTAAAACAAATTAAAGTTAACTGTTGGCAATTAAATTATTTAGAATAATTTATTTTTACACTTGGATTACAAAATTCTTAGTTTTACAACTTTAAAGGAAACAAATTCATTAATGATTTTATCAAGATTGATTTGCTGGACTTGATTATTTTCAATTAACAACAAAACTAAACTACTGGTAAGTATCAAGATTATTATTCATACCTTGAAAATGATAACAAAGTTGAATCCATAAAGTATTTATCATTGGGTAAAATACAATTACTCTAAAATAAGATCTTTTGGATAATTCATAATAATACTTTGCATTTTTTAAATTTTACTCTAGCAAATCCTTTTAACTATTCCGCAATTTCCGAAGATCTCTGGTGTAATGACCACATTTTCATAGGTTATCAAATGTTCTTTTTAATTTTTTTATGCATTTTGATAATTCTAACCAAGGTATTTTCCAGTAATTCATGTATTAAAAAAAGACCTTCATTTCCAAAATGAAAAGACTTTGAACCAATATTTAGATATTCTAAATATTAAACTACTTAATGTTATGTACTTTATAATATATATATTTGGTCATCACACAAATAAAACATTAAATAGAATTATTAACATTTGTATATTCATACATATTTATATCAGCATAACTGGAAGTTTTAATATATATGGCAAGCAGTTAAAGGTTTTATTTTTCATTTGCAATAATTTCCAATTAATTAAAATGATTTCCAACACTCTTAAAAATAATAAAAATTAGGGAATTATATCATTTTCATACCACTGTATTATAAGTAAAAACCAAATAAATAACAATATGCGATAACAGATAAATTTATATGATAACTTATTTTATATCTTATGAAAATTTTATACTCCATTTCTTTTCTATTTATTTCTAACCTAATATTATCAGTTTAATCCAATTTTTCCATTGTTTTCAAATGAAAGTCATTGTGTTCACACACACAAAAAAAATAAATAAATAAAACCAAACATAAAGTTCTACAGTACAAAATTTTCTAACTGAAAAACTGGTTCATTAAGAAAATATTTCTTTTATAAAAGAGACAAGAAAATCCCTCCCAAAAAGTTTATTAGTTTAATTTAATTTACTAAATAATCACCCAAATAAATGCATTAAGCAAAGAAATATCTGCTAATCTTTACAAAATACGAATAATACTTTCCATTTTTATTACACAATCATTTTGTATATTCATATACTCAATACAGCAGGGAAGAATTTAGTTAGCAATAAATGAAGACAGATACAAATACAATGAAATAGAAAGTATGAAATGAAACAGATTTAATTTCTTTTAAAGTTATTCTTTTAAGATTACCTCCCCCTTCTCCCCTGCCCAAAAAAAAAAAAAGCATATGAACAGAATATTTCATCAATCATACTTGAAATTTTAGAGTAATACAATTTTTAAAGACAAATATTACACAAATCAACAACTATGCAATATTAATTAAAAAAATCTTGAAACTAATTACTAATGTTTGTAAATTGATTCAGTGTGCACACTATCAAAATCTTTCTTACAAAATCATTAGAAACAGACTTTTAAAAAATATTCTTTGTTACTTTTTACACATAATTATTGCAAAAATTCAGTACATAACTTTTATTAATAAGTTAATATTACTATAATATTATTTATAAGAATTATAGCTTTTCCATCTCCAAAAGATTAACAATTGAGAACATTAAAAACAAAAACATTTTCATTTTTCATCTATGTCAATAACATTGTTTTACCACTAATATTAATACACCATTCTAAATTGAAACAAGCATATTTCATAAATGTTCCACACTTAAGAAAAAATATACATCCCACATTTAATGTATTACTATTAAAAATGAAAAATGACATGAACCAATAATTATGAACTTAAAAAAATAGAAATATTTATCTCAAAAATAATTAAATGAAAACATTCTAAGAATTCTAATAAAAAATCATGTATTTCCCATTTCAAAGGCCCAAATTAACCTCATAATAGATCAAATGAATCTTACTTTTTGATGGTTATATGATAATACTCTGTTCGATATAAACTTCTTACATTAACTCTACGTTCTGATAAAAATTGATTTCGAAATTCAAAAAGTCATATCTGCGCTAAAACTCAATGACAATTTGTAACAAAGGCAAACTTAAATATAACTGTGGAATATGTCTGATGGTGATGTCAAAGTAATAAATATTTCGGCATAAGAAAAGTACAAACATTTGTGACAAACAGAAAGTTATGTTTACAAATTAAATTGCACTGTTTACTTTTATTTTACAAACTCTAAACAAATTACTTTAAAGTAAATCATTACTTACTTTGAATTTGTTACACGTATGTAATAAAATTCTGTTTGATTTAAATAAATTCAAAAAAATCATCGGGTTTCAATCGAAATAAACTTAAAGGTCCAATATTCAATGTTGATGTGAGTTTTCATAACAATTAATAATAAGTACTAAGATAATCACTTATAATTTATCACAAACAAAAAAATTGAGAGTTCAAAATAAAAGCAGAAATTTTTTTAATGAACTATTGAAGACATTTAATATTATACTTTAAAAATTTTGACAGTCGTCTCATTGACGATGGGTACACAAACACAATTTTCACAATACCGTCTGTTTGTGTTTAGAAAAAGGAAACTCCTCCTTTACTCCGCATGCTCGAACACGCCCACTCATATGTCATTGGTGTAATTTTGGCTCACAAAATGGACCCGGAAAAAGAAAAAGAAGAAAAAAAATGTGTCAAGGTTAAAACTATTTTTTGTATGAAAATTATTTTTTCCAAACTGGGAAAACTTTTAATAATTTTGTACCAGAAATATTTTTAATAAAATTCAATTAATACCAACAGAAAGTAAAAGCAAACATGAAAACAAATGAAATAACCAAATAAATCAGAGTTGCAGATTTATTAATCTCTAATTTCTGATAAAATTTCGCAGTCCTAAATTTATTTATTTATAGTAATTTGAAATTATCTTTTTTAAAATTTAAACATGATGTTCGTTCATATTTTATGAGAATCGAAAAAGCACTTGACAATGTTTGAACTGACTTTAGACTTTTTTTCAGGTTTGCATAAAATATCTTAACAAGAAAATTCGAAAATCGGCCACACATTTCTTTTATCTAATTATGGAATACGATATTTTTTAAATAGTTATTTTCTGTTGTTTGAAACTAAACATTGACTTACCGGAGTTTAAAAAAAAAAATTGTTAGCTAATTTATTAATCTGCTCTAATGGTGTATCGGATATTGACTGAAGTATGCATACAGTTTGCAACACCCTTAACTTTTTCCAGTAAACAAAATCACTAATATATTTAATCTAAATGCATCAACAATCTAACTACATTCTTTCGATATTCAGAAAAAGCAGACGGAAATATCAAATAGGCAATGAAGCAACTACCTACGGACTCCGTGATTTTGGACAGTTTGATTTATAAGGATCATGAATTCAAACTTATTCAAATTACAATCAAGAGTCGTTTAACTTCAAAAGTTTATTCTTGAAGACTGGAAACCAATAATAGAGTGACAAAACATCAACAGCAAGATCGATGTTCGTTCATATTTTATGAGCTTTTACTACAGTCTATTACTTTAACAGTATTTCTATGAAACGTTTTAAAATTTATTACAGAAGGATTATATCTTTTTAAGACAGTATTAATATTCAAAGAAAAAAATTATATTATCTGTTAATCGTAGGGAAATAAAACAAGTATATTGTAGTTTTAAAAAAGCAAGTTATTGTTTGTATGTTGATTATGAATACAAGCATATACTTTTATGGTAAACACAAAAAGTAGGCTCAATTTGCTCAAGAATTATTTACTTATTTTATTGAAAAATGAATTTACTAAAGCGCAAAGGTTGACTAAAGATGAAAAAAACAAACAGACAATTTTTTTTTTTTTTTTTTTGAAATATTCAACGTTTTTGCAAAAAGTAAATTAGTTCTCATCTTGTTAGAGAAAATTATTGTTTTAAAAAAGGTGCGGAGACGAGAATCTACTGTAATGGTAATAAAGTATCACTACTATTGTTCAATAAAAAAGAATTGCTTAATTTTTACATTCTATCTCGTATACGAAGTATAGATGAAGTATCGTTTTATTCGTGTGCGAAATTTTTACTAATCTAGGTTTCAGATTTCCTTCAATTCAAAAAATACATTTTTGGAACGTTATCGCCCTGTTTCAAAGATAATTCAAAATGCTTTGAGCTAGAAGTATAAAATTTGGTGTATGGTCTTCACACCAAATCTGTATTTCTAACAAATATAGAATGAATATACTATTTCTGTAGATGTCCATTCAAAGAAAGTCTATCTCTCCGCCTGTCGAAAAATAACACGATATTTACAAAATGAAATGAGCTAGTTGGACAAAATTTGGTACATATGATTTAACATCTAAAGCATAGACATTGAATTCAGAATCAAATCCCTCCAGGCTTTGGCTTTATGTTGGTCTGTAAGTTCAAAAGCATGTAAAAACAATGATTTAAAAAGGAATGACTTAAATATGTAAAATTTCATACCAATTTTGTGAATTACTATTGTTGTTGTTTCTAATGGCTCTTGCCCTAGACAAGCCCACTGACTTTAAGAAATCATTTGTGGTTTAAAGCCAAGGTTGTCTCTTGTTTTTTCAGTAGCGCTACTTAGGGCAAAGAGAACGACTTAGCAACATACACGTCACAACCATTTTTACAGGACGGACTTCATTCATGCATTTCATTCACAGATCGTAATTTAGACCTGAATCAGAAAACAATCACCTCTGATCCAGTACCCACCGCTGGTATTACTCTCGACATGGAGAACTTTGGGACCACGACAGATTTACACTCGCATCGGCCACCATACACGCGGAGAGTCTTCGGGTTCGAACTCGTAACCCAAGGGACGTGAATCCAACGTCCTATCAACCAATCTATCCCGGCTAATTGAAGGTCTGGAACAAATTTTAATATCAGTAGATGGGAAATAATGTGTCTAAAATACAAATTCGGTTTTCAGATTTCATTAACTACGAGTTTATGCTAGGGATTCATCGTCAAGGATCACAAGATAGATTCAGTAGAAATTTTTAATTTATGCAAAAATCGAAATTTCTTAACTATTATTCGTTAATATCATGCAAGGTATGCCTTATCCAAAATCCAAGATTTTATGGGGGATAACACCTTTATTAGAGAATATGTTAGAAAGTTTTGGAGAGACCATTCCCGTTAATTACTTTTTATATTTGTAAAATGTGCGTAAAAATTGTGATCAGCTATTCGGCCTCAAGATTTTGATGAATATCACAATTCCCTGAGCACCTCCAACACCAAAAGCACTATTTTGTGAAATTCTGTTTGCATGTCCGCCCTTTGTACATAAAAGACGATAGCTCAAACCAGTGGAGGCTTGTTTTACTTTTTTATAAGCAAACGGGAGAGTTATATTTAGTTTTATTATATTAAAGACCAGTTTGAAAGCAACACTAGGGTTATTTTGGTATGGATTTCATAATTTTAAATTCATTCAGATCATGAGGAGGCCGCCTTTTCTAGGCTACAGCACCGCGCCAATGAAGGGCGTTTGGAGCACGACGTGCGCCAGGCGTGCATACACAAAGGGACTGGAAGAAACCGAGTCTCGAATCTGGGAGCTCCGGCCCAGAAGCCGTGATTCTATCACAGCCCACAATGGCGGTCACTAGATACATAATACGAAAAAGTTTCTGTTTGAGTTAGGAGCACACTGGAGAAAACGAAGTTTGCGCCTTGAACTTGTTTGTGATTGGGTTCAAAATTTGGCATAAATTTAAAGTTTTGATCCCAGACTACAAATTAAATAGCATAGTTTATATTTTATAGCTAGTTAGACTTCACATGCACACTATTTATGAATTTAACCATATCAGCTTTTTTTTTTTTTTTTTTTTTTCAGTTTTGACATAAGTATTCAATTTTACGGAATTCATCTATTTTGTTATATTTTTGAATTATTGTATTCACATGTTTACGCAGGCAAATCAATGTGCAATCACCTAGTGCGAGATTTTGTCTAAAATTTGAGCTTTCCAATTTTCGCAATAAAATCTATGCAAAATGTCATTTGTCTAGTTTCTTCTGTTATTTACGAACAGACCATTTTTTTAAAAATTCCCCTCGAGGAAATCTGAAAACTCATCAAAAGCTAGGGGGCGAATTTTTTTATTCTTATACAATATATTTTGCTGCGTAAGAGAAAACAGAAATGTAATAAATTTGGATAGATGATATTCCTCATGCTCTTTTTCCATAAAAATTTATAGCTATGGGCACTATTCATCAAAAGAAAATATCCTTTTATCATAAGAGTCCTTAAAATATTCTAACGATTTAAGATACGGCGAGGTATTAAGAATATCAAATAATTCATGCGACTTTTAATTTCTACCTTTACATAAATAAATCTTAAAATCTAATTACGTCATGAAAAAATTATACTTCAGTAAAAACAATTTTCTTAATAACAGAATACCCAGTTTTTTAGTTTTAGCTATATTAACGTCTCGTTTTGAAACACTGGGACTATTTTGGGATGAATTTCGTAATTTTGTACAGCGGTCAAAAGACGAAGACGACACATAAGCAGACCCTCTCACTTCAAACTTCCACACCACACCAGCGGGAGGACGTTTGGTCCCGACTTATTTAGCGCACACCAGGCCCGCTTACATGACAGTTCTCGGTGAAATTGGATCTCAAACCTGAAGCCCTCCGATTCCGAGAACTTACCACCAGGTAACCACGGCTATCAATTTCAGAAGAATTTTAATATTTTATTAGATATCTATGAACTTGAAATACTGTTTTACACCTGACTAAGGTTTTTTAAGTTATACTTTTCAATACTAAAAGAGCTGTATAAAGGTCATAAAAAATGAAACCAGAGAGAGTGGTCTCGCCTAAACTTTCTTACATACGCTCTGGTAAAAGTGTTACTTCCCTTTCCCTCTTTAAAACTGTGGAGCATGGGAAAAGCCATGAACGCCACGAATGTCCAGATTTTTATTTTCAAGAGTTCTGAATACTATTAGTGCTTCACAACATAGTACAAAAAAAAAAAAAAAAAAAAATACAAAACATAGTACAATAAAAAGGTATTGAATATACATTTCAATATCTTTTTACTAACGAAAATATGATGTAGAACTATAACTTAACAAGATCACATATCAAATTTGATTTATTTAAATTTTTGAGTTTAAAGATATGCAAATTTGCAGACTGACAGGTGTCAAATTCGTAGGTGGATTTGGTTCAAAAATTGACATGTATATACATTTTAAATGCTAAATATATGCACCAAATTTTATCCATCTAAGTCTATACGTTTTATAGTTATTGTGTTAACTTATATGTAGACAGTCAAACTTCCAGTGAATGGATTTCATTTAAAATTTTACAAATGAAGTATACAGTACACATACCAAATTCATTCGTCTAGCTCAAAATATTTTGGAGTTATCATATTCACCGACGGAAAAATATAATTCCCAAAATGTAATTTTCAGACTAAGAGAGATCCGAAACATGAAGGTTTATGACAATCTCGGGTTCGAATTTTTCGATGATTACATTCAACAAAGTAAAAAGCATGTTCCTATCAGATTCTCTAATAATGACAAGCAATAACATATTTGACTATAATGACAAAAAATTATTCTACCGATTTGAAACATTTCATCTACTTTTTCAAATTCCATATTTAATTAATTTTGTTTATCAGAAATTATTGCTTCACAAATGTATTTTGCACCTCAGGCAACATGTCCTAAAGAAAATTTAAATGCAGGTCAAGTTTGCAGTAACAGCCATTTTTACAACAGAATATGGTTAAAAAAAAGCCAAAACAAGGTTCTTTCTTAACAAGGAAAAATATTCTGAGGACTTTTTAAGAAAATTCAACTATAAAATTATATGTTTTAGATATGAAAACACAAATGATACACTTAAATAAAATATTTTTACATTCACATTCAAATGCATCATTACCTTTTTGCTTATTAAACCTAAATGCTTAAATGAAGGATGCACGCTATGCTCATCTTGAAGTTAATAAGCCAATACTTACAATTCAAAGTGGGTTTCGAGATCACAATGCAAGTACCCTTACTGTTAGCACCAAGGGATGGCTAGCATTAAATGCTAATTTTACATAAACTGAGTACTCATTTCACAAATTTCATTTTCAATGCAAAATTAAACAGATTGGTTTTTCTCTTCTCCCTGCTCATAATAATGGATACATATTTTATTTATTTTTCAAGGACATAGTGAAAAATTAAATAATTTTCAGATTTCCTAAGTTCATTGAATGAAATTCAAGGAGTTTCCAAGGACCATGGGAATAATGTAAAAAGTCTGCTAGAAGGGACTGTTTGTCAATGAATTAAGTAAAAGAAAGGATATACTGATTAAATTAAAAAAAAAATTAATGGAAAACAAATTTACAAGATTAAAATCAGTTGAATGAATAATATCATTATAAGTGCATGCAACAAGACAAAATGTGAGAAGAGCCAGACCATAAATCGACAACACCCTTTAGAATACATAAAATAAGTATTCAAAAGACATGCTGTTTGAAATATTACAAGCTTTGCATGCCATTATTTATGCAAATTCTGATAAGAACCCTCTTCAGTAATAACCAATTCCACATTCTATTTAAAAATTGGTTCAATATGTTTGGTCTATCCTTAAGGTTTGCAAAAGACCTTTCAGGGTATCCTGCATATAAAAGATTGCACTAAATTCTACATACATAGAAGAAATGTTTTAGCAAAAAAGAAGTTTGGTATGGGAGTAACTTAATTAATAAATCCTTGTGCAAAAATGTCAATCATGTATCAAATTACTGAATATTAAAATCAAGACGTTTACAGATAAAATACAAAAATTTCATGGAATTCATGAACTTTTCAAATGCATTATAGATTGAATTAAGAGCTGAATCAATATGACATCTTCAAAACAGAGGGTGCTATCTGCTTCAATAGTAAGGAAAGAATAAAAAGGTTAAGACACTACTAGAACAGTTAATTAAATTTTTTTCAAGGCTTGAAAATAGATTTAAAACCCATTTACCTTCATTTCACATATTTACTTGCATATTTTCCCTAATATTATCAATTTTATCAGGGGCAGAGAACTGGTCGACTTTTAGCTAGAAAGTGATGAATATTTTAACAAGTTCCCATATTTGAAACAAATAGGCAGAAAAAATTCTATTTCATATAATTTTTTAAAAACATTTCAGATTTTTATAATTTGTTACTCATTAATTTTGAAGTTACAAAGTTTGCACAGTTGATTTGATAATACTGTTTCACTAGTGTATACGGATTTTTCATGTTATATCACTTCTATATAATAAACATGAACAGGTTGTGTAAAAAATATTTATTATAACAATCAAATATTGAAATTCCACTTTTTAAGCAAACAAACATATTTGGAAAAACACACAGAGCGCTCAACTAAAAAAAAAGCATTGGAAATTTACATCCTATTTTCATCAGATATTGACATCCAACTGCTCAAACTGCTTACACAGTTTATTGAACAATCATCATTAATTATCTGACTTACAAGTATGCAGCTCCAAATTCTTTTCAGGAAAGCTTGCCTCTATGCATAATTCCAAGGATGTTTGTTGATTAAAAACAGTTGAATACAAAGTTTAATAAATAATGTTCATTTTTTATGGATCAAAACAGCTTTTATTCCATATGCTCTCTGAGAAATTCTATAATGGTGTCAGTGTCCCACTTTTGAATGCTGAGCTCTTCCTGTGTGTTGCCATCTCCATCCAGCAGCTTTATGACTGGATCAGCCCCTCGTACATATTTGACAGAGACACCAGGGAATTCATTTGGGGCTTCACTCCTCACAAATGCTGAAAATTTGTACAGAGTAATCAGGTTAAAAACAAATAATACTCTATGTTAAACGTTACTATATAATTCCTAAAATATTAGCTATGATGAAATAACAAATTGTCCAAAAAAGGAGGCCACTATCTTTCTACAAAATAATCTTAAAGAAAAAAGGAAATGTCAGGCATGTTTGGAAAGTAAAAATATCAAAAGGGAATAAATGCTCTTTGTTGATATTGTCGGTAACACAACTTGATTTGTTATCCCCTATTATTTATCATTCTAATGCTAAATTTGATTTGAGTACAACATGCTTAATGAGTATGTTAATACAAAATCTTGTAACATAAAATGCTGTCCTTTTCTCCTAAATGTAGAAAATGCTAATTGGATATTAAAAAATGAAATCCCCTCCCCTAATAATGGGAGCATTATAAATGGACAAAATGTACAAAAATGGTGGATTTGACTTCTTTGGAGGTAGGCCTAATATTTATTTACATCTTTGCTTTTCAAATAATTCCCCTACTATCTAAAAAAAAACTCATACATTTTCACAAAAATAAATTTTTCCTACAACGTCTCATTTAATATTATAATTCTCAAAAACAACATATATGATTTACATTGAAACTTTTAAATAAAAATTAGGATAAAATAAATTTCATTATTGACAAGACAAGAGACATTATCATTGTTCTTAGACTTGATATCATTTCCTATCATGTAATATATTATGCAAAATCCATGAAAATATAGTTTTTATATTGACAGCTTGCTCCTAACTACCCCATGATGAAAACTGTCGGAGGTAATTAACACTTTCAACACTACAGACGAGATATCTCATCTTTCAGATACTTCCAATTACAGGTTTCTGTGGGCTAAAATTTATCTCTTATACTAGTTTCGATAAGCTGAACTTTCTAATATATATCTGAAGAATACCTTTATTTTTATTATTTACTTTTTGAATATTGATATTTGTCTTTTCATGGAGTTTTTATCGCTGACAGCGATGAAAGTGTTAAGAGCTCTGGAAGCCTGGTGGCATAGTGGTAGAACGTTGCACTCCCAACACTCAGGTTTGAGGCTTGATCCTCGGACTGGGCAAAGTCAATTCGGCTTTTCATCCTTGTTTGATAAACTGAGAACCAAGCATGCTTTGGAACTAACACTGGGAGTTCAGCGAAAGGTAGACCACCTAAGCGGGACATATGCTTTGCTCCCCAGGGCCCTCGGTCAAAAAAGCAGTATGGGCATTGTAGGCCTTGGGCCACATGGGTTGTCGTGCCACTGAGTTTAGTTAATTAAGAGCATCATCCTGCTTCTAAGAAGCAAATCAAAGAATGAAAATTAAATTTAACTTGCAAAATCATTATATTCTACAGAATAAGAAATATATAACTTAGCAACTTACCTTTCAAATAACAGATATGAAAAATGAATAACAACATTTAAAAAAGTTGTAATTGTACCTTTTTTTTTTTTTTTTTACCACAATTTCAACTAAAATAAGCAAAGTTTAGAAAACTTCACAGAAAAAAGTTTATTGTCTTTCTCTAGAATGGTTCAGAGAAGGTTCCTTTCTAGTTAACTAAGCTTCCACCATGGTTAGGTTTCATCTAGCTTGGAGGGTAATTGGGATTGGTATAGTTACCAATCCCAATTACCCTCCCACACCCAATTTAAAAATGCTTGCTATTCAGAGAAACCATAATTTTTATTATTATTTTGAGTGATTAAAAAAATGTTTTTAAAAGCTTTGATATGCATTTTAAAAACTTCATAATAAATATAAAGAAATATTTTTATTTTAAAATAAATATTGTAATAATTACAAGAAATAAAACAAAATGATATATAAAAAAAATCTTTAAATTTAAAAACAGTATCTTACCTTGAATTTGTGGGTAGTGCCCAATTTTTCATCCACAAACTTCAAGTCGAGCTTGCGGATATTTCTAAAATGAAATATTAAACTAGTTAGAATAACATGTTTTTAATGTAAATAACAAAATATGTGATGCAATAAAACAACTTTAACTTAATTTTAAGCATAAATTTAAAGTGAAGAAAAAAAAAAAATGTTGCAAACAGAAAAAGTGTAAAAAGTCTTAATACAATACACACAGGTATTATATACTCAAAAAATGAAATGAGTGCTTAAAAATGAATGATGTATTAAACAGAGTATAAGATACCATTCTTAACTAATTTAGCCCGAATAGAAATAATTCAAAATACAACAGCTGAAATTATCATTATATTAAACACAGGAAATTGAAACTTGAAAATAATTTCAAAAATTGCTTTTAAACTATCAAAAGAATAAAAAAAACTGAAATGATAGAACTAAACAATTTGCAAGCAAATATTTTAAATTCATTTTTAATCTAATAATTTGAGTTAAAACACCACCAAGTTTTCTGTTTTGACAAATAACTTTTTACTGTTAAAAAATTGCAACTTCTCATTCTCTTAAAAACACCTTTAAAAAAAAAAAACACACTATACAGTGAAAAATAATAAATAAGAAAAATCCAATTATATATAAATTCTACAATAATTTTTTGCTTATTTAAAATAGCTTGCAATAGTAATAAAAGCTCTGATTAATACAAACACACCATAAAAATTTACAATAAAAAATGAATAACAGGTAATTATATAAGATTTTTCAAATTTATAATGTACATATGCAACACATCAAGTGATCATTCATTCACAGAACTTATCAAATAAACTACAGTTTTATTTTTAAGTGACATAATCAGTTTTATCAAAAATAGTAAAAATCAGTTTTACACTGAATTTTTTAATATACTTTCAGAAAAGAATGCCATTTACAACCTATGGTTTAAAAAAAATTATCTTCATGTGATAACAACCAGATAGTTTTGAATGGATCAATAAAAAAATCTCATAAACGTGTTCAAAATAATCTCTTTCGTGAATGATAGCTACTAATGTCGCTTTCATAAGTAGTTTATTTTGAGCAATTATTTCTCAGATTATATTTTAGAAAAATTCATTTGTAATTACAGTCACAATGATGTACACACAAATATATATTCAAATATTTTTAATTAAGTAGAACAGCAATAAGCAGGCAAATTTTTGTATTCTAAAATTACCATATTTTTATACAAAAAAGACTTAATGTTGACAGATTTTGTATAAAATTAAATACAGATCAATAATTTGAACATACAAACTGCACACTATATTTCATTAATCATATTTAAAAGTTATTACATTCAGATACACATTGGACAGATTCCAAAAAAAGTTGTTTGTGAATTTGCATTACTTCTACATATTATGAAAAGTACAGTGACTCATTATAATGTTGAAGCTGATTACACTACTTCTCTCTTTGCAGTTTTTACTTTAAAAACACATTTTTTTTTTTTTTTACTAGAAAGTATAAAGATAAAACCCAAATAAAATATTTCAGGCCATTAAGTAAAATAATTTAAATATGCCAATTACAAGAAATTTCTAGATAAAGTCATAATTATGTAATTTTTTTCAATAAATTTAAGAAAAATGAAAACTTACTTTGACAGCTTCCTTCTCAGCCTTTAACGCACAACATTCAAGACAGCTGTCTTTTAAAATATCATCTAAATTGAACTGAACTAATTTCTCACACCATGTGCATTGAAGATCAGTCCTACGAAGTCCAAGCTCAAAGCAAGCATCATTACTCAAACTACAAGCAGCAGTGGTAATCTAGAAATAAAATCAGCATATGATATATTGTGTCACTTTTACATGCTTAATTTTAAAAATCATCTTTTTAATTTAAACTAAAAAGGCACAATTCATTAATAGAGTTAAGCTATTATATAAAGAAAACAACATTATTTTCAGCATCAACAGGGTTCTCGAAACATACATAACAATACAATAAGAAATGAAGATACTTACCAAGACAGTAAATGATAAAAGCAATTCATTAGCAAATCCTAATGCTTTATTCAACATCGTGAGATGTGAATAAACCTGAAAATTTCAGTAAAATAAATATTTTACTATACAAGTCATATTAAGATGTTAAAATTTTACCATAAAAGTAAAAAAATAACTTAATTAAATATGAAACAGTTAAATAATAATTCGATGGCCAGCAATTGACACAAAAAAAGAGTTCAGATGAAATTCAATTTTCTTGAGCTTATATTTTATTCCGGTATGAAAAAAAATAAAAAATGAAGCAACTTAATGCTGACAGCAATTTATATATGGGAAGAAAAAAACATTAACATAATAATAGCACAGTAAAAATTTGAGTAATTCTAACAATGTAATTTTCACTATTTTATTCATAATTTTATTAACCAATATCGTTATTTGCATAAGGATTTCTAAATTTTAAACATGAGAAGATTCTAAGATGAATGAATTAATGATTTGTTTCAACAACATCATACATAAGCAAATATGTAATCCAGAAAGCTTTCTGGTATTTTTTGAACTTTTATTTAGTGTTACAAAATTTTCCCTAATGTTATTTTAGGTACCGAAAATTCAATACTCTAAATTCTTGATGTTAACTTAAGAATTGAAGCTTTAAAATTACTAGCTTATAAAAAATCTTTTATATTTGTTGTTTAAATGCGGCAGCTAAAAATTCAAAATTCAATTCAAAAAGAGGGAAAACAAAATCTTGCAAAATATAATCGATATTCAAATCAAAATTTTAGGATTAATGTTGCATTCAAGTTTTATATGAATTTTGAAAGAGTCATGAATTTGATGAATCGTATATAAAAAAAAGTTCCAAGTCGATTTTAAAGATATAAAAAATGAGAAGCCGGTGAAAAAGTCGGAGCTTTCCAAAGGTATTAGTTAAACTTTTTCGAAGATAAACTTCATAATAAACAGTCTTACCTCAACTCCAGAGATTAATTATATTTCAAGAGAAATTCATGACACTTAACTCGAGGAAATTCAATGTTTATATTAGCAATGCAGACTTGAAGTCGAAGCGTATTGTTGTTAACTTACGCTACTATGCTACGCTAACTTTTCACTCAAAACAAAATTGCAATAAACTTGACGTGTCTTGTTTACTTCACTTCATTAAAAATACTTCAGATCTGATATAATTATTCAGTAAGTTACTGAAGGCAGATTTTAGTCATTTCATTTAGGTTATGTAAAAAATTTATAAATTGCAAGGTTTAGTTAGTATTAGGATCATATTATCTATGAAAATATCCATTTTCAACCAGTAATGTCGCACTCGAGCTTAAAGCAATTATTTTATCAGAAGATGAAATTTTGGACGTAAATGGAACCGGAACATATAATACCCTCGCCCCGATATCAAGAAATGTGAAATAAGATCTTCATATAAATCCAATTTTTTTCAGGGGTTGAGAAATTTTTTTTATGTTAATAATAATTTGTTTGTATATAAGAAATTCACAATATTTTTGTTTTGTAGGGCGTGGGAAGTTAAATTGAATAACAGATTTTCTTCATAATTTATTTTGAGCTGCCGCTAATATTCTGATATTGAATCTTACAATGCTAAACACATTTCAGATAACTTTGTTAAAGATAAATAAATTATTAGGACATAATGATTAATGAATATTTTAAAATATCAAACTGGATAAAATTATTGGAACATAACAAAGTTCTTAGTAAAAAAATTATTAATCCATATAATATGAAGCATCTTACTACACTTCCCCTTCCCTTTAGATAAAATCGCAGGGCTATGTTGTAAAAATTAAATTTTTAATAGGTTTTTAAAATCGCTTACAATTTTTGGTTCTTGTTTGAGATACTTTATAAAAGTAGGTAAACTGAAAAATTAAGTAGATAATTTTTATACCACATTTGAGACAAAAATATAAATGAAATATCTACAAGGTAAAACTGTTTCTTCAAATTTGGATGAAAATAATAGGCATTATTTATTAATAAAATAATTGTGTTTAAAGATTATGTTGACAAGACTTAAAGTTAGTTGGGCAGCATATGTTTTTTTCTGTATGTGTATTAAGATAAATAGGCAGAGCCTGACTAAGGCAGGGGCAGTTGAGCCTGGCCCCCAAATCGAATAGAAAGTTTCTTTTATGTTTCCTTCTTTAATGAAATTTTTTTAACATTGCTTTTTAAAGACAAAAAAAACAGAGCCCCCCCCCCCAAATTTTTGCCCCGGGCTTCAATTAGGCTAAGTCGGACCCTGTAAATAGGAAGAAAAAAGGGTTAAAAAAAAGATTTTGACATTCTTCTGTAAATATAGCAGCAATTTTTTTTTTCAAGAATAAACTTAGTTTAAAAATGTAGCCAAATAATCATTAGTCAACCTAGAGTTCACATAAATGTAGTGTGAAATCAGAAATAATACATTATAAAAAGTTATATGCTCATTTACATAATCTTGGCCAAATATCAAATAAGCAACAAATTGTCAATTTTTTTTATACATGATCAAAAGTAAAACTATTTGAAAAATAACAACAATTATCATCATATTAATTTTTTGTAACTAAGATACTGCCGTTGCTTTAAAAGTTTCATATTCAATTAATTCAGTTTCTTAAAAGTTATAAAATTTATGACTTCAAATAGAAACAGCTTATTATCTTTTAAAATTATTTATAATAAAGCACAACTATTTTATTATAAATATAGTACATTTTGAGACACTAATCAAATTTTTAAAAGTTAAACAAATTTCTATTAAAATCACCAAGATAAAATAAAGTACTAAGTTTCAAATTTCAAAATTTTATTAAGAACAGATACGATTCATTCTTGCTACATCCTTACAACACATTAATTCACTAATAAATTAACACATTGTAGACTGGCAAATTAAGGATGTAGCCATGAAAGTACGAGTTTTATAAATATATATTAGATGTTTTAAGTATGTGCAATTATATTTCTAAGATTTTGATCATTCTGGTTAAAGTTAAGTAAAAAGTAACATGTTTTAAAAAAAAATAAGTATTGATTTTTTTTTTATTTTGTAAATTGTTAGATATATGTATTATAATGCTTACAATTCAGATTTGACCCTTTTCCTATTAATGCATGCATGTAAATTGAAGATTATAAATGGAATGCCATCACTTAAAGTCTATTTACCAAAATTGAATTTTTTAGATGACTTTTCATCACTTGCTGTTTTTTATTACAACCCTAAAAGCAACTTGTTACCATATTTGGTAGTCATCCAAAATGTGGACTTTTGGAAAATTGGCACGATTTAATTGTGCGTGGCGAGAAACTAGACACTAATCTTAAGCAATGCCACAGAAATTTATCCACAATTTAGTACCATATCAGTAAATGCATCAGTTTGTAGCATTGCTGATTTAGAAAATGTTGTACAAACATTTTCTAAAGAATAACAATAAATGGTGTCATATAAGCACAATAAAATATCTTGAATCTATGTTTTCTGTGATCATGAAAGTAAACTATTTAAGGATGGTTGTTACAGGTGCCATAAAACAATAAACAATCTAAAATTAAAATTTGGTATGTAAAACTCAATGATTTTTTGTTTCGATTGTAATACAATAGAGTAGAAATTCTAAAATTTATTCCTATTAGAAGAATTTTGCTACAATTTCAGTCATAAATAAAAGATAAAATACATTCTAAAAAAATATACAAGTACATTTTTAATTTAATAAAATCTTTTAAATCGAAAGAAGTGCAGATTTCAAAATGTGATTCTTGACAGAAAAAAAAGAATGCAATGAACATTAGGACTCAGAAAATGAATTATTTCCAAATCCTCTTCATAATTTCAACTAAATAAAAATTAATAATTTTTTAGCAATTACTCCAGCTCTAATTTAAAAGAACAACATATAGTTCGTCAACAGATTCTGAGACGACCACATTTCAACGACTCCATCTCATTAAGGGGTGAGATGCGGAAAGATGAGTGCATTTCCGGTATTCCCTTTGACTTCCCCTATTAGATACTAGTAAATGTAAACACATCCTCCTTTCACCCCTATTTTGACGAATTAAATCCACCCTAATGCATGCGAAAATACGCGGAGGGTTTTATAATCCATTGCTAAACTATATGCCAGAGGATAGAAAGCAGTTCATTGCTAGAAAGAATGAAACTCGTATCTTAAATACATATTACTTGACATCATAAACAATTCAAAGCACATAAATTCTGATGCTATCACTGAATGTGCATAATAAGGAGAAACAATTTTCATGAATACACAAAATAATTTCACAATTTTGCATTATCATTAATTTATCCGCCAGAATTTCATTCCTAAAATAAGAAATAACATTTTATTTATGATGAATGTTTGTTAACATCAGTACTGGTTAGACACAATTTTAAAGAATTTCCATTGATTAAAAATGGAATCAAAGAAAATTTACAAATTGCAAAAGATTTTGCAATTTACTGTTAAAGAAAGGTATAGGAATATCTGATTTAGCAGAAGAGACAAAGAGTGGGGGGGGGGGAATGAATATTTTGACACTTTTAAATAGTTATGTTGCTCATTGTCACAAACAAATATCAATTTTTATTAAAGGTAGTATTAAACATATTATCATTTAAAATTAATTTCATTTTCTTGTTTTGATTATAAGAATATTTTGGATACCTAAAACAAAACATGCATATTTTGTTAATTGGAATGATATCAGACAGTTTTTCCTATAAAAATTAACTCTGCAGAGTTGTACACAATTTCTTTATTTTACTTTCCTTTTAGAATTTTAATAGCTTTTTTTGCTTAAGAGAAGAATTTTAATAGTGTAAACTACATGAAAAAATATTAATTATATATAAATTCTTACAATTATTTATTCAGAAAAACATGGTAGAAATCTTTGTGATAGTATTTTATTGTCTTTATATAATAAGTTAGAAAATTAAATCAATTCCAAACAAGACTGATGAATATTACCAATTGAAGGCTAAGAATAAAAACAAAGTGAAAAAAGTATTTCTATTACCATGAAAATATAACAATATATTATAAATACACAATTAATAAATGTTCTAAAAAAGAAAAATCTCCCATATTTTGTGTATTGGTCTCCTTTTAAAAAATATTTCATCTAAATAATCTCTTGTACACAGCCAAAATGTATTAAAAAAGTAAATATTATTATTATTTATTGGATCATATTATATGAATATTAAAAAAAATTGTCACAAATAAATCCTAGCATTATGAATTTGGAAAACTGTTGTTTATTTAAGACAGTAAATTATTTTCTAAATCAGGGGTGTTTGTGGGACCCCAAAAAATCCCCTGAAACTTTTACGGACTTACTACCGACATTTTGGAGTTTTGAGAAGGGGGGGGGGAGAAATGAAAAATTACGATTATGAAGTATTGAATGACCTAATTATAAAAGTTCAATGAATTACTTTTTTTGCAAAATTAATAACCATTAATTTTGCAAAATTAAGACCTTTGAACCCAGGTCACGTGATCGCACATCTGGTCGAACGAAGTCTTTCCCTTTTTTTTCTGCCGCGCCTACTTGCCGAAAAGAATCCAGAAGAGAATGTCCGAGAACCGGGGGAATGAGTCATAACTCGCAATAAGGAAAGAACAAAAAAGAAGTTTTTTCCCCCTTTTCACGCATTATCACTGCCTTTGGAGAAAGAAAGGAAAAGTTTTCACCACACACACTGACCTTGCGTTTTCTGCTTTCAAAGCAAACAAAATTACCCAGATCAAAATAGATAATTCATTATTATTCTTACTTCCTTTTGAACGACGATCCCCGGAATTTCCGGGTATCAAAGTTCAAAATCCCCGGAATTCCGGGGTTTCCCCGGAGCACAAACACCCCTGCTAAATACACATAAATAGCTTTAAGTAATATTAAATACTAACACAAATTCTACTAATAGAAAACTGAAATAATCTTTAAAATGTTATAACTTAAATACAAACTTACTTAAAGAAAAAAAAAAAAAATCAAATTTGAACATGTACTTCTTTATAGTAAAATTCTTCTCTTAAGCATAGTACACAAAATGAATTTCATTATGAAATGATTTAATTTATCCATTTTTCTACCTTTAAACGTATAGGCATTAAAATACTTAGAAAATCTATTGATTGAAAATAAAAGGTTCTGATTAGTAAATTGGTACAGTTTACAACAGTAAAGCCTAAATATTTTTTCAAATAATAAAAGCACTCTGCCAATGTACTCACGGAAACAAAAAGAACAAATCAAATATATATTTTCAGAATATAAACACTCAATATCATTTTATTGAAAGGTAATTTTAAATCTACATAAATACACAATAGTTTTATTTCAATACTTTTTCAAAATAGAAAGAAACAACAGAATACATATTTTCAGAAAGTAAATATTCAATAATACTTTAATAAGAGAAGACTTTTAAATCTCCATCACCCTCAATACCTATTTCTTCTAAGAGATGTTTTTTAGTTTTGGGATAGCCTTCTAAAATAGCATCTAGCATATCATTTGCCAAGCGTTTTCGTTTCTGCCATTCTTTACAATATTTTTTTCTTGTTTCATATAGCTTATCCTTTTCTTCAGGCTTTACTCTTCCAGCATTCGATTCCAAATCTTGTAATTTCGATTTCAATTTTGGAATTTCATTTTTCAAAACCAACAATTCAGATTCTGCTTCTTCGGTTGTTAGGCTTTTATCCAGTGTGTTTAATTCATTTTCCGTATTTTTGATTTGTTGCTGAATTTCATTCAGAGTATGGGTAAGGTTGTTAATTTCAGCATCCATCTTATGCAGATCTGCATTATCAGAATTTGGGAATTCATTTTGATTCACGAAATAAATTTTTTGCTTTCCATAAGTTTTCTCAATAACTTTACCTTCAGTAACGAGAAGTTCTAAGGTTTTCATAACAGTTGTTTTGCCATGTTCTTTATGTAGATTATTATGTATATCAATTACACTGTATGGGCGATTTTGATCTTTTAAATAGTCAAATATCTGTTTTGTTGTATTATTTTTACTCATTGTAACAAAGTACAGCCAATAACATAACACTGAAAAAGGTAAACATCACAGAGAAAACGAATTTATACGTCTTGTATTTCTCCTTTTCTGTGGTAAACATTACATTCAGCTAAGATACCCGCGAACTTCCTACATTTCCTATTGGATGAAGCATCTTCTGCAATCGTTTTATGATTGGTCATTGCAATCAACTAAAAGATGAGTTACCGTTACATTAGAAAGTAAAGTGACGGAAACTTACTAATTCTCATTAAAGTCAACTGATATCTTGTTTTATTTTTGAAACTTTAAATTCTTTTATATTGTAAATAATAAGATAGAGTTTTTATGTTTATCAATTGAAATTTTATGAAGAGGAGAAATGACCGCATTTCTATAATTTTTATAATTCTATAATGCATTTTTGATTCATTAGAGAATAATCATTTTTGATTTTGCGCTTACATTTTTTTTTCTGAAAACTGAATCACATTTCCTACTTCACGAATGAAAATTTTAAAAACGAATACATTTCTTGGTTAGTTTTGTCAGGAATAACTGAATGTGCGCAAAAATAAATACAGAAAATATGTGACAATCCCGTACAATAAAAGGTTTGCAGTCAAAACAAATATCCAGCCGGACTTTCTTCTTGATCGATAATATTTAAATGGACAGCGTATTCTTTCGTTCTTTTTGTTTTAACTGTTGAATATTTTTCTGCAAAGAGTGCAGATTTGATATTCATTTCTATTTTAAAATTAAATAATAAAATTTAGTCTACTGGGATATTCATTTTTTTACTTTATGATGGACGGATCTTCTGACGACCCCTTAACCGAATATAAACTTCAGGTACTTTTATTTTTCTAATAATTGTTTTAATATTTTTGTTAATTAGTGTATAATATATTGAAAATAATTTGATGGTTTGGACTGTATTTATGAATTGAATAATCGCTGTAGTGTTGAAAACCAATGTAAGGATCCCACTACTACAACATCTTAGCCCGAAAAAAGCGGTATTTTATTTTAGTTTATTCAAAGGATTGCAATATTTATTTTATGATAATTGTGATGCTTGCCGCTAAATGTAACTAGATTACTGAATTACAATATCTTTGTATGATATCATACAATGTTTTCATCTTGTTTTACTTGGATAAATTGTAAGGTCTATTGGATGAGTAATCTTGATTTGCTACTGTGTAATTGAAGCTAAACATTTTACCATTCATGTATCAGTTTTTTTGAAAATAATTATCAATTTTTTTAAAGATTTTTTTCTGTAATTTAATCAAGTTTAATTTTCTGTTATTTAATCATTTAATATCATTATCCATTTATTGTTATGTACTGATATTTTTATGTACTGAGAATACTATTTATATATATCCTTTACAGAAACTAATTTAAATTAATATTTGTACATCTTTTCTTTCTCACATGAGAGTTGGGAATTTGATTTGTTTCAGTTAAGAATATATATTTGTTTTTAATCCATGATCATCACATTTTGTAAAAATAAAATTTATCATGATAATTATTTTTTAACAGATTAAGTATCTTCGATTTTTTGACATTTGATAACATTACTAAAAATATTTTTTATACATAGTGGTGACTATCAGAATTTTGATTTGAGTTGTGAATTTTCTCTTTTAATAAAGCTAGCTTATTTGAAGCTGCATATTGCATAACTTAACTAATGTATTATAGTTTTAAAGTTTGGAAATAACATGGCATTTATTAATTTTTTTTTGCATAAACAAAAAATATATTTAGTAATAGTTGCATGAAAATGTGCATTTTAAAATACCTTTTATACCTTCTTTAGATATAGATGAAATATATATAAGATAAAGTTTCATGCATTTCTATGAGAGCTAATTTTAAAATTAAAGAAGTTCAAACTCTCAAATTATACCTTAAAATTTTTTGATTTTCTTTTAACTCTAAAATTATGGCAACTTAATTGAATGTAATATTTTGATTTTCTTATTTATAAGTTTGATATTTTTTACTTTTCCTGAAAATATGTGAATAGTACATACATTTTTATTTTTCATTTTAAATTATTATTTTTACCAATGCTACTATGTATATCTACAATTGTGGGACCTGGTCATATAGAAAAAATCTCATTTTTCATATTATTTTGATAGTTTTTGTATCTACTTTTTTAATGCTGATAAGTAGGAGCACTTGTTGCTATGATTGTATATTTTACAGAAGCAGAAGTAAGTTGGGAGGGGGGAAGAAGATGAGTAAGGATGTAAAATATTTGCTTGCAGTTTTTGCATATCATCTAATTGCATATTTCCATTATGGCCTTATTGCCTTTCAACGAATAGGTCTTTATTTCAATATTACCTTTCAACAAATACAGATACTCTTTTTTTCTTTGAATAAAAATCTTCTGGCTCTGGCCTGAATATTTTGTGAGCTGTGTATAATGTTGTGTATTAGAGTTAGCAGAAAATACCTCAAGAAAGAAGGAATACTGAAAATTATTGTAATGATTTCTGGTTTATAAATTGAAGCTATTAAAAAAATTTATATATCAAATTTTTATCTTATTTTTTGACGAATATGGGATTATTGCTAATACTACAGAGTTAATTTATGAAACAATAAAATATAAAGAATACTTTTATTTTGAACAATTGATCAAAATGCAATTATAATTATACATGTACAGGAAATGCCATTTTGCTAGTGTTATATATTTAATTGTACAAGCACACAAATTAGTTATGATGCCTATATTATCGCTGCTAATAATAAAGATGAATGTATGTGTGTTTACCAGTTATGCAGGATAGATTATTTAATACACAATTATCAAATTATATATATATATATATATATATAATTGTAGGAGTACATTATTAGTTATGATGTCTAGATTCAAGTCCGGCCTTCTGGGGGACTGCAGTGGAGGCTATGGACCAGGGCTCTGGATATTGATCATTGACTGCGCCAAAATGATCCAGAACTAAAATAATATTCTGAACTGTAATTGTGGAATGGAAAGAAGAGAAGAAGAAATTTAACTTAAAAAATTGTTGGGTTTTTAATTATACAGATATATTATTGTCTAATGCAAGTATACAACATATTACAAACCTAAGACAATAATTTACCTCAGCTATTAAGTAAGACTGCATATAGTGTTCGAAAATTCATACTATAAAATGTTTAATATTGCTACATCTAATCATGTCCATGGCAAGATCATTCACTACTGATTGTCAAAAAAGAAAATTAGCAGAAAAGAGGGGAGAAAAATGCTAAACTTGAAGAAATCACCAGTAGATCTATTTTCTTGTCTACAAAGTTTTCCTAACATTGAAATTGCTTTGACTTCTGAAGTTACTATTCAACTGGAGAAAAAAGATCCACACAAACTATACAATCTTGTAAAGGAAATGCAGAAACTAAAATTCATTGAAGAATAGTATATTTAAACGAATATGATTGAATCGGAAAATAATAATGAAATTGACGATAACATATTTCATCAAGTGAATGTAAGTGATCTATATTTATGGCTAAATACTATTGAAACGAATAAGTTTAGAATGTTGTGTTAAAACCGGACCTGTATAACATAAAGGATGTTTTGCAAAGAATCCTAAAGATAGATAATTTTCTACTACATATTATTTTTAAAAAATGCCAAATGGTGTAACTTAGCTTCGAAGCTGGTTAATGTATTCAAAAAGGCAAGGCTTGGTATTTTCATTTTATTGTTTACTGTTTTCGAAAAAATGTGGAAATGAACAATCTACACGATTTATTATAGATTATAATAACTGGAGATAGCTGTCAAATATAATTCAAGATCATGAGTGTTGTATTGGCCACTTTAATTCATTTATTGTTTAGATAGAATTACTAAGGCGACTAAATTTATGTTCGACTATTGATAAAACAAATCAAGTTATTATAAATAAACAAATGGTAAGACTTAACTATTTCAAAGAATGTGATTGATTCTAATTTTAGCATGTAATAATTTTCTACTTCGAGGAACCGAAGAAATAATATGAATCCCTAATAATGGGAAATTTTTATTTATTTAATCGAATTGTTAAGTAAATACGATTCTGTGCAAATTGATCATATAAATAGGATAAAAAATTCAAAAAGTAAAATTGAGCATCATTTAACACATAGACCACAAGAACAAATTATTTCTGCTTTAGAAAATGAATTGATAAAATTAAAGACAGTGTAAAACATCTTTGCACTATAGTATCTAAATGTACTCTTGATATTTCCCATAAGGAACAAATTTCAGTCAATTTTCAGATTTTCAAATTCAGTCAAATTTCAATTAGGTATACAAATTTTAAAGAAAAAGGTTAACTATAAATGAGTCATTTACAGGGTTTATAGAAATAACTGATATGACTGGAGAAGGATTAAAAAAATCTATTGAAAAGTTTAAGTAAGTTTGATTTAAATATGAATTGTAGAGACCAGGCATATGACAATGGTAACAACATGAAAGAAAAATATAAGGAATACAATCTAGAATAATTGCTCTGAGCCCTAGTGCAATTTATATGCCTTCCCAATTACATTCTTTTAATTTATTAATTTGTAATGCCTCTTCCAAATAAGCATATTACAGTTTTTATGGATATTGTAACATTTATATTGCTTATTTTCTGTAACTATAAAAAGTGGGGAAATTCTACAAAAATATTACTCTAAATAGTTATACGACACTCATTGGGAAGTCAAAACAGATTCAATAAAAACAGTGTATACACAGTTTGAACAAATTTGCAATGTCCTAAAAAACTTAATTGATGCAAATACTAAGCTGAAAGTCTGTGAGATTCAAATCAGAAGTACCATCGATTTTCTGTTTAATGGTATGGATTCCAGTATTGTCCAAATTTATTAATATCGATAAATTATTTCAATCAAAAGCAATTGTTCTTGGTTGATTTAATTTTAGTCAATAAAGTTAAAACTGAAATCCAAAATTTAATACATTTTTAGAAGAAGCGAAAGTGATAGTGTGTCATTTGAATATTTCAAAACATTTTTCTGAAAAAGATTATATCAAGAAATAGCAAATTAAATCCAATTGAGGAATTTAGATGCTATTTTTTAACAGTGTAATTGATATCGTTATTGCTCAAATAAAAGATAGATATAAGCGTATTTCAAATTAATTCATATTTTTGTAAATTAATTATTTCAGTTATTAGAGAGAGTACTAAGTATCCTTTCAGAAAATTAAAAATTAATAAAGAATTGTCTTCGATCAAGCTTTGAGTACAGAAGTCTTAAATGTACTTGCTATATTAAGCGTTGAAAAGGAAATTGAAAAAAAATAAATTATAATCTAAAAAAAATAATTTTTTCGAAATTATTAATAGCAAAAATAAAATTATGCATTAAATAAATTTGCAATAGTAATATATGTTCATGTTTGTAGTTTTTTTTTTTACTTTACAAAAAATTTAGGCCCTAAATAGTTCTTTTGTACCCAGGCCCCTTTATAGAGAAGGCCGACACTGGCTACATTTCATTGAGTTGAGGGGACAAAAGTCATGGGATAGAAATATGCAAATATATAGATAGCTATAGTATCATGTACAAAATATATAAATAGGTAGTATATTATCAGGGCTTTCACTTGTTACATGAGCTGACATAATTGTGCCACACAACAGGTATTAATGACTTTGATCGCAGAATGGCATTTGGAGTTACATGCATGGGACATTCCATTTTGGAAATCATTTGGGAATTCAACATTCTGAGAGCCACAGTGTCAAGAGTAGGCCAAGAAAATCTAATTTCAAGCATAGCCTTCCATCATGGACAATACAGTGGTCGACTGCTTGTATTTAATGACTTGCATTGTCCATAGAATTGTCAGTGTTAACAGACAAGCAACTCTGCATGAAATAACCACTAAGAATCATTTTGTGACATATAGTAGAGTTATCTGTTAGGCATTGCCTGCATCTGTCCTGAACACATGACTATATTAATTGGACCCTAGCTGACGGAAAACAATGGATTGGTTAGATGAATTACGATTTCAGTTAATAATAGTTAATGGTAGCAGACCCCACTAAGTCATGGACCCAAGTTTTCAACAAGTTTCTGTACAAGTTGTTGATGGCTCCATGTTGGTGTGGGGCATTTTTACATGGAATGGACTGGGTCACCAATTGAACCGATCATTGAGTGGAAATGTTTGATTTCAGTTAGGTAGTAGTTATTTTATTTATTGAACCTTATATTTAATCGGTTAACTCTTATATTGGTTTATTATAAACATTCAGACTGTATAGATCTGTAAATTTTAAGAAATAATATTCAAGAATAAATTAATTAAAGTTGCAGTTTTTTTTATGGTTTTACTATACAGTAATAAAGAATCTTTTAAAATGATAATATGATATTTAGACTAGATATTTTATAGTTAAATATTTCATTTTTACAGTACAGACTTCAATGTTAAAAGTTATTCATAGCATAATTCATGGTTTAACTATCTTAGCTTCTGAACTGACTTTTACAAATGTTAATATTTGTTTATAAGTAGATAATTCATATTCATCTGCATATTTTCTTAAATTTCTAGGGATAAAATTTTCTTAAAATTTTTTATTAAATTGAAATTTTTTTAATTTATTCATTTTCAAAGCTAAATTTTGTCCCTTAAATCTTTTAAAGCAAAATAATTGTGCAGTTAGAGAGTTATTGAATGTATTATGCAGTTAGAGAGTTATAGAATATATTATTTTACAGATTTTCATTTAATCTTGTGCAACTTTCTGTATTTTGAATGAGAAATTTCTGTTATATTTGTTATTTCAGCTAAAATTGTCTCCTCAGTGCAATTTGCATATTTATGGAAAAACGGATGTTTAACATGCATTGTTTAATTTTTTCACAAATAATTATTGATATATATATATATATATATATATATATATATATATATATATATGTTTTTTTTTTAGCTCTCATCTGTGGAACAAGCTCTTAAAAATGCAAGTGCAGATAATCAAGCTGACCTTTTAGATTTAAAGGCAAAATTAACAGAAGTTATATCTCTTTTGCAAGGTGACTTTATGACTTTTTACTTTTCAAAATTTTCATCCTGAATATGTTTAAAATATGTGATATGAATTGAAAAAAATAATGTTTGTTACACATTTTATAATCTTAATTACCATTTATTTTCATAAAGATTGAAAGATGAAGCAATAGACAATTCACTTTTAAATGAAACTTGATATTTTCATCAGTTTTTAAATCAGTAATCACTTAGCTGTAAGCCTGCATATTTAGTTTCTGTCAAGATTTGTAATAGTATATTTATCTATATACTTTATATATTTATTTCCCTGTAAACGATAACACGAATAATCCAATTATTAATTTTAAAATTGACTGCTTGGATATTTCATATTTAGCTGTTTCAATGCATAGGGATTTTTGAGATAATAATTGTTGTTAACAGCAAGTACAAACATGAAAAAAATATTGTGCCATTATTTTTCAATTTTCTAAAAGGTATAGCTCCAATCCTCCTATCTTGTTTCAATCAACAGAAAACCAACATGTGAAACATTTTAACTCATTTGGGTAACCACAAGCTAATCCATGGGAGCCATGAAGTTTTTGAATTTTCACCCAAAAAGTCAATTTTGATATAAAATTAATTTTTTTTTTGGCAGATTTGTATTATTGGTGATTTTCATTCCTGCTAAAAGTATTCTTTAAAAATTTTAATTGATATGACCTTAAATTCCTTTTCCCATGGTGTCTCTTTTTGTGCAAAGAGGCCATAAAGAATATCACTTTGACCATACTAAAGACCATCAAGAATATTCCTTTGCTACTAAATCCTCCTCTCCTAGGGAAAAATAATGTTGAATGTTTATTCATTCTTATTATGTTTTGATTTTATAATTAATTATTGTTCTAAATAAAAATATATTTATCTTATAGAAATTGTTGCGTTATTTAAAAAAAGCCATTGTATTTTTAAGTTTTTCATATTTTAAGAATTGGTTCAAATTCAAGGCATATGAGTGCCATCTAGTAGTTGCCCCAATTTATGAAAATTTTTGTTTTGCCTGTTTTTTTTTTTTTTTTTTGTTAAATAGAACAGGATTAGGTACTGGGACCAGTAAAATTTATATTTCAAAAAATAACCTATATCTAAGGGCTGCTCTAATATATAAGAATTATTTCTCTTAATTTAAAAATAAACTTAACAGAACCAATTGTGTGTAAGGATAATAGATTTCAAAACAGTAGTCATAAATTTAATGGGCTCCATATTTATTGAAATTTCTTTATATTTTTAAATAATTTAAACTTTGTCTGTTTAATTTAAAATAAAATATAAATTTCATTCGGCTTGACAGCAACTGATTTCATGGAAAATTTCTGTTGTGAAATCTGCTTTTTATTAATTTTAGTTGTCAATAAAGGAATCTTTTTTTATAATTAAAAAAAAAACAATTCATTTTTCCTTTTTATGTTTATTTTTATGAACTAAAGAAGATAATAGTTTGTCAAATTATATTTAAAATGTGCACTATTTTATGAAAGTAAGATAATAATTTCATCATTAATTTTTTTGTCTGTGCAACAAATATAATGTAGCAGTTATTATAAAACATTGTTTATTTAAAAAAATATTTTTTCATCTAAATTTTTATTTAAAAAAATCTTAGCAATGTGTAATGTAAATTGTTCTTTTATAATTGAAAAAACATGGATTCTGGAATGATAATACAATGACTTGTTTTTATTTCTAATTAAGATTATATTTGCTTATTATTCTATTTTAATTCCTGTCAAGATGCAAGATTTGACAAAGTTAGTTTAATGATTCAGGATTTAAATTCTGATTTGTACTTATGACCATTGTTAAAGGAAAAGATGCATCTTTATTGCAGCAGGAACAAATTTAGAAAGAAAAGAAACTGATATAAAGCAAATTGTCTTTCTTTACTTATTTTTAATTGTTACTGACTTGTTGCTTATAGGGTGTAAGTCCCCAAATGGTTGAGAGGGAAAAACATGAAAATATTGAATAAACAAGGAAATATTTTTAATAAAATGGAATAAAATCTCCAAGCACTGCTCTGTGAATTTATAATAAATTATAATGCAGCCTAAATCTGGTTAGCCTGCAAATCAAGTTAGTGATAGTCATAATAATGAAAAGTAATTTAATGTAATTGAAACATTGGACAATGCAACATTAAAATGATTTGCTACATGCCTTTTAATTAAAATTCTGTGGAATTTTATTTACTAAATTTATTAACAATAATATTGTTTTTCATAGTATGATTACATTTCATAATATGCATTTTGTAATATGTTAAATTAGGTAAACCAGATGATTTAGAAACAAATATTGATGATTCAAAAACTGACAACATTGCTGATGAATTTCTAAAATTTCAAGTAAGAATAGTTATAATTTTTAAGTGATTATTTTGCATATTGTGCTTTGTATTCTTTTTTCTTCTTTATTTGATGTATTATGGAGGATTATTTATCAGCCCTTTAAAGGTTTAGAATGTTTTTTATTAAATTTTTGATATTTCCTCAAAAATATAAACTATTTAAACATTTTCAAAAACTTTTTTTGTAAAATTTACTGTAAATTTACTTTATTTCTATATATGTTTATAGGATAATATTTTAAAATATGAAAGAAAAAGATTTAGGATAACACTCCCTTTCATTCATTCCATAAGTGAATGGACAAATAGAATTGACACTGTTCTCTTAGCCGTTTTTAAAAGTACCGAGTTTAAAGTTATGAGAGCATACACACAGCATACCAAGACAAGTTCGACAAAGCAAAATTTTGGATGGAAGGATAAGCTGAGTGGAAAAGACCAGCAAGTATTGAAGTGAATTGTAATGTCTAAAAAGGAAAGAATGGCTGCCAAAATGTCCACAGAACTCAATGAGCATCCGGATATTTCTCATGTCATGTTACATTTAGGAAGCACTTTCATAAACAGATCATTTATCACTGATCAGCAATTCCTAAGTCACTTGTCACAGATGTTAATGCCAAACGTTGTCTACATTGGTGCCATAATTACAACGCCTGCTTGATCATTAAGTTGAAGACAATTGTATGGTCATATGAATCATGTTTCATACATTTCCTCACAACTGGATGAGTACATGTTTGGAAGATACCTGCACAAGTATATGATTATAATTGTCTCTTTCCAACTATCAGGCAAGGAGTTGTATCTCCCATTGTATGGACAACTATGTTATGGGTTTTCGTCATTCCAGTTGTAAACCTAAAATGAAAGGTTGCGGGGAGCAGTTTCAGCTGATCAGATCCAACCTATAATACACACTTTGTTTCCTGCCGGAGATGGAATTTTCCAGGATGATAATGTTCCTATTCATGCATGCTTGATTTGATGAACATGGGAATGAAGTGAAACATCTACTTTGGCTTGGACTGTCCCCCGACATCAATATAATCAAACTGATAAGTTCTGTTTTAGAGTGTTCAATCCAGAATCGGTGTCTTCCACAGATATCTCCTGGAACTTTCACAATATCTACAAGAAGAATTATACAATATTCCTCTACAAACTATTCCTATTTGTATGATTTGATTTCCACGGAAATCCAAGTTGTATTGCATGCCAAATGTGGCCTTATGTCCTACTAATAAAGATTTTTGTATTCTTTTGTGGTGTTTCCATTATTTTGATAACCATCTGTAATGATAAGGATTTGATAACCATTTCTCACTATGGACAAGATGTTTCTTCTTTGCCAGTGTTCATTGTGCTTTAGAATTTGACTTATTTATCAGTTTAAATAAGCTGGACATGTTAATAGATATATGCAGAATGTACTTACTTTATTTCTTTTTTTGGTCTGAAAATTTTCTAGAGTAATCACAGTTACTATTTGTTATTACTTACTTTGTTACACTTATATATTTGCATTTAGCAAATCCTCAAAATTGCACTGTGAAGACTGTGTTAAACTAAATTCTGCTCATTTACTTTAAATACATTAGAATTATATATTTAAAGTAATACATTGGGATGTTTTTTATTATGAAGAATGTGTTAAAACTAAATTCTGTTCAATGCCTTTAAATTGATGAAGAATATTTAACTAATATTCATGATATACCTGTTCAGTAATGACTGTACTGTCAGTTTTCGTTATCTTTTACTGCATTCAAATCAATAATAATTAAAAATAAGGTATTTTTTCAAATTTGTTATTAATTCTTATTCTTTAATTTCTTTTAAAATGAAGTTTCCATATAAAATTTGCCAATTCATTTTAAAAATTAAAATAAAGGTAGAATAAGCAAAACAATGAAGTGAGTTGAGTTTAATAAAAATCCTCATAAATTATGTATATACATATTAATTGTTGTAATCTCTTTTTACAGCAAGAAATTAAAGAATTAGAAGGAGACAAACCTACCGTGAATGATGATACTGGAACAGATGAGGAGGCCATTCACGAAGAATTTTATTCTGTTTTATCTTCTATGGAAGGCAATAAATGCAGAGCTCCATTTGCCCAGGAGTGGGGAGAAAGAGGATTTCATAATGCTATCATATTCTCCACAGATTTGGAGGATCAGACAGTACATAATTTACAAGATGTTATGGTAAAAAAAAAAGTCTTTTTTATCTTTTGTTATGTGTTGTAGCTTAAGTAGCTGTCTGTTATCTGGTCCTCAACCATTGAATATTTTTTATATTGAGAAATTTACAATTTTGTTTTCTAATGAATTCAGTTTATGAGGGATAAGTATGCAAATTTAAGGGATAAACAAAATAAAATTTTTCATATCTTTACTATAGGTATTAAAATTATATTTTTATGGTGTCAAGGAATAATCGATTTAAAGAAAAAAAATTATAAGTTTTTTGGGAAGAGTGGTTTTTCTCTCTGATTTAGTTTCATTTTAATGATATTGTATTTTTCATAGCAATTAAAAGTTCTAAATATGTCCTGTTCTCAATGACTTCTTTTAAAAAAATGAATGAATTTCTTTATTTATTATTTGCATACATTAAAGATAAAAAGCATTACAAAAAAAAAAAAAAAAACTGTCATGCAAAAAAAGAAAATACAATATTTCAATCAATAATCCCTTTAGATGTAATCTATTTAATAACTGAAGGAAAGGGAGGGTGACATTTCAATATATATTTTTAATATGTCTAGCTCCGTACTTTAAGCCAAATATAAGGTAATCAGATTAGGTATTGTAATATTAAATAATGTATAAATACACTATTGTAATTTGAATTAAAATTTTGCTTCATTACTTGTAGTATTTTTCCTTAGGAATGTTTTATGAAATGTTTGTAATACAATTTTATTCTCAGGTAAAAGTCATGTTTTGCAATCCTCTTTGTGATCAAATGAAACCATGCCCTTTTTTCTTGGATGGACATTGTAAATTTTCAGATAACAAATGTAGGTTAGTGTAACTGTTATTATTGTTATCAAATTTCTGATTATAATGCAGTTTTACTAGTCAATAAATTTACTTTGTGATCAATTTAAAATTGATTTTGTCTAAAATAAATGTTAATTTATCATATTCTTTATTTCTTCTTCTTCTTCAAAAAAAAAAAAAAAAATATGTATACAGTATTAGAGCGGTTTTATTTTTAATAATTTTTTTAAAAAAATTATTTGTTTATGTTTCATAGAGAATTGCTTTGAATTGTATGTATTTGTCATTTTTTTTTTCCTTGATGGATTTCATTATATAGAGGTCACCAATTTCTAATTGTGCAAGAAAACACAATTATATGAATAAATATTTTAAAACTAGAAAGAGTCTTTTTCCCTATAGAATTTTGCATGACGCATTAATATATACTTACTTGAATTATTCTAGAGTATTAATTTGTCACTAATAGTAGTGCAACAATCTAATTTTAAGCAATGTCATTAATATCAATTACACACTTAGACAGTTTAAATTTTTGAAAATTTGTGACATCAAGTTAATGCTGTTTAGTACACAAAGAAAAGTATAAATTTTATTGTTTTATTTTTTCCTGAAAGCAGTAGCTGCCATTAATTTTGGTTCTCTGAAGTATTTTTTTTTACCATGTATTTTAAAGTTATAATAAAAGGAGGTAAGGATCCCATTCTTCAAATTTCCATAATACATCTGAGGCTAATAATAACCAGTTTAAATTCTTTGTTAATGTTAACTTGAGTACTTGTAACATAAAAATGAATTATTTACTAATATTTTTATTGAATGTATTTGAATTAATATTTTATATGGTTTTATTTAGATATTCTCATGGTTATGGTGTTAAATTCTCTGACCTTGAGGAATATATTTTACCTGACTACAGGTGATTATTCTTTTTCCTTATTACATTTTTCTTCAATTTTTCATATGAGAATATACACATTAGTATTTGGATATCAATAATTTGGATAATGTGGTAATATTGATTATAGAAATATTCTAAAATATGAAAAATCAATAGAAATGTTATTAAAAATACCTAAATAAAGTAATTTTTAAAAGTTTTTGGTTAAAAAAAGATGTCTCCATATGCCTTGTTTCTGTTAGCAGAATTTTTCAGCAATTTTGAAATAGGATAAAAAATTAGAAAATGAAACATTTATTAACAATTATTGTAATGAAATTTAATTACATTAGTTATTTAGAAGATTTTGAAGATATTTCTTTTAGTAAATATTTTGAACTATTAGTTCCCTGGAAATATTATGAAATCTGAAAGTAAAAAGGCACAGGAAGACATTTCTTGACTTATGTTTTCCTATTTGGTTGTAAACTAGAAGCATGATCCATAACTTCCTGTTCCTGGTATATAACACTTATAATCTATTGTTGTTTTAAAACAGAAATAGTGTAACTTTAACATTTCCAACTCATAAACTGAGCTATAAAGTATTGCAATATCACATATTGTCTTTAACTTGTGAAAGGAGGCATAATTATGTAAGTTCCCTGGATTAAAATCAATGTTTTTATAACTCAAACTCAATTACAATAGACTTCAAAGTATAACTAAATGATTTCATGAATAGTAGAGATTGCAAGGTTTTGCATGTTTAATACTTTTAGGCCAGGAGGCAGATATCCTAAATGCACACACAGGTTGGAGTGTATGTGAAAGGAATCATCCCACAGGATTTGGGTTTTGTTTCGCAAAGCCTAATTTAAAAAAAAAAAAAAAAAAAATCACAAAAAATAAAGTTTGAATTCAAACATTGTCATTTTTGCTACCTTTTTAGAGTATTAGTTCATTCATAATGCAAGCACATTCTTCCTCTGACAAATTGAATTTTCTTGCTATGATGAACCCAAACCAAGGCTTTCCATAATGAAAAGAGAAGTGCATGAAATATAAAATTTAGCTATGCAGAACAAACAGAACTGTTGTAAAACCCTAAAAGACTATAGTTATACAGTAATAATAACAACAACAAAAAAGAAAAAAGAATTCGGAGGGAGATCAAAAATGCAAATGATTTTATCGAGTGGAAAGATACACAACCCATCTCAGTTTAATTACACTACTCTTATCCCCCCTTTCCCTGCAACAGCTGATGAGTAAAATACCAAAGTCATGTTGAATATGAATGAACTGAAGGTCAGGATACTAAAACTATGTTTATTTCAAAAGCAATGGACTCAGGGAGACATCTAGTGGCAATTAAAATTTTTTCCAGTTTAAAATGCACATATGCGTCACCGTTATGAATTTAATTTTCAGAAATACACGGTAGTGCGCCCGGCTGCGAGAGACGTGCGTAGGTGATGCATATATGACATGCCTGTCACAAAAGGGTAAATAGCTCAACTAACTCTAAAGCTGAACAGTAGAACAATTGCATTCCGGTTATAGTCTGGTGTGGTGAAAGATTTTAAAAAGGTCCGTATCCGTAAAGGTCTTTGCATCTAAAATACTCTGCTTTGACTTTTTTTGTTTTTCAGACAAGCATTTGTTACCAATTGTGGTCATCAAGTTACCAAAAATGCCACCAAGTCAAAATCTCCCCTATAGTATATAACTAGATTATATAAAAACATTAACAAATTAAATATTTATGAAAATGTTTTATAGTTTGAAGAAGAATATAAATTAATTTGTAAATTAAAGGGTACTAATATTATTATAATATAATTTTCAAAAGATTTGTGTTCTGTAGTAAACTGAGAAAAAAGTAGACATTTTCTTATTAGAAAAATGCACCTTCATTTAGAACATTTATTTTATTAATCATTAAAAAAAAAATAGTCAGTTAACCTGTTTTCTTACAAATATTTTTATTTTTTTAAATATGTGAAGTGAGTATATATAAAGGGGCATAAAGTGTGATATTATATACTTAAATGCTTTAAAAGTAGAAATTACTGAGGTTTAAATAACTTTTGTTGCTGAATTTTGAGTAGAATTTAAATTTTTGGCACATACACACAATTTGAAAGGTAGAAAAATTGTGTGAAAAAAACCCCTTTGTATTTGACTGAAATTTTTGGAGACTATTCTCAGGAGTAAAAAATTATGTTTCTGTTTGAATTAAATATTTCTTCAAAAAATTTGTATAACTTCAGTAACTCGTTAGGTCTAATTTCACTGACCCAATGAGATTCTCATTGGGTCACAAATGTTCTCACAAATATGATTGTAATACACCTTGTATATAATTATGAATTGAGAACTATTTTTATGGAAGTAGCTAATTATGTATATGATATACATTTAAAAAACTAAAAGGAAATTTGTTACAAAAATAGTAAATAATCAACAACATAAAAAGATAAATGATTTAGTTTCAAAATTAGAAACAAATGCAGGAATGTCAAACTGGCTATAAAATTTACATTAAAAAGAAGATTAATAATTTTTTTGATGAATTTTTAAACTTTTTCTGTAGTAAACCTCTGAATAATCCTTTTGTAGGTTTGGAACAGAATGCTAACAAATTAATCTATTAAACTAAAACAAAACCTGCTATTAATATTATAAACAGAACAAAAGAAATCAGTTAGCTTCCGTTTCAGTTTATTTTCAATTTTTCTCCAATTTCTGGTGTTTTTATTTATTTATATTTTTTATTGATTTGTTTAGTAAATTGTCTCCGGAGTTTTATAATAATTATATATCAATAACATTCAGAGGAAAAAAATATATTAAGATTTATTTCCCTTATTATGATTAATTTTTGTATTACTAACTACCTGGTTTTGGATTGTTGATTTTGGATTCCAAGTGGGGAAAAAAAATTATTTTTATATATTTCTAGAATTTTATTATTTCAAAGCTATTTTACATCTGTAGCTATTTCCTCATTTGTTTTTACTACTGTTAATCAAGTGCATGATTAGGATGTGATTTTTTTTTACTTGAAAATACTGATGGTATATAACTATTACATAGTATATTTTACAATGTTAAGTAGATTCTGAATTATTTTTTTTTTCTTTCTTTGTTATTATAGCAACGTTCAAAGGGATTCAAAATGCTTAGCCAAATATAGAGATGGTTTGTGGTATACAGCCATTGTGGAGAATTGTTTAGAAGATCAAAGATATTTTGTTAAGTATGTCAATTCAGGCAGTACTGAGACTCTAGAAGCCCATGAAATTCTCCCTCTAGGTAGGTACTTTTGATAATTTCATTTTTTTTTAATTCAGTTATATATCCTGTTTTTTGTTTATTGATACAGTTTTTTTTTAGATAAATATATTAAAAACATTGTCAGTTAAAAACAAAATTGCTGTAATATTTAATCTGTTCAATAAGAATTAAATTTTACAGTTTTATAATTTTTCTTTTTATTTTTTGCTTCCAGTTCTCTTCAGTTGAGTTTTCTTATTGAAGCCAAATTTCTTTTTAAAGCCAGGGCTTTTCAAACTTTGAATATTTTATACCTTATAAAAAAGGAGAAAAAGTGCATGTTACATCATAAAAACTTTTTCTTAACGTTGGTACATTTTTACTTGCTTATAATCAAAGAATAAAATATTTTAAATTTATGCCACCCAATTGTATTTATAAATTAAGCTTTTATGTTATAATAAAATAAATATGCCTAATATTGTAATAAATAGTTATTATTAACAAATAATAATAATCATTTATTATTATTAATAATAAGTCTAATAATACTACAATAATAAATAATATGATGAATGATCCTGTTTCTTTGTAACTAGTATTGATCTTTTTTTCTTACTGCTTTCATCAATACATTATAATTTATTTCAAGCAAAAGTCATGTTTGACTTTAAGTAAGAGAAGGTTGAAAATTTAGTTTCACAAATATATGATTTGTTGAAAAGTAGTAATAGAGTTGCCATTTTATATTATTTTGAATAATCATATTTAAATCTTTTGTATGAAAATTGAATGACTAAAAATAACGTCATGTGCTTTAATTATATATATATAGCTTTGTTTTAGAAATTTTGCTTTAAGTGACAAGTAACTTTATTTAATAATTTTTTTGTCTGCAAAATTAGTTTTTGGAGTAGTTTATTTGATTCTTAAGTTTATAATCAAACCTTAATGATCAAACAAATATTTTTACCTATGATGTTTTAAGAAAATTTCTTATAAAATGTATTCATTATTGTGGACAGTTTAACACGTTGATTGAATATGAGCAGAAAAGTTATTTTGTTCAGTTTGTTTTAAAAGCTTGGTGAACAATCGCATTTAATACCAGAAAATTGTAGATTTTGTTACTTTATTGCTTTGTAGGTGATTTAACGTTATCTGATGATGATGATGACGGCGGCGATGACAGTAGTAATGATAACTCATATGAGGATACAACTTTTGCTGAAGAAATTTTGGATCCATCCAAGTCTTCTAATGAAATAAACTATCAAGCAGTTCCTGCTGCATCTACTATTGGTTCTTGGGAGCAACATACTAAAGTTTGTTTTTTGTATAATTTTTGTGTGTTATTCTATGTATTAACCTTTGTTTTTATTTTTATCTTAAAATAGCATGCATATATTTTTAGATTAGTTTCAAATATTTCAGTATTCAGGTATTTTTTTCTGCTATTATACATGTTTTCTCTTTAGTTCATTGTGACTATATTAGGACAATTAATAATTCAATATATAATTGCAATTATTGTTATTGTTTCAAATGTATAGTTTGCTATGCAGTTGCAGTAGTAAATTGACTGCAGATTACTGATTAAAATTTTTATTGATGCATGTTTCACTTAAAAAAAGTAAGATATGCAAATATGCCTCCCCCACCATAATGTTTTTTTTTTTTTTTTTTTGCCTGAAATTTTACTATATTTAGAATTAGAAGAAATGATGCTATGGCAAAACATTTCTTCCCCCTATTCTCACAAAATAATAATAAAATGTTACTTAAGGATTTGTATTTTGTAAATACATAAAATATGGAAGGAAATATATGTATAAGTGGGCAAAGATAGTGAAGATAAAATATTCTAAAATATGCATAAATGGATGCACTTTAAAAGAATACTTACATTTGCATTTGTACACACACACACACACACATACAAAATCATGTTGCATATGCTTTTTGGCATGATAGATATTAAAAATTTTATTATAATCTTTAAAGAGTTGTTTTCTATAAATTGCAGTGTTCTGAAACTAAATCATTTTTGTATAGATTTGTCAGTCAGTGTAATAACAATTTTTGAGCCCTTGTGATTAATAATCCTCCAATCATTGATTTTTACTGTGCAAAATAATTGTTGTTAGATAGATTATATATATTTAAGTCTGTTGTATTTAATTTATATTTATTTATTCATTTCCTTGTTATTGTAATTTAAAGTATCTTATGAATATTAATGCAATTTGAAAAATATTTCTTGTTTTAGGGTATCGGATCTAAACTCATGGCGAAAATGGGCTATGTGTGGGGGTAAGAATATCTTTTCTGTCTAAATTATTATTTATAAGTTTTCTTGCATTAAAAATATTCTTTCTTATAATGGTATCGTTTGCAGCCAGGGCCTTGGTAAAGATTCCAATGGAAGAATTGATCCAGTAGAGGCTATCGTGTTACCTAAAGGTAACTGTAATAGTTAAAAATTTCTTGAGATTGACACATTAAGTACCACACTGTTGTAGCTTTCCTTCCTGTTTGGAACACAATATATACTGATGTCCTTTGTATTTAAATTAATCTTAAACATGAGATGTTTACAGTTTTCTAATGAAACCCTTTAAAATATTTTGATAAGAACAAATTTAGGTGCATTTATTAATTTATTTATAGAATGTTTTATTTTTAATACTGTATCTTATACTGTCAGTCACTGGTGACGGAAAGGGTCTGTATGGAAAATTTAATGTCAGTCATCAGTGAATGGCACAGCTTGAATGGAAAGTTTAGTGTCAGTTACCAATGATTAATGTGTTGCATAATGTGTTAATAAATAAATTATTGTCTTGTCTAGTCGGTTTGAGAACAACTAGAATATAGTTATTTGGGAAAGAAATTTTATTTTTAGATTATATGTTTTATAAGGGCCATTTTTTAAAGCTCTATTCGACCATATATAAAAGACAGAATAGAGAATAAAAGGAAATTATAACTTAAAGTTATATACAACCATAGTTACTATGTTACTATATTATATTTCACATAATCACTGTGATGATTCAGGCATACATCATTTCAGTGAATCAGTTTTCCTATTCTTCTTCAAAAAATATTGTTGCCAATAATATGAAATGGGCCTTAACTTTTTTTTTTTTTTGAGCTTCTCATTAGTTTGAAATTATTATTTTGGCATCCTAGCCAGTTCTTCATTTCAGGAAAGAGCTGAAAATCATTCAATTCTAAATCAGATGCTCTGTAAAGAGGAACAAGGGCACAAGGCATGTATTGGAAAATCTTTTTCAACAAGAAGATGATCATTTCATTCCAAAAAAAAAAAAAAAAAAAAAGGGAATCTGGAATCTCAGGCAATGAACTGACTGATCAGCATATCCAATTAATGACTTAGAGGGTGAATATTTAAACATTCCTGCTCTATATTCTTTTCTTAAAAGAAGAATTTTGAGACAATAAGGAACTTTAAAGGAACCTTAAAGGTACATTTTGCATCACTGGCAACAATGTTCTTTGAAGATGAGATAAAAAAAAAATTGTCCACCAAAATGTTTGATTCTTAATGGCTATTCTGATGAAAAATAATCATGTTTGTATATAACTTTCAGTAAAAATTAATTTTATTTTTTATGCTTGTCTTTTTTTTTTCTTTTCATATTTTGTATCAAATTAAACTTAATATTTCAATCACTAAAAATAAACTCTTGAAGAACTGACTTAATTCAGATTTTCTTTTTAAGCCTGTTTTATCAAGATAAATGTATATTTAATATGTTTCAGCTAATATTTTCATTTTGATGTCAAACTGAAATGCAGCTAATTAAGAAAAATTGAATACATTAAACTGAAAATTGAATTTTATTTTGCTACCAATAAATTATAAAGCACTATGAATATTTTCTGTATTTTTAAGAATTTATATTTTTATATTCTTTAAAATGTTAAATGTTTTGAATTATTAACTGTAGAATGTATTGAAAGAGAAATATAACCGTTTGTCCATAAAAATATTATTTACAAAAATTTGATGATCGCTAAAAATTTTATTATTCATTCATTAGTTTTTAAAAAATATATATATTATCATTTATTAGCAAAATGAATTATTATATAGTCTTAAAGAAAATATTTGTCTGTAATTTCAAGTCTTTTTTCATACTTGACGAGTAGTATAGTATCCATTTGAATAAATGATGAATTTTCTCCTTTTTATTTATCAGAAGGTTAAAAAATATAATGTAACCAGTTTAAAATATATCTAGTTATTTAGCATTCCTGACATTCCATGTTTAAAAATTTCTTCTTTTTCCAATTTTTTTTGTTTCAAAATTGAATAGAATAAAAATATTATGCCAAGCAATTTATTTTTAATTTCAACTGGTTATAACTTTGTACAGCTATATAAATAGTATAAAATAACGATGATGATAATCATAAATGACTTGAAAAATAATCTGATTAATTTCTATAAATATATAATTTTGCATTGTCATGACAAATTAAATTTCTAAATAGCAAATAACTTTTTGCATTAAAATGCTAAATTAAAATATTGTCAGGCTTATATTTTCCCTTTGTATAACATATATGATCATTAAATAAGTAAAGTATCTGCTGTTCATTAAATCCTTTCAGAAATAAACAATTTTAAAAATAAGTTAAAAAATCAAATCATCTGTAGAAATATTTTTTAAAAAATAACAATGTATATTCCATGTTAAATGTTGCTTTTTTCAGGCAAATCTTTAGATAAATGTGCTGAGATGCGTGAGATGGCCAACTTGCAATCTGTGGAAGAAAGGTTTAGTTCAGAACAGAAGAAAGAAGAACAAAGAAATAAGCTAGCAGAATCACGAATAAACTCTGATGGTTCTGTATTTGATTTTCTCAACAAAAATCTTTCTGGGAAAAGTGGTATGCATTTGCTATTAAACTCTTTCTGACAAGGATATTTTTAAATTTTAAATTTTTTTCTCAAATTTGCTATTTGAAAAAATAACCCTTTAATTTATTTTATATATGAAAATATTCCTTTTAATTTGGCTCCATTTAATTAATATCTCTTCCTACTGCAAATTAGTTGAGCCTTAATTAAATGAAAAAAGAAACACAAAATTTCAATTTTGCTTAAATTTATTTTAATCTCACCTATTTAAAAAATTCGTAGTATCGCATTTTGTGTATAATATAAGTTTTAGATATTGCTTTTATTAATTCAAAGATACATATTCATGATGCTGTTGCTCATATTCAAAAGTTTTATCCATACATCCATCTCTATAAATCTATTCCTGCCTCAAGATAGTGAAATAAATTATAATTTAATTACTGGCAGTGTTTTAATTAAAATAAAAACTTTTATTATATACAAAAAAATTACATCTATAAGAATGTGAAAGTTTAAATGAAAAGTACTGGATTTTTCAAAGTCTCAAAGGATTGGACATTTTTTATTAAGTTTCTATTTCATTGAAATCAAAATATCTGCTAAAAGAACCACCATTTCTCATTTATTTTCATCTTATTTAGCAAAACAAGTAATCAAAAAACAAATATCTCATATTATTTTAGTGATGGTTAGATGATAAATTAAAAATTTGAAATTTTATTTGACCTTCAATTGTGGATTAATAGTGTTATTATTATTATGTTTTATTCATTATTAGTTTTTTTTGTTAGCATTTTTTGTATACAAGAAAATGAATATGTAACAACTTTATAAATAATAATAATTTCATCAGAAAGATTGGATATAATAAATTTTGCTATACTATGAATAAGAATAAATTTAATATATTTTTGGCATTGATGTAATCGAATATAATACTGATCTGTTAATTAAGACTTAAATATCAATATCTCTTTATAATATGATTACTTCTGACTTCTGAATTGTAACAATATTAGGGAATTAATAAATGATAGAAAATAAAATATCCATTTCTTTTACAAAAAATTGTACCATTCTTTGTTTGAAAAGGATAAATCAGCAAGCAATTATAACTTTTATTTTCAATTGTAATGTGTTTTCTTTAAAGAAAATTAAAGTTGACAGTTGGGAGTATTTTCTCTAATGGCTGTTCAATGATTTTAACTTAAATTTACTGCAGATTTAAATTATGAAATGAATGCATGAATCATATATTTGAAATTTTTGTTCTTTTCTTTCCTTCTTTCTTTTTCTTAATAAAGGGTATTCTATAAAATTGCTTAATATTTCTTGAATATAAAAAGTGATTAAGAAGACTGCTGGGAGTATATAATTGTATTATGCAAAACATATATAAATGTGCAATAGACAAAATACATATCAAATGTGTACTAAAATGTTAAGAAAAGCCTGTAGATTTTTATCCAGTTCTGGTAGTTCAGTATGCTTTCATTTGTTCATCATTAGTCACTCAATATACATATATACTCAATATACATGTCCCACCTTTCTCCCTATGTTTTGTGAAGCATTTCTGGAGTTACTGTTTCATTTGCAGCTATGATTCAATGTTTTATGTGGGTGATATTAATAATTTCTTCATTGTGTAATGTTCAGAGAAGTAAAATTAGGGTTTCATGTAGTAGGGTTTCTGGAATTGGGATATCCTGCCCTATTCATGAGTTGGAGAACACATGTAAAACTTCATGAACTCACAGGGCAAAATGAAGAAACATTTAATCTTGCCTTTTAAAAAAAACTTATAAAACTTATTTCTAGCTACAGGTTGCAGATTTTCAGTTTATGGGTTACCTTTTTTCGCTGTATTTTAACAAAAGAAATATTTCCATACATTTATGATTTTATGTAATAAACTTGCATAATTCTTGCATTCTCTTTTTGATGATCTTGTACATGAAAAGTATATTAAATTATGCTTACAATTGTAGTGAACAGTTTGATAAAATTAAAAAGATAAGTTTTATTGACTTTTGAAATCTTTTTCACTCTTTTGTTATTTTTATTTTAAAAGCCACAGGATGATGATCATCATTACTCATTACTGAATGTTTCAAAAGCTGTTTCTGTGGTTGAATTAAAAAATAGATTTGAATCAAGATTTTTTTCTTCTTTTTTATCTTTCAGATCGTTTCTGTGTTAAAAATGGAGATATTTTAGGAAAGAGAACATCAACTGAAGCTTCAAACAGTTTTGATACATCAACTAAATCTCAAGCAAAAGATCTGAATTTTGAGGTATGTAATATATTTTTAAAGTTGTAAGCTAGTGATCAGAAATTATTTTAAAACCATTAGATATTAATTTATATTTATATCTGATTATTTAAATTTTGCAATATTAAGTAGCCATGCAATGAAAGTGCTGAGTGCAAATACAGTCGGGCCTTGTAATTGCTAATATTATATTTTTGGAAAGCTGTGATGGCAACATCATAATTTTAGGTTCCATTGTGAGATGACGTATATTCTGATTGCATCATATTTCTAGTTATTTTATTTATTATTGCATCCATTTTGATATTACTGATTTCATATCTAGCCCTTTTTTATTACGTAAAATGGTAGGAGCTTCAAATTATGAACATTTTGAATTGACAACTATATTCATATGATATTGGTTCTTGAGTTATAAAAAAGATGAACTCTGCAGTATTCAAATGTGATTAATATAGATAAAAAATATTAATAAAGTCTATTATATATGAAAGATATGAAAAAAATAAAAATAGCTAGTAGTTCCACATATTTGATTGAAAAATTAATATAATTTCTTAATTTTATTTAATACAAAACCAAATCAGTACCTTCAAATGGAATATATATATATATATTAATGCTTCTTCCTAATGTGAAGCAAAAAAAAAAAAAAAAAAAAAAAAAAAAATGAAGAAACTAGCAAAAATAATTTCTGTTGCAGATAATGTTGAATGGTTCACGTGGAATAAGGATAGATAGATAGATATGAATTGTTTGAGTTATTAAGTATGCATATTTATAATTTGTGGACAATTTTTTTTTTAATATGTATTGATGAAAATGAAAATGATTCCAACCCCAAAGAACCATCATTATTATCAATATTCATTATCATTTATTATCTTTTAACGTAGGTATATGATTAAAGAACATGCTAATTTGAAATTATAAATAATATTTAGACAAAAATAAGTCAACAGTTTTAATGGAATTCTTTCATAAGTTGATATAATGTAGTGGATGTTAAATTAATACATAATTTCCTCATAATACAGAAATTATTTCTCTCTCTCTCTCTCTCCCCCCCCCCCAATTAGAAATAAGATTTTTTTTCTCTAAAAAGTCAACAAATTATTAAAATTGATTATTTCAATAACTATTATTAGCAATACTTCAATTAATTTTTCAGAGGTAGAGAAGAGAATTTTTAAACAGCTTTATTCACAAAAAATGCAAGGTCAGCACAAAATTCTTCCCTGCTTACAAAAATTTATTCTGTATAGGGATGTAATTATTTTTGTAAATTGTAAACTCCTCAATCAAATCTGTAATAAGATCAATTGCTAAGCAAAAACCAACCATAATATATGCAGCAAAAAATTGCACAGATTTACTTTTTTATCTCCCTGGGTGTATAATATTTTTATAATTTTAAATCTTTGCTAGGTGACATTTACTTATTTTTTCAATGATACTATACTAGCTATAATTGCCTTTATTATTATTATTATTGTATTGTATTGAATTTATTATTATTAACATTCTATAAGAACGCATCAATAAAATGACTTCTTTTTTTAAAAAAATGATTGCATATATAATTTATTAACATTTAATAATTGATGTAATGTAATGTTTTCTTTTGATGATTTTTAGATGTATTCTGTGGGAGAAGCTATCAAGAAAACCAAGAAAGAAATTGGTCGATTGTTACAATCTGTAAATAGGAATTCTGAAAGGTATGTCTTATAACAACTGCTAAAATAATCTATCATAAAAGTTAGAATTTTGTTTAGTCTGTTGTGTTTTCATTACTTGTCTAAATAGGAAGATTAGTGGAAGTGATATATTAACTAACAGTCATAATGTGCTTTGCACTTAAATACTAACCAATACAAATGTTTTGTTTAATGTAGTCAAAATTTACCTTAGGAGGATTTAACTCTCCAAATAATGGAGTTGACTTTTTCTGTTCATCATGTTCAAGCCTAAAAAACTAATATTTTTGTAAAATCCTGTTAAAAAAAAAAAAAAAAAAAAACATCCACCTTAAAAGTATTTATCTAAGATCTAGACGTTATCTAATCAAAATAATTATTAACTTAGAATTATTCAGCAAAATATAATTTGCCTTACATTAACGCACAATCAATTTTGCTTATAATTTATGTCTTAAAATGGGATTAAATTATTTTAGTGTCTAAATCCTTACCATGAGGTTTTTATTTTGTCACATAATTATTTTGTTATCAATTAGTTATTTTATTTTTTATCAAATTCTTATTTTATTTACACATGTTTGTAAGGAATTCTGGCTGCTTATTGTTCATTTTCAGATTAGATTTCCAAATGTTATTTTATTATTTATATTATTTTTGCTCCTTTGGTCGTTGTATTAATATTATTTCTGGAAGTGCATATGCTGATTTTTTTTTGTTGGGTACCCTTAATCTGATGTTGCAGTTTATTAATTGCTTTGATATGTGTGTGTTTTTTTTTAAAGCCTTGTATTAAAAACTTTGTAAAGTATTTGCCCACAGTATAAAGATATGTTTGTGATGAATTATTTTCAAGATAATAAAAAACATTGAATTTTTATTTGTGATCCATCCATAAATTGTTTTTATTCTTCTCTCTTAAAATACGTTCATACAATACTTCAAATTGAAATAATAAATTGTAAAAAAAAAAATGTCTTCTCAATTTGAAAATTCATAATTTTTCCACAGTATTTCTAAATTACATTGTTGTAATCCATGCTACTTTGAATTCCTTTGGAATATTTTTGCAATCATGTTCTAGTGTATATAATTTTTTTTATGATGTTACTCAGTGATCTTTGTTTGTGTTTATATATATATGAATATATCTTTGATACCTTTAAATTAAAGGTATCTAGATGGGCATTGGGTTTCAAATTTTTATTTTAAATGTCTCAGTTATTTACTAACTTTTAAAATTATTGTGATGGTAATGAAGTTGAAATAGAGGGGGGGGGGAAACTTTAGCTTGTGGAGAAAAATCTATAAAGAAATTGGAAAATTAAAGTTTTTTTAAATAGCTTTTTAGAATATTGTAATCTATATATTCCTTTTATTTCTTAAAATTGATAGAATAAATACATTAATTTCTTATTAATTTTGGAATAGTATTACTAAGTAACTAAATATAATAATATATTCAAAAGATCATGTGTCTTTTTATATATTTTCCAAATGTATATGCATTTTGCCATTTCTCATAGAACAAGCAAAGTGTTCATATGACTGTCGAGTCAGAACAGGATTTGTCAATTTCAGATATGTGTGATGTATCAACTTAATTCATTATCACATGCACATAAGTACAATAAGCTTTTAATTAACCAATCTCTTGAAACATATTAATTGTCAAAGCATTACATTCTAATACTTTCACAAACACCCTACTCACTGACCTTGTCCTATATGACTTTCTTCGAATGGATTATTTGCTTAAAGGGAAATAATTCTTTAGTTACATTCTCTTTATTCTTTATTCTATTCTATTAATTACATTTTAGTTACATTTACATCTTTATAATAAATAATGGCAAAAAAAAAATCCTACAGTTGTTCAAGATAGTTATTTTGATGGAAATAATAATAATAAAAAATGCATATTCTTTTTTTCATAATAAAATAAGTTTCTTAATTTTATATATTATGTACAATATAGTTATTGAATTTGACTTTTTCTTTTAGTTGATTATATTTTAAGAAATGTTTTTCTCACTTAAGTTAATCAGTACAATTTGAGTTATTAGCATCTGATAAAGCCACTATTCTAAAAATATTAATGGGAAAAAATCTTTTGTATTAAAAATTTAAACAAATATGAGTTAAAGACCTGAAATGTGTATTTTGATTTCTTTCAGAAATGAAGCAGCTTGTGCTCTCATTAAGCAAAAGGTGGTTGCACAGAACAATTTGCTTAAAAGTTTAGAAGCAAAAGAGAGAAGAATTAGTGACGAAATAAATAAGAAGAAAAATCACAGTAAAATAGCAATGTTTTAATAAAAGCTGAATTGTAAAATTTTGTAAATAATAAAATGTTATTTATATAATATCATTTGATTCATTTTTTTAATACTTTAAACAAATTTGATTGTTATTTTTCAGAAATATCAATTTATTCAGTTAATGATTCATCAATACTTCACATTGAAATTGATATTTCACTTTTGTTAATACAAGATGAAGCATGAACAAACAAATACAATTGTTCAGGTCCTTAATTATTACATCAGTAATTTCATTTCTGAGCACATATAATGATATGAACTATTTACTCATCTGTGTAACAGGCATCAAAATGCACACAAATATGCCATATACAATAATATGAGCACATATAATGATATATGCTCATATTATTGTATGAGCACATATTATTTCTGAGCACATATAATGATACGAACTATTTACTTATCAATGTAACAGGCATCAAAATGCACACAAATATATGCCAGATACAATAATCTTATATCCTTAAAATGTTTTGAAAGTTGCACATTTTATTTCTAAGGTTTCTGCATTGAATAAAATTGTTGAAATTTTCTGTACAATAAATCTCTTTTGTGATGAAAAAGATATGCAGTATTTTATATGAAACTTTATGAAAAGCAATGGAACTTCACTTAACTAGCATAATTTGTTTCTGAATTTTAATTGTATTGAAATATTCTTTTTGCAAAAATGTTTTTTTTTTTCTTCTTTAGGAATGAATATAAAATAAAATGATTCATTCCATTCCGAAAAATATACTCAAATAACTTTATAATTACTGCTCATTCTCAGATTCAGAACATTTTTGCAAATACTTCAGGAGGTGCTTATTTCGTCAAAAAGGGAGTTTGAGGAAAGATGTAAGGAGGAGATGTTTACATTTAGAAATAGGGTGAACTCAGATTAATTGAGGAATTAGGAAATGTAATAACTGCATACGTTTCTGAGTACCACCTCTTAGTGAAGTGAAATTGTCAAAAACTGTTAGTCTTGGGATTCTGAAACCAAGGGTGTATAGTTTATTGTGTATAATGTGTGTTTTCTTTTACAAGAAAATTGTCTACAGGCATTTGTCTTGAACTACACTTCAAAATTTTGTGAAAATTGGACTCATTATTATCTGATAGGATGATGCTTCTCACTGAACGATGCAATAATTTTGCACGTTTTCAGCAATTCCCTTATTTCACTGAAAGGCTTTTGCTGTGTTAAAGTTATTATTTTCCCTCCTCTTGGCCTAATTTCATTCACAACTTTTTATTGTGATGCAGAATGCAATTCCATATGCTCTTCCTTAGTTCTGATTATGTTCTTCCACCAGCTCATTGTTGTTGTTTTTCACCTCTAATCGCATAATCATGCCCAGAGAAAATATTGTTGATTAAAATTTCTCAGACACATGCTGAAACCTCCCATTCGACAATGCTGTTTGGCCAAAGCTTCTTCCATAAAGAAATAAAGTGTTTCTTAAAACAAGCATTTTGATAACCGAGATACAATTCAATCCTACATGTGACGTCATCATGTCTTCTTGTTATCATTCTGCGATACATCGCTCGTTTTAGAGAGTCAATTTTTATACATTTTTTTTGTCCTTTATGCGAATTCTTCATTATGGGAAATGCTCACTAAGTGAGATATAACTGTATTTAATTGAGTTAAATAGATATACGAAAAAAAGAAAGCAAGTGTGACACAAGAATTTGATACACATAATAAATATTCTAACGAAACTTGTTCTAACATGGTGGGGACTAAATGGCTCAGTGATAAAATGCTATGAATTGAAAGCGACAATTCTCAAGTTCGTATCTGACTACAGACAAATTGCCTAAAAATTTGCATATTTTTTATATTGATTTACTTTCTGTTATTTCTCGTTTGTTCTAGAATGTTCTAATAATTTCTGTATCTTTAGAAATCTGAAAGATTCGAGTCCTTTCGTCTTGTAGATAAAAACAGATGTAAGGTTTGGTTCCTCGAAAAAAGTCTCTAGTTGAGATTAGCAAGTGTGATCTTTGACTTTAGCTAAGACAGTTCATCTACTCAACAATTTAATGTTCTATTAATATAAACAGAGCCAAGAATCATCACATGAAATACATAAAACTTGTCCAGACAACCATACTGTTGTAAGACATAACTTTTTTTTGGGGGGGGGGAGGGGAAATCATGCTAATAAAGTATGATGTCATGTTGTGCATTGGAAATAAGTTTTATTGAAATAATTAGAAATTACGGAGCAGTTTGTCAGTGCAACCACGCTGATCACCAGATCGGGATTCTTTCGTTATGGGAATAGTGGATGAAGTTATGCAATTAAACTCTAGTTAATGAAAGGGACATTTGCTTTTCTGTATGCTACTTTTTCTCTGGCAGCGCAAACTTATCTTACAATATTTTTACCATATTGTTTAATATTCCCAATATTTTGTAAATGTCATAAAATATCACGATAATATTTTTGACTACCTTGCATTATTGACTCGAAACTGTAATACATCCTCTGTAGGCAGCGGTAATGTTTAATATTTTCCTATTCAAAGCTTCCTGTTTCTAATAAGTAGAAATTACAGAATATCTGTACAGAATATCTTTTATTATATCTTTAATTACAGAATATCTTTTATATATTACAGAATATCTTTTTTTTTTTCCTGACTTTCCTGAAACCGGAAAACACATTTGTGGCATCACATTTGTCTGTGAACTTAATTCAAAAACAATTTGAGCTAGATGGGCGAAATTTGGAATGTGGACTGAATACAGATTTCTATCAAATTTCAACGAAATCCATGCATGGAAGATCATCTGTGTATCCAATTGCAAGTGCACTATCTACAAAACGCATAGCTAGATGTATCAAATTTAGTTCTCAATTTCAACATTTAAATTGCAGATTGTTATCAAATTTTGAAACAAATCCTTGAAAGGAATGTCTATTTGTTGATTTGTGCATTCATTTCTATGCAAACACGATAACTCCAAAAAACAACTCTAGATAAATGTCATTTGTCAATGCGATCTCATTTCTGGAATTTTAGTTTTGTATCAAATTTTGGTAGATAAAAAGGTGCCTAACTCGGTCTTTTTCTTTATACTATGAAGTACAAAACCTTCATGTACAGGTATGTGAAATAAAAAATTTGAGTTCTCATGATTTTCACGGTCATGCCCGAGGTGCACTATTTTATAGGAAGGACGGAGATAATATCTTTATTAGAGTGTGTGGGAAAATTTCGAGGAGACTAGTCTCTCTAGTCGTGGAAGCCATGCGTCACGGAAAAGCAGTTATTTGATGAATTTTTATGCATTCCAATTGACGATCCTTCTTTTGAATCGATCCTTTCTGTTCGATCCTCCTTCCTATGGAAACATCCGACCTGAAGCATGAAAAGCATTATTTGATGGGGGGGGGTAATAATGTGCTGACAATTTTACAATATTTTTCATTTCAGGTCTTAAAACCTAACTCATTCAATGAATAGGTAGAGTGCGCTACAAGTAAAAAAAGAATGAATGTTCTAAATTCCAAAGGTGAAGGATGAATGGATTTTTCATTTTTTTTTCTGCCGGAGAAGACATCTGTTGATTGCCTGGATACTTCTGTTGACTAAACCAGACTACAATCCTGATGTTACTGATGGAAGAAAAAGAATATTATTATTTTTCACAGAAACGCTTTTAGAATTAAAAGCAAAAACAAAGTGAAACTCTCTAAGTATATGTAAAGTAAAGATTTCATATTTCATGAGTTCAAAAAATTCTAAAATATTCTTTTTAAACTTGGAGAATTTTAAAATACAGAAAGCCGTCTTTGGCGACTATTTTGTTAGCTCAGATTATCTTGTTAGATTGTCACATAATTTATAGAATGTATTTTTTAAAATGACTGTGTTATTCGATATGATTGAAATATATGAATTCAATTGAATCAGCTTACTGCAAATTAAAAAGTTTTATAAATTGCAAAATAAAATAAATGAAAATCCTATTACGGAATTAATGATTGGCAAAAACACACAGTTGAATGTTTTGATGGATGAGTTTCAATCATAGCATTTTAAAACATTGTTCCACATAATGCATTAAATTGAATAAAAATAATATTAAAATTAAGGGCGAAATTCTATGGAAATGAACTTGATATCATTAAAAAAATATTTTTTGAGTCTTAAGATGTTATAAAGCATGTTTTTGTATGATAATTGTTTTGGAAGATAAAGATATTAATTTTCTTTGGCAAGTCATAACTATTATTAATTTGGCGACGATTAAGTCTATTTTTGGACTCGATTAAACTTTCTGTTCGAAACCTACTTGATTTTTTTAATATTTTCTTTTTTCTGATTAAATGTCCTTTTTGATGACTCGGCGAAAATTTCCAGAACATTTCTAATATTAATAATAATAATAATATATATATATATATATATATATATATATATATATATATATATATATATATATATATTAATAATGACATAACTTTCTATTTCGAATACAAGAGAGTAAAATGAATGCTTATAAAGAAAAGTTCTACAGACATTTTATTCGTACTTTAATCTTTTTCAAAGACTCGTAATCTCGGTTTTAAACCCTGAGACTAGGCAATTATTCATTGCAACATACAGATCCCTAATCTTATGTTTCATTCAGTATAACATAGTGGAAATCTTACTTACGAATAGATCCGGTCCTAACCGAACCTTCATGGAATTCTCTGGGGCTGTCTCTTGGAACCAGACCTAGGAGACCCTTTATGTATGGAACTCCACGTTCGCCTCTGTAAGATTAACAATTATATCATATAAAGATGTTTGTTTGCACATGTGAAGACATTTTGTTCAACTTTCAATTTAGTTAAAAAAATATTATAAAAAGGTGCCTTGTTTTCGGATACTTTTAACGAATTTATTGCAACCTGGTAGCTGCTCAGGAGGTTGGATGACACACTTAAAGGTTGGAGGGAGGGATGGATAAGCAGGGATAGCGCAAGTGGAAGCATTATGTCTCATTCTGTGTTTAATTTCTTCATATAGAGAGGAAAATCGAGTAGGCACTTTGAGTCTTTTTGATACAAAATTTGATACATCTCTATAATTTTGGTGATCTATAATTTTGTACAAAATTTGACACATACTAATATATTTCCAAAATTCATTCATCTAACTCTGCGCTTTTCTTATTAAATTATTGTTGTTTCATGCGCATAAATAAATAGATCGAAAGACAGTCAATTCTTTGCTGATGTAATAAAATTTCGGAACATAAAGCATAGGTGTTTTTCTTTTTCAAAATTTAATAGACCTGCAATTGGGATAAATAGATTATATGTTCAAATTTCTACCTGTTCATTCGTTGCGTTTTGAATTATTGTGATATCACACTCATAAATAGAGAGATAAGCTTCGTTTTAACAGATTCCGCTTTGGTATAAAAGTCACACCTCATTTGGTGTACCAGCACAGAATAAAAGACTTTAATATGAAATATGATTTGTCAATTTCATTCCATTTCTCTATTTTTGTGTTTATAAGCAAAATTTTAAAAATGTGTTTAGAATTAAAAGAGGTTTAAATTGGGGAGATTAATCAATACCTAGCGGACAGATTTTCTTACGAATAAATTACATTCTTTTCGCATTCTTTATATACAATAAAGAAAAAATAAAATAAAGTGACAGCTAAAAATAATGAGAAAGAATCTTGGATGAAATGAATTCTTCCCTTCTGTAAATAAAATAGAATAGAGGTCGCAAAATATAATATACCAACCTTATCCATGCCATGATAAATCTTTATTTTTGAGAATCAAGTACTGTTATGTACTTCGCCTATCCCCTTCCTAGCCAATAATACCTCCACTCGAAGAAGTTTTTATTAATAATGATAAAGGCTTAAATTAAATTAAAAGACAAATGAATCGAATTAATCAAATAATATTAATATGATTAATTTTTTATTTCATATTTTATTCCATTTTTATTATAGTATTGATACCAAGTCAAAACGTACGGAAACAACGAAATAATTTCGCATTCATTTATAATTTAAAACTAATAATTACTCGTCACGGTAATCAACTATCTAAATGAAAGACAATTGCAATGCAGTCTTTGAGTTTACTTCAAAGAATTGAGTTTCATCGAAATAAAGACAAATGCAATAAATGTAATAAAATTGCAAATAAAAATAGATTCAATCGCTTTCTGGAACTGCATTTTCATTTCAATACTTGTTGTTAATAACCGCGCAAGACGAATATGATATTTCAGCAAGTTATATATTCATGAAATGCATTCAATGATTTTTCTTTAACGGAACGTTCATCATCTTCTTTCACAGCTTTCAAAGTTGTATAATTTTCTTTTTATCCTTTTTGACCCTGCAGCTATAACCTACTGCTTATTTAAACAGTGTGATGAAAATAAAGTGGGAAAGACATCGGAAGACGCTCCTGTACTATCCATCGCTGTGATTATCACTCAAATTGTTCGATGCCTGACATTAAAATTTGATAAGGGGATTTTAACATTAGGTAAACAAAACCGAGGTCAATGAGCTGGTAAAAATTCAAATGAGAAATGGTAGTGGTTTTGTAAACAAAATATCAACAGGAAACCGAAAACTTATTCTATTTTACGTAAAGAGACATAGTTTGTTTGTGATAACAAAATTCAGGAAATAATAATAATAATAATAAAATTGTTTGCAAACTAAGGCTGCTAGAAATGAGGTCAGATATAAAAAAAGAGCAGGACACATACAAAAATGAAAACAAAATACAAATACAAATAAGTGCTACGAATACAAAAATAGTGGGATGTAAATATAAATGTATATATTACTACTCTTGGAAAGAGAGTTTTTTAAATCTGAACAGATCTTGATTGTCTTCGAGATGACGAATCATTCTCTAAATTTTCCTCCTGGATCCTTGGGAAGAGGCAACACTTCCATAAATAACAGCAACACAATATTATAACTTATTATTTTTGTTTTAATTCTTTATGTTTTAGGTTGTTTATTATCAGATAAGGAAATCATGCTACAGGTTGAGAACCTTTGAAGCGAAGCATCGAATAACTCAGTGTTATTTCCTTTTCATTAAAACGTTTTAAAACGTTATTTCATTTCTTCTGATACTTTAATAATTTCATGTTTTCGAGCTACTCACCTGAAATCTCTCTCGGATTCTGGCTCACCCTCCGCCTTTGTTGTCTCCAGGAGAATGGTGGACATCTTCTCCAGGAATTCCGACTGTTCTGAAGTGGTCGAGGAGGAAATTGTTGACTCTCGGGTCTAAAATATGTGGAAAAACTAAATAATCGTTTGTTCTTTTTTTTTCATTGGTTATTTATTTAATGTTTCAGAGTGGCACGATATAAGTTTATTCAGGTCTGTTAAAATTATTTATTTCATGAGTGACAAATATTACATTTCCACAAATCAAATCTCTCTTTTTTTTTCAGCTATAAATTTTTTAAGGTACTTGCATTATAAGCCTTATTCCCAGAGTAAGAACTATTTGTTAAGATAATATGTAATTTTACTGCTAAATGATTAGTCGAACTGCAGTAGCGATTGCAGTTCGACTAATAATTGTCGTGGTTATGAAGAATTAGAATCGTTAGCCTAGATTTAAAGGATATAGATTTAATAGATTTAAAGGATATAGATTTAATAGATTTAAAGGATATAGATTTAATAGATTTAAAGGATATACTATTTTGATACTATGTTATGATGGGTGAAAAAAGGAAATATATTTTCCTTCAAGTGAAAGAAAGGAAAACTCCAGAATCTTACAGTTTTCTGTAAAAAGAAAATATTGAATGTTAGAAAGGTTCGAAATTGGTGAGAAAACTGCAACAACAACATTTACCAGTGAGAGTGAAAAATACGGAAATCTGAACGTGCGCATCATCTCGGAAACTAATATATTGTTACAAAACTGTATTGTTGTTTCCCAGCACGATTAGTTCAATTACTGGAAAGACCGTTTTACGATCAACTCTGTTGGATGCTGATCGCATGCCGGATAAATGATCCCAGGGCTTGGCGAATATTTGGCGATTTGGTGACGAATTTAGAAACTTTGGTGACAAAATAGATAATAACTACGAATAGAAACCGAGATTTTCTTGATTGTCCCAGAACATTCTCTCATTCATTCTCTACCCTGTTCCTGGAGCTATAAAATACCGGTAGTCCAAGCCGAAGACAGTCGGGTATAGAGTCGTTGTAGAGGTTTTGGAGTCATATAGCGAGTTAATGGTGGAATAGTTGGATCAATCCAGCGAAACGTAAGCATGGGGTGGAGCTTAAGTGATTGGTGAATTGAGCTGTGTGCCGAATCCTGGAAATTATTATAGAAACAGCATCGAGTAGTGTGTAGAATAGCCAATCATGTAGTAGTGAGTCAGCAGTTGAATACAGATAAAGTAAGGAGACAGTGGAGAATTGCAGAGGTTTGGAGAGACCATAGAGAGTAGGTACGTATATTCCTTCCTTCCGGTGAATTCTGTTTGGCCGCTTTGTGTGTTGTAATTGTTGTTAGCTCCGATTACTACTTCTGGGCTGCTGTATATTACTTGTGTGCGTCCCGGCTGTTTATTTTTTTGTCGGTGTCTTCATGTTAATAAAAGTCGTGGTTTGTTACTTAGGCCTGTTGATTGAGTTATACTATACACGTACTACGATTGAACATGTTGATTTTACAGACTTATCAGTAAGCTCTGTAATAATATCATGAATTGGTTGCCGATCTGGGGGATTCATTGCGGAGCCCATGAACTTGAAGTTCTTAAACTGTAAATCTTGTAATGTTGAGAGAATAATACCAAACAGCTGCAGTTACAGTTAAGACAGTGATTGTAGATGAAAATTAAAACTTTAAAATACATAACAAAAATGAAGAATTTGGAGATGAGCTGTGAATAAATCAATATATAAAAAAAGGGACAAGAAGAATTTTAAAAAGGATAAAAGTTTAATAAAACGGAAGTTCGGCAAAATCGGCTCGAGGAAGGTGTCATGCCTGGCAAACCAAGAAAGCAAAGTTGCTTGCTCACAGGTCTAATATTGTTGGGAGAATTTAAAACATTATACTGGAGCGATGCCTTCCTTCAATAATATGAACTTTTTAATTTTTATTATTATTAACATTTATGCTGTACGTTTTATTTGGTGTGTTCCTTTTTTAATCAATTCACTTGCAAACAGGTTCTTATATTTTTATACTACTTTTTATACTTTCTATCCCCTGTTCTACTGTTAAAATGAATGCAATTCATACTCAAATTGCTCTTGCATCTGCATACTTGATTTACACTTAAAGTTTGTAATTGAGATTTTCGGATATCTTACATGGAATTCATATTCAAATCAGTGGAAGTGGACTTTTTAAAATTTCCTCGCATTCTCTCTGATAAAGGTGTAATCCCAGAGTACGCCTTGCATTGCCTTGACGTACAATAGCTGTTTGTAGAAAGCAAAGTTGCTTGCTCACAGTTCTAATATTGTTGGGAGAATTTAAAACATTATACTGGAGCGATGGCTTCCTTCAATAATATAAACTATGTTTTTTTTTTAAACATTTATGCTGTACGTTTTATCTGGTATGTTCCTTTTTATAATGAATTTACTTGCAAACAACACGCTATAAAGGTTGGTTATTATACTTTCAAACTCATGTTCTACTGCTAAAATGAATGCAATTCATATTCAAATTGCTCTTACACCTGCAAGTTTGCTCATATTCAATTGCTCTTGCACTGAAAGTTTGTAATTGAGACTCTCGGACATCTTACATGCAATTTATATTCAAACCAGTCGAAGTGGTCTTCTTAAAATTTCTTCGCATTCTCTGTCATAAAGGTGTAATCCCAGAATACCTATGCGTTGCATTGCATTGGCGTACAATAGCTACAAAATATTTACCTTTGGTGTGACTTTAATATTTTTACCGAATCTATTACGTAATCCTTGGCAAGTATTTTGAAATTTAATTCCTGGCATGCAGTTAATAGCATCCTAAAATCGAAATTCTGTTTGAGACATGTTTTTCACAACCTATTGAAACAAAAGTTTGACTTAGAACGACATTTGTAGTCACACAATCATAAACCAAATTTCTCATATTTAAGTCACTGTGTTTTTGAGTTCTCACGATTACATCATCCTAAAGGTCCAGACCACCCACAGACAGTCAGTCCCTTGTTGACTTTGACTCAAAATAGGATAGGTGTCTGCACTATAGATTGAAGTCTGTGTACTGAATTTTATCCATCTAGCTTCCTTTTTTTCTGTAATTATCGTGTTAACTTGTATTCGAACAGCCGAATCAGCAGACTTACTCTCAATGGGTTTTGCTCAGAAGTTGAAAGAAATCAACAAATATGATGTAAAGACACTATGCCGAATTTCATCCGTTTAGCTCAAAGTATTTTTGAGTTACCTTTTTCACAGACAGACGTAATGCCAAAAAATGTGTTTTTCGAACACGGGTAGATCTAAAACGTGGAGATACGTCATAATCTAGAGTTCGAATTTTTTTGACGATTACACTATTTCCTCTGCTCTTCGTATACGAGGAAGTAAAAGATAAAAATTGATCGGATTTACCGTGATGGAGTTCTTGGTCTCCATTCATTTTTTTAGTAGAGGTGACTGGTTTAAAGCCAGTGGAAGTGATCTCCTCAAAACTTTCCCGCATATTCTTTAATAAACTTGTCATGCCTTATATAGCAATACTCTACCATACTTACAAAATATTAACTTTTCGCTGAAATTTAGCATTTTTAATGAATTTATCTCGCTCTCCTTGGAGAATTATTTGGCGATTAATCCCTGACATGTATTAATAGTACCGAAAAAATGAATTTGTAGTTTAGAGATGTTTTTGTCAACTGATTGAAAACAAAATTTGGTACAAAGCTGCACTTGTAGCCACAAAATTCCATACCAAATTTAATATATTTAAATCAGTGAGCTTTTGAAGTATCGCGTTTATACGTTTCTGGAAATACAAACCGACAAACGGTCAACCCATAGTTGGATTTTGCTCAAAATGTGACAGGTGTTTACAGTATGGATGTGAAATAAGTGAACCGAATTTTATTCCTCTAGCTCCCTTCGTTTTGTAGTTATCGTGTTAAATGATATTCGTACCAGTCAGACAAACGGACTTTCTCTGAACAGATTTTTATCAAAATTTGATAGAAATATACAAAGTTGTGTAAAGACCGTCTTTGCCATAAAGGTCGGCATACTAAATTTAAACCGTCTTGCTGAAAATAATTTTGAGTTATCTTTGTCACAGACAGACAGACGGACATTTTCAAAAAAAGTGTTTTTTGAATTCTGGGAGGTCTAAAATGCGGATATAGCGAAAATCTGGAGTTTGAACTTTTGATTACTGTATTTTCTCTATACTACATATATGGCAAAGTAAACCAAGTTACCTTGGCTTTTCTACCAAGTACCATCTCTGCCACCTGCGCCATGCTGAGCAGTTTCTCTCGCAGCATTTTCTTTTTCTTTTCTTCCTCGTCCAGAGTCCTTTTGTATTTTACCTGGTCCTTTGCGATCAATTTCAGCTCTTTCTTTATATCTTTTTTGTGAAATACCTGCAAGAAAAAAAAAGGAAAGAGCATGTTTGAAATTTTATGCATTGCTTTTAAATAACATATCTGTAAATACTGGCAGTGTATTTTGAAATAAATCAAGGCCACGGTGACCTGTTGGTAAGATTTTGGCTTCGGAACCGGTGGGTTTCAGGTTCGAGACCCCATTCCACCGAAGAATTGACGTCTAAGCGGGTTTGGTGCACTTTAAATCCGTCCAGGTCAAACATCCTCTCGCTAATGTGATATTGAAGCTTGCAGAAGGTGTTCCCGCTCGGGTGTCGTCCTCATTATCTGGTCAGGGTTCAAAATTAGTCCGTCCCAAAACAGCCCAAGTGCTGCTTTAAAACGGGACGTTAATATAACTAAACTACACTTGAAATAAATCAAGCCTCTTTTTTTTTAATCGAAATTGATTTCTGGAAAATTATGAGAATTAGACATACGCACGCACAAAAACAACAACAACCGAATTACTCTCTCGATCTAGGAGGAAAAAACGGATGATATGATCGGACAGATGAGATTGCTAATGGTGATACAGCAATCATCCCAACACTATCTTTTAACTTCTTCTGGACTATCAACATAATCTTTGATACAAACATTTCCTTCGTCAGGTATAAATTGTTTCTTACTTCATTTTCCAGTTCTTTGATGAGGGCTTCGAATTCTTCTCGTCGGTTAACTACAGGCTCTCTGTCATCTTCTTCTATTGTTTCATGATGCATTTTGCCAACAGCTGTCAAAATTTCCTTAAAAGAAAAATATTTTACAAATTCATTGAAAAGATTCCATGCAAGACCTAATTTCATTTTATAATCTTAAATAAGGTGCATTGAAAATTTTTTTGTCGTTTTCAAATAATAAATATCAAAAATTAACATATACATATTTGCCAATTTGAAAATGCTTAGAGTATCATCAAATTTCGACATGTTAGCTAAATTTTGCATTTTCTGCCCATTTCACTTATTTAGTTAACATACTATTCAAATTCCTTCCATACTTTCTTGAAGATATCTGACAATATGTCATTTATAATCTTCTAAATTTGCTTGCTTAACGAAACCCTTAAAAAAAGCACGAAAAATCAAAACAAAATTAAGATTTGGTCATGATTAAAATGCCACATTATAATCTATTTTTATATCCGATCGAACGATTATGAGCTTTTCGTTATGTTAAAAAAATTGTCGATGACGCTTATATGAAATTCCGTATTGCTTTAACAAAGAAATGTCATTTTCAGTCTAAAACCAATTTTCAACATTTTGAGTTACATATGCTTATTGACAGAATTTGAGAAGAAAAATTGACCGAAATTTTTAAAGTATATCATTTACACAATGGTGGTTTTACTTGTTTTATAGATTTAACCAAATACCGAGACCATTCTCCATATATGATTAAAATTAAATTTTAAATGATTCCATCGAAACTTATTATTTTTCAAGTGTAAGACATCTTGTGCAAGAAATAGTTACGCAAGATAAAAAAAATAGCAACATTATGAAAACTGTTTTAATTGCTTTAATTACATGTGAGTATAATTATTTGAAGTTTGCACCAATTTGCTATTTATGTTGTAGGTGGAGTATCCCTCAAAACCTTTATATTTCTGGACTTTTCCTCTTTTTTTTTGTCAATACTTCAAAAATAATTCATTCAACAAAACATTTTACCATGCATAAATTAAAGTAAATTAAATTATCAGTTGAATAAATACCTTATTTTTAAAATTTCTCAAAGTGATATATGCACATCGCGAATTGAAAAATATTATCTTCCTTTTTATTGCAAAAATTAAATATTGGGAATTTTTGACTTCATTATTGTAAAGTAAAATATATCATGAAAAATACCAGTATTTTAGATTATTACAACATCAAATCCTGGATCAGTCGAAACATTTGAGGTGTTTAAGCGTACTTTATTTTTAGATATATAAGAAATGCTACCTTATTTTTTATGCAAGTAAAGATTTAAAAAAAAATCATGTATTGTCTACTTACAATTCCCTGAATTTGTCACCATATTAGCACTCCATACTTTTAATTAATTATGAAATAATAACTATAAGATGCAAAAATGACTTACCTGTCTAGCTACTTCAGCTCTAGCTGCAAGGGCTTTTGCTAGTGACACTTCCACTTGCATCTCTCTGTGCAGGGCGTCTCTCTGCTCTCGTAATTTCTTCTTTTTGTCCCGTAGCTGCAGGGAGAGCTGCACTACTTTTCGGTAACGCCCCTGTGTCTCCACAATGCTCCTCTGGCGCTCGCTGAGGGACGCGAACTGCTGGGCGCGCGACAGTTCCCACACGCTTTCAGACAATGCACGAACGCAAGGTACCAGAGTGGCATGTAACCTGTTTGAAGCAGAAAATACGTGATTCATTAAATTGTTTGGGGATCACCCAATTTACACAGCAAACAAACAAGAAATTATTTATCTGTCCCCCCATCGAAAGTGCTCCATTTCTCCCACCGGGGGCACCTCAGACTTGGGGATGAAGTGGCTCTGGTAAGGTGGTTGGTTCTGGCCACCTAGAAATGGTGTTTCCCCTATGATGAAGGGACGTGCCTCCGACGGCAGATCTTTTACCATGGCCAGTGATAGGTCTGAGGACTCGACCTTAGTTCCCGCTAATACTGTCGTGGCATAAGGTAATTTAGATTTATCCGTGTGCCTTCGGGTAGGTTGGTATGGATGTCTATGGTTAACGCCTCTCTTTTTTAAGTTATAAAAAAGTGGTTTAAGACGCACCTCTTAGTTTAGAATTTGGATAAGATGACAAGGACGACTGAGCAGTATCTTTCAATCAATTGTTTTCATCAAGCAATCATTAAATAAGATTTATAAACCATGTCACGCTTTTACTTAGTTAATAACTACAATAACAAAAAAGGAAATTTTAAACTTTTTAATGGAACCAATGCATTTTTAATGCTTACCTTTCATATTTGGCCCTCATTTCTTCTCGGGCTTTTAGCATCGCCTCCTCATGCCTTTTGTCTAAGGCACTCACTTCTTTCTCTGCTTCTTGTATTTTCTTGACAAGACGGTCTCTCTCGTAACGTTTTCCTTCCAGAATAAGCAATTTTGTCTCTTGAAAAAAAGCAAAAACAATTCTTATTACAATAGAATGTTTACTGAATTATCCAAATGATGAATCCGGTCTGAAGACTTTCTCAAGGGTCACCCTCAGGCAGGTCTCATTCATATTTTAATGATATTTGTTGGTTTTATGATTGAGTGGTCTTTTGTAGTTTGTGTTCGTTCTATTGTGGTTTTGCTTGAATTTGGAAGTAATAATTTACTTGATATTGTATCATTTATTGTTTTTTATTTTTGTGATACTGGTTTTATCTCTAAGGCCTCAATTTCTAGGTATTTTCGGGTCACGAGGGGTCAATATTTTTGGACGAAAATCAGACCCCTCACAGAAAAAATCCCTAGTTTGAATCCCTGCCTGAAGGTGACCCTTGAAAAAGTCCAGGCCGAATTCTTTCTTTCTTTCTTTTTGATTCTTTTTGCATTAATATTTATTTGTAATTTGGTTAAGTTCATCTGTGTTTTAGTGGTAGCAGCATTAGCGCTCTCTAAATACATTGTATCTTTTATTAGTTTGGGTCAGAAAAAAATTATTTTTAATTAAATTTCCTAATGATTGTATTTTTGATTAATTTTTTTTACTGAATTATAGTTTTTCACCTTTTAATTAGCTAAGTTCCATGAAAGTGATTTTCATTGCTATGTTATATGCATTAACAAATGAATTGCTTATGTGATGAGTAAGTTGTGCTTCCATATTACTGAACTTGCCAACAAGGTTAATATTGTCTAAATATCAAATGTGAAATCTATCTGGGAATAGCAAATTCTTTAGCACGTCTAATTAACCAAACAACGAGACTTCTTATAAATTCCATCAAGATTTTTTTGAACTCTTTCCATTCTCGGTGTTCTTTCTGTTATAAAAATTTTTGCAATGGCCATCTATGTTTGATTATTAGATTCTTTGAGACTTTAAATATATACAATACTTAATCTTAAGGATAAACAGGATAGTAAAATATTGATTAGTAATTATTAATTGGAAGCATTAATTAATGATAAATAAAGATAATTTATTGTACATCATAAAATGAGTCGAGTTTGATCTTACTGACAGCAGACAGTAAAAGTCAGTTTTTTTAGGGGGGGGAGAGGAGGTTACCACCAACTGGTGTCTTAATTATATGTGGGAATATATCAGCATGATTTTCTTGCACACAAATGGAACTTCCTGATATTTCAGTAAAGATTAGTAGTCGTTTTGTTGCCACCAGATAATGATTAAGTCATGAACTATGTCTTTACTGTCCTTTACTTACTGCATGTAACTGTACACTAAACATCATGATAACACATTTTCAACCCATTTGCCTCATCATGCCAAGTTCAATTCACTTTATAAGGTGGTTTTTTTCAAAGGGTTTTTAAAATATTCCAATTAAAGATAGCCTTTGAGCTATCTTTGTTTGCTCATGTTGAAGAAATAAATAGTCCACCCATCTCATTGCCTGCGTTTCTGCAGCCTTAAAATTAATGTAAAGGATGTTATTTGGGATTGAAACCCATAAAGTAAGTAACGCTGGAGTATACAACAGAAAGGGAACGCTTACGCAATAAAACCACGTTCCTAGTGAGGGTTTCCTCTTCTAATGCCCTCTGCTGGCTCCTTTGTCGCTCCTCCGTCTTGGCGTCCTGATCGGCTTTTTCTATGCTGAGGGCGAGCTCCCTCTTGCGCTGCTGCCGCTCGAGGATTTGGTTCACCAGCCTCTTCACGTTCCTCCTGGCCACGAAAACTACATCTTCGCACTCCCCTTTCTCAGCCTCATACAGTTCTTTGGCGCAACGAGTTTCTTCTGTCAGCTGTTTATACCGTTCCTCTGTTCTGCAACAGGAAGGGAAAAACCTCTACAGCGTCATATTCATTTTCTCACATACTTTGTTATATAGAGTAAATATGTATTTGGAAATTTTTTTTGTTTGAATCTTAAAAAAAAATAGTTCCTCCTCTATTCAAACGTTCCTGAGGGTTAAAAGACCGTTTTGCCCCCATGTCTGTCTCTGAACATGATAATCAACCAGCGTGAATGGTCTCCCTAAAACTTTCTTTCATATTCTCTAATAAAGGTGTTATCCCAGATAACTCCTCTCATGGCATTGGTGTGCAATAGTTACCAAATATTTACCTTTGGCGTTAATTTAGCATTTTTACTGAATATATCGTGTTATTCTTGGCGAATTTTTGCGTTTTGGGGGCATTTTCCCCAAAAGACTGAAATTAAAATCTCACACAGAACTTGATTCAGAGCATTTTATTAAGATTGCGCAACTAAATATATTTAATTAAATCTCTTTTTGTGCATTATTAATACTTCACTGTTCTATAGTTTCTTACTATATGGGTATTTAGGATTAAGAAAAATATTTTCATTCTAATTCTGAAATACGTGTGCAACCGAAATGGATATGAGAGTGGGGTAATGCTTTTAAAAGATTTGTTATTGAAAAAAATTAAAAATACACATTTAGTTTAAAATATTTAGCAAGAGAGTGATGTAATCTTCAAAAATTTGAATCTATTAAAAATTTGGTATCGCTTTTAAATATATTGAATTGGATAAATATATTTAAATAAATTCGTTGCACTGCCAAAGACAGTGTACGAATTCAAAATTCTTTATCATTGAACTTAAAATCAAACTCTTTATCTTCAGAAAAAAAAAAAAAAATGGAAAAATTTATCCAAAGGCTTCTTATCCATAGCTATACAAGTTCGCTGAATTCTGTTTTCCAACTTCTTTTTTCATATACTTTATAGGAAGAGCAAGAAAAACGAGTTTTTGGATTTTCCTTCGTCTTATCCAAAGATGAATCATTAGTCATTTGATATCAAAAATGAAATGTGTAATCGGAATTTATGATGCAGCTTTGACTTTCAAAAGTGAGGTTTAACTTTCAGATACCAACGTTTAATGCGCCTTAGCGACTTCACAAAGGGACTTAGATTGTATCTGGCTCCTTCTTGTTTTAAGAAGAAAATAAAATCAGCTCTGTAAGAGAAAAATAAGAATTTGTAATTTTTAGTTTGAAATAAGCTATACGGTTGCGCAGTTGCTGGTTTAGGAACGCAATGGAGAATGAAAGACGCAATTTTCAAAGAATTAATAACTTTAATCACATGATCGTTGTTAATATTTCAGCTTACTTGAAATGCTCATTTGATTGATGTGCCGATACCGAATGTTTGAATTGGAGAGAATTTTTGACCTTCGACATTTTTTTAACCTGTAAATGGAGACAGGAATTTCCTCACGCGGTCAGAGACATGGAGTCAAAAAGATTTCCTCGTAATTTTTCTTTTTTGTCTTTTATAAACAGCATTGGAATTTATTTTCAAAACACAATATACTCTAAAAATCATGTAATTACCAAAAATATTAAAAAATATATTATTATTAAAGAAAAGTATATTAAGAAAAATTATAAGAAATATTATAAGAAAAACCTAAATAATCTTTTGATGAGTACTTACTTCGTTTAATTATTACGGGATGACACTAAAGTTAGGATTTAACTAATAAAAATTAAGAATACAATACAGATTGCAATGCGAAATATGTAGAAATTAACTGGTGCGTTATATGTATTTTTCCTCTCACAGTTTCAGAGATGTGGAGTCAATGATTCCGTAAATAGCAAGAAAACTTTAAAAAAGAATAACTCAGTTATGGGCATGCGTTCAAACTTGGACTTCTGCCAATATACTGCTAAAAGTACTACTTGAAGGTACTGATGAGATGACTGTATTCAAGGACAATAAAACACACTTTAATCACAGCTAAAAAAAAACTTTGAGTCATTTTGACTCCCGTCTCCAGTTATGGGTTAATACAATCTAGTGCAATTTATAAAAAGTTTCGTAGTATAATCTAGAGAATTGAGTATATATTTGAATCTCTTTCCCTTAATTAGATTTAATTGAAAATTTGACATAGATTTACAACTTTAGTTTAAAGATCAGATTCTCAATTTTATTTATCAAGTTCGTTTCTTTCATATAATAAAATTTCTCTTTTTAACTACTGTTCTTCTGAAAATCATATACGAATAGACATCCAGACAACCAGTCAGTTGAATGAGATTTTAGATTTGTTTTGATCAAACTATACTCTTGTCCGTAAATTAAGGATAATGCAAATTCAGGAAAAGAAGGAGTTAGAAGCAAAACAAATGTGACTTATTTGTAAAGCCTAATTATTAAACAAAATGTAAAGAGCAAAAAAGATGCTATATGTTTGATATCATTAATAAAAATTGCGATTTTTTGCTCCCTGGAGCAAATTACAAAAAAATCCTATTTACAAAAACCAATATTACATGGTTGGTATGATGGTTATACATAGTATGTCTCCCAGACGATGCAATACAGTCCGTCCAACGCCTAGACATGCTGAGTATCAAATTATCGATCTGATCTTGGGGAATATTACACCACTCATCAAGCAATGCTCTCCGAAGTTCCGGTAGATATATAGGAGGTGGTTGCCTGGCTGCACCTAGTCGGCTAAGCATGTCCCACCCATGCTCTACTGGATTCAAGTCCGGTGAGAATGTTGGCCAATCCATACGGGTGATATCCTCAGATCGAAGACATTCGTTTACGATGTTTGCACGGGGAGGACGGGCTTTGTCATCCATAAACACGCATTCTGCGCCCATGGCGCCCCGAAACAAACACACATGTTGGTCCAAAATGACGTCCCAATATATTTGGCCTGCCAAGGTTCCAATTTGAACATGCAGGTCAGTTCTGGAACCCAGAATAATTCCTCCCAAACGAGCAATACTGCACCACCTTAACGGTGTCGTTCAATGATGTTCTCTTGGTGGTAATGATGTTCAATGATGTTCTCTTGGTGGTAATGATGTTCAATGATGTTCTCTTGGCGGTAATGATGTTCAATGATGACCCGGATCAATGATGTACGCTTGGTGTTACCTGGCGCTCTCCATATGAAAGCTCGGCGAGAATCAGACTGCAAGCTAAACCTGGACTCGTCGGAAGACATCACACAAGCCCACTTTTGGGGTGTCCACAATGAATGCTCTCTACTCCAGGTTAACCGCAGGCGACAGTGAGTTGCAGTAAGTGGAACACATCTGACATGCCTACGAGAATATAGACCAATCTGCCCTAAGCGTCTGTACACGGTCTGCCTTGAAACTGCCGTACCAGTGGCTGAAGAGCGCTGACGAGACAAGTCTGATGCTGCGCTTCGTCTGTTTCTTTTGGAAGTAACTGCCAAATACCGGTCCTCATTCGGCATTGTAACTCGGGGGGGACCTGTGCTGTAACATCTACTCACTTTACCATCATCTTGGAATCGTTGCCAAAGCTTGGAGATGGCACTCTGCGCAATTCCAAGTTCCTCGGACCTCTACCACGTAAAAAATCATCCAAATGTGTCCTTTGTGTCATAACTATGCGGTTATTGCACTGAAAGGCTTATAAAACGTTTGCGAACAATTTTACTTCTTTGCCTGTATTCCTTATATATTACCCTTTGATACTCTCGTCATTATAAGGTACTATCGGCGTCATCTGGTGGGTTCCTGCAATTTGAATATGATTTTTGAAGATGTGTCTAGTCATTTTACGGCTGATATATGTATTTTAGAGTTCGATTTCCGAGTGACTCGGAATTATCCTTAATTTATGCACATGAGTCTATATGCCAAATTGCATTTATATATCTCTTTGTATTTTTAATTTAGGGACGACCAAAAAGAAGGATTTCTATCATTTTGAAAAATCCATTCTCTTTTTCAACTTAATAATACATACATAAAAATTTAGCTGTAAAGATCAATCCACAAATTTCATTAATTCAGTTTTCCAGCTAGATTGATGAAATCCAGCTTTTGAGTAACTATACTCATAGAAAGATAGAAAGATCGAATGGCTGATAGATATAATTTCAAAAATAATTTTTTTCAGATTCGGGGAGACTTGAAAACTGGAGATTCATTAAATTCTTGAGATCTAATATTTTGACGATTATGATGCTATTTTTTTTTTAAAAAATATTTTTTCAATATAATGGTTTTTCTTAATGTATTCTTAATATATATTCTTTTTTAATATATTCCTTCTTAAAAAGAATGCATTAGAAGATGAAAATAGATTCTCAAAATTTATTAAGAACACTCTGATTGACTACCAAAAAAACTATCTAAATAGTTTCAATTATTCTAAATAGTTTCAATTAAAATATTCAAATAGTTCAATTAGATTTCATTCAATATTTTAAATAGTTCAACTAGTCTCTATATCAACTCTCTAAATAGTTTTAATTATTCAGTCATTAATAAAATTGAGAGAAGAAGCTCTTAATTAAGAAAATCCAAACTTGTAATGATATTTGGAAGTTGGTATTGCGTTCAAAAGTAATGTACTAGAGAAGAAATATCTACAATAACCATCTACATGTATAAAAGAAATCACCATGAAAGCAAAGAATTAATAATAAATTTAATTAGAAAACATTTCCAATAATAAACTTTTATTAGGTAATAAAAGGCAATTTTTTAAATTTTAACTATTTCATTCTCTTTCGTTTTGAGATTTATTATTCTTCAAAGCGCTACAACAAGATAGTATGTTATAGAACTGTTATGGAATCAAAATTTAATTAATTAATCGTTAACTGATAATTATATTCTAAAAGACATTATAATAGGGTATTTTCATTCAGAATACACAAGTGTATAAAATCTGAATCTTTTAACGCACCAGGAAGTGAGTGAAATATCTATTTCAAAATTCTTCTTTACAAGTACGAAATTAGTTAAATTAAATAAAAGAATTTTTTTAAAAAAGTAACTGTTCAGAATGATAAAAAAACAACAACAAAAAATCATAATATATTATATCATAGTTATTTTGTGATAACTTTTATGGCATAGAAAAGGAATATAGCTAATGCTAACATATTATGTGCATCTTATCTCCTGTACCACATATGTATAAAAAATAGAGTCTCCATTTTAAAAATTATTCTACACTATCTATTGTGATTCAAGGCTGAAGAGTTTTAGAGGACGAATTACTCGCTCCCTTTTGACTACAAATGAAGGCTCATAAGACATTTTCTTTTTTTTTCTCTCCTCTTTTTTTGACAGTACAGGAAGAAACATTACTGTCGACTATAAGCATTCGGCAGTGACGTCATCAGTTTATTTGTTTGAAACGTAATATTGTTACTTGTTGGCTGGAATAATACAAGTAGTCCTAGGAGATCTGACCATTACATTTTTTATAGTTATTCACGCAATTGTTTGGTGCACTCTTAGATTATATTATTATATTTGAAAAAAATATCATAATTTCTTATTATTGTTTTTTTAAGTGAATTTTTTGTGTAAGAGTATGATAAAGTATAGCATAAAAAAATATCAGAAATCCATATTTGCTACTGCATTGCTCATGTGCATACCGATTTCGGATTTCCTTTTTGTACTTAGGTGAATGAAATGGAAAGTTTAATATATGTGTTTGAAATAACCAGATGGAATATGTTTTGAATTTAAATACAACACACTACCGAGTATCCGATCTAAAATGGCGGAAGCCCAGACCGGATTACAAAACAGCCGGATAGGCCATAGTTCTATGAATTCATTTCTTTGCCCACTCATACCAGAAGACAAAGTTTTTACACCAAACTCACTGTTATAATACGTGTTGTCTCACTTCTTATTGAGTACTGAGCCCTCCATTTATCACAAACAGTTGCCGGTAACGTGTCGAATTAAAGTAGGATGTTCTGTACTGGCAGTTTATATATGTTTGTATAATGTACTGCAAGATTTCACGAATTTATTACAGTAAGTTCAAGCATATAAACTCCTCACATTTTAACATAAATTCTGTGATGCCTAATTTAAATGCAGGAAACAAACAAAACGTTAAAGTAAATCGTATGCCTAGTTCTTAAGAAAATTGACTGAAATCTTAGGGTGAAAAGGTCACCCTAAGATAAGAGTCAAAACTTACAGTTTTAAGGTTTTGAAAAAGTCCTTAAAGTACGGAAGCCGGATAGTCGCGAATCAGATACTCGGGTCTGTACTGTACTTGATGTCGAGTATGAGTTTCGGAATTCTTCCATTTTAATAAATGGGTTGAAATTCGATACATAAGTACAATTTTGTTGTTGGGACCACATACTTAATTTAATTTATCTAACTTGACGTGTTTTTGAATTTTCCTGCTCACATAAGCACAAACAGAAAGATTATAAGACAGTCAGTTGACTGATTGGGCTTAAAGTTTGATAGAGATCTTCAATTATAATGATAAAATCATATGCAAAAATTCATCTATATAGCTTGTTACCGGCTTGAGTCATTGTCATGTAGAAGGGAAGACAAATTTTTCTTAATGTTTGGTACGAAACTGAGCAATGTATAGTTGTTGTTTGGTTCAAAGTCCAATTATCAACAATCTTGGTGTCACGATTATATCCTTAATTCATTGATCTGTTTCGTTTCGTTTTTCAGCTATCGTGTTTAGGGATAGACAGAAAGATTAACGAATAGAACATAATCCCCATCCCCAATTTGTCTTTGAGGACTCATGGATATTCATCATCTAGGGATAGAATTTTTCGACAATTACAATACTGTTTTTGTGCACAGAAAAGAACATCCCTTAATCTTTTTCAAAAATTTCGACTTAGCAACTATTTATATCCGAATTTTACAAATTAGAAAATTTTTCCTTTGAATCTGTCCATCCCGTAGTGTTTTGAAATTGCCATTTTTTTTAGGGGAATGGTTAGTTGATAGAAATAGTTTGCTGCGAAGGTGTTTTGAAAATGCCCTCACTCTTTGAGTTGTTGTTCCAGTTCTTCGACCCTGGAATTCAGGATGTCCCTGGGGTTGCCCTCTGCTTCCGCGGATTCGATGAAGGTGCTCTCCCTCTTCGACCATTCTGATTTGAGGGTGCCGGTGCCTTCCAGGCTCTTTTGTTCCGAGCTGCTCTTCTGCTGAACAGAAAGGCTCTTCATACGACCAGCCCTTTTGCTCGTACGACTTTTGGGTTGTATTTCTTCATCTTTTGGAGTTTCCTTGGATTCCATCGTCTAAAACAAAAATGGCTCTTATTACTTACTTATTGCTGAATGGCAAGAGTGAACGTAAACAAATTATTTTACAAACGTTTCAGACTGCTTCATTGCTCCGCTTGATTCATTGTCCCGCTTATTAATGGAGTAACACACACACACACACTATACATACATACATATATATATATATATATATATATATATATATATATATATATATATATATATATATATATATATATATATATATATATATATATATATATATATATATATATATATATATATATATATATATATATATATATATATATATATATATATATATATATATAAATAAATAACTTTAATATATATATTGTATATATTAAAGATTTATATTTTGTATATATGAACAACTTTTGAATAAATCGCATTTTTGCAAGGGAATTTTTCTCATCATATATTTTTATTTATGATTTTTAACATTTTTTAAAAAAAATACTCGAGTTAAAAGAATAATATTTTTGGTTGCAAAATAATAGGTTAGGCACAATAGCGATGAGTTGGTGATTTTAAAGACAAAAGCAAACACCCAATATATTGTTAAAGAGGAATCTAAGGATTGTTAAAAAAGCTAATTTATTAAAAATTAAAAGCAAAAGCAAATTAAAATTAAATTATAATTAAATATTATATTATCATTTTTGAAAGGTTGCAACTTCAAAAATGGATTTTTTTTGTTATTATTTGTACAAATAATCAGCATAATCTTTAAAGAAAATGATTTTAGGTAAAGAAGTTTAACAAAAATATGGCAATAGATATATAAAATTATTAATATATTATCATGTAAAAAAATCAAAAAATGTATATTATCGCAATGCTAGACATTAAACAATTTTATGGCGAAAAGTTCTTTGCTTTTTTTTTTTAAATGTTAAGTTTATGAAAATATTTCTCTTAAAGTATTGGCTCAAAAGAAAAGAGCAGTTAATGTTAAACTACGTAAATATTTATTTAAAATTATTTAAATATTTATAAATTTTTTTAAAATTAATTATGGTGAAAATACAAATAAAGCAGTAAAAAAATACAGCTAAAATCGGTGTCAGAATTTAGTTGTTGTCCTGTTACTCATTAAACAGTTATTTCATTTGGAAGCAGGATAATATTTCTTCTCATTCTAAAGTCCCCATTCCTTTCGATGTTTTCATTGAACGAAAATGAAAACTTACAAGGCATTAAATACTGTTGCTCTTATTTCAAACCAAGATTGTAGTGATTATATTAATTTTAAAAAATCAGAAACATGCGGAAGTTAGTTTTATTTAAAAAGAATCTTCACTTTCATTTTTTTATTTTCTCTTCCAAATTTAAAATTCCGCGGAACACCTTCTTTTTTTAAAGTTATGGGGCAGATGAAAGTGATTAGATCCTTTTCGCCTTTTCATTAGTAAATTCATTATAAAGTTTTCTCCGAATTAAGCAGGAAAAAAAACAATATAAAAGCACAATTCCATCGCTTTTTGATGATAAATAAATTATTTCGATTTGAAATGAAAATAAAAAATTCTGAAATAAATCAAAAACTTTCCTAAATTTTTTTCAAAATTCAAAAAATTTTAAACCTTTACACTCTTTCCCCTAAAAAAAAAACAGGAAATGAAATAGAGTAGGGAAATGATTTAGATTTAAATAAAAAGTTCTTGAATTTTGTAGGAATAAAAACATGCAAGTATAATGCCAAATAGGCCGTCATTTCACTACAGTTAGGTTCTCTCTTAATTAATGCAAGAATCTTAAATACATTGAGCAAATTCTTCACATATTATTAAAGGGCATTAAAAGTCCTATCATCTTCAATTCTTCATTACGTTTCTTCATTTCAAAAATTATTCGGTAAAAGGCAATTTTTACGCGATCAAAATAAGAAAGACTATTCTGAAAGACAAGCAATCGTAGACTTCCTCCTTTGCAGGCTTCTTTTAGGACTAATTCAGATTTGCGCAATGTTATGCATCACATTGACTAACGTTCAAACCTCCAAGTGGCTGCATTAACAGCGCCATCTTTATAACCTTCAGACACCTTATAGTTTACATGATTTCTCTTGAAATTAAATATATATGGCAAATAAGAAATGCGAAGTGAAATAAAATCAAAAAGCTACAAGATTCTGGCAAACAGTCAAGCTGACTCCTCTTTACATAAAGCTGGATGAGAACAATGAATTCTGTCTCGTTGTGAATCCAGGATGTCGTTTGTGGACTTAAATAACTGTTTCAAACTGAATTTTCTTTAATTGTTGAATTTTTATTATTATTTATTACTAATTTTAGGATAGCAATATAGTTTTTTGGAGTAAGCAAGTATTGCAAGTGTATGCATCACAAGGTTTAAAAATCTTGCTTTTTAGACAAAATAAAATTGATAATGTTTCCTGAATGGCCTCTTTAAATAATCAATTTTAGATTATTCGAAGTATTTCATAGGATTTCATCTGCGCGTTCATGTTATTTGCTATTCTTTAAATAATTGTTAATTGCTTTTTACTACAGACACAAAAGATGGAATTTTAAAATACTTGAATTCTCCTCTGGATTGTTTGCACCTGGAGATCTATATAATGCTATTGGAGATATCACTATAACGTAACTATTCAGATGGGAAAATTCTTGAGTAACTTCCCTTCAACTTAGAGCATGATTGATTATAGTTAGCTAATGATAACTGCATTCTATCTCTCTTTTTTCCAACATCTGATTCTAGTTAAATTTCCGATTGAGGAGCAGCTATCTGCAAGGCCGATCTGGTTTCTGAAAGTGGCTCATCTTTGCTGAAATGGGCACGATTGACTTTTGACCACATTTTATAAAGTAGTTGAAGGTCAAATAAGGAAAGAGTTGACCTTTTGCCTAGATCCTATTTCATCAAGGGTAGTGAACTTCTAATTTCGATGATGTCCTTGAAATTAAATTTATTTTGCTTGTTATCTACTATGATCGAATAAAGCGTATCTTTAAAATACTGATCCAAAGATAAGAATTCTGCTCAAAGCGTTGGTTTAAAATATAAAATTCTACTCAAAGCTATTTGCTTGGATTGCTTCTATACTACATTCTAATGATATATCTTAATTTCATCCACCTAGTTATTTGCGTTTTTGAAATATCGTACACACATGGGCGTAGATGGAGGGGCAGATACAATTTCCATGCACAAATTTCATTCGAAATTGGACAGAAGTCTGTAATTTTTTGTACCAATGTCAAGTTTGTTGTATTCATGAGTTGTTATGACTATAAAAGATTCAGAACATTCCAAAAAGAATTTTCGAGACTTAATGGAAGTCATCCAAAGTCTCCAGGTCGAATTTTGTGACTTTTTTTCTTGCATGTTATATGCAAGGAAACAAAAAAGGGAACGCCTTTCTTAACAAAAGTTTACAAATCTAACAACTAATTAAAAATAGATCATAAAGTCATTTATTTTATCATAATTAATGTTAAGAAATGGATAAAAATGTAGTTTTGTGTTTGTTAAAATTTCGTATTTTAAAACATTGTCACGTCGCGTATCCATTCGTGAAAGATTTATTAGTTAAAAAAAAGCTATAAGGACTTACAAAACAGTAAATTCATAGAAATCATTACTATAAGTTAAAAATATAAACCATGGTAAATAACAAATTATTAGAAGAAAGCGTCTCAGCCTTTCATTTCTTCAGTGGGTCGATAAACTGAGGACCAAGCATACTTGGGAACTAAGCACTGGTGGTTCCGCGTTAGGCTGCCTACCAAACCGGGACTCCCCAGAGCCAGCGGTCAAGAAAGCAGATATGGGCACTGTAGGCCTTAGTCCACATGGGCTGTCGTGCCACTGAGTTTAGTTAGATGAAAGTGTAATAAATGCATCTAGAAATTTAAATAGTTCATGATAAAAATAATTAACAGTTGACTGAAGTGATAAGGATTAAAGTGACATGCATAAACGAAACGTAAATTGTTCAATAAGGATTTGCCAATTCCGAAACGAGCAGTGCTGTTCTACTAACCTTATACTTTTAAATTCAGTATCAGATTTTACAATTTTATACAATTTAACAACAATTTTATTTTTAATTTAATATCTATTTAATCCTGATCTAGTTGCTTTAAAAAATAATTCAAACTTCTCATTTTTTCCCCTCTGAGGAAAAGATTCCTAAAATCTTATCTATCTGTTTGTTTATTCGTTACCAATCAATCATTAATCTATCTGATCAACCAATCAATCAATCATCTATCTGATCAATCAATGAATCAATCATCTATCTGATTAATCAATGAATCAATCATCTATCTGATTAATAAATCAATAAATTAAAAGATTGAATCAAATCAGTGTTTTAATTGATGGATCAAAATGAATCCATTAAAATCAAGGCAGAGATCGGAAAAGTTCCAATTTCTGAATTTCTTCACTAAGGCTGGTAACTCTACTTATCTTTGAAACTCCGATGATACCGTTTCTTTTCTTACCTTCTTATACATTATTCCAATATATACACGGATCAAATTTTTTTTACCGGTTTTAGGTTGCAGCGAATATTACTTGAGAATCTTTTAACTTTGATTCTAAATGAAATTTCGCGAAATGGCAGCAAATTTTGATTTGGGAATGTTGCAGTTATAGGTTATGATTAGGAATGAATTTAAAAAAAATATTGTAGCTAGTTAGTAAATTTTGACAAAATTGCATACAAATATAATACATGAATTTTTAATAGAATATGAATGAGAACTGGTGTTGTTCTATATTGCTGAAGTTGCTACTATTGAAATTGTCAAAGTTAATAAATATATTTGTTAAAAATTCATTTGCTTCAACTAACACTCGCTTAAAACATTTTTAAAGAATGGAAATAACCTCTAAACTGTCGGGTTACTCTTGGCAGTTTTTACTTTGGATTTGTTTATATCAGCGGAAATTTCATTATTTTCTGCTAATGCAAATGATGAAATATAAAAAATTCACATAATGAAAATTGTATTAATTGTATACATTTTAGAAGCATAATTTTTATTTCAAAATAAAAAATATCACATCTTAACATCTTTCTAATTTGAACCCTGATATAAATTAAGATTAATCTGACATTTCAACTTGCAGACTTCGAAAAAAAAATTTGCCATCACAGAAATTCCATATAAGTAACCATCAACATTACATAAGGAAGAAGAACGATTTAATTTTACATTTATACTCGCCTTTTTATTTTGACATAAGAAACCAACAATATTTGGTACATAATTCAAATTTAAAAACATTAAGCTTTTCTCTTAAGTATCATGCTAACATTGAAAAAAGGGGATAAGACTCTAAACCATACTCGAAAAAAAAATCCGAGTTTTAAGCGAAAAAAATACTTTCAATATACGACAAAAACTTTTCATGCTGCATATATATTTAAAACCAAATCAAATGCAGCCGATTTTAAAATTGTAATATTATATGTAATCATGTAAAATTTGTTACATACATGTAAAATTTTACAGCAATTATTTTCTGTTTCCTTATTGTTCTTAAATATCAATATATAATTTCTTTAAAAAACAATGATACTTACCTAGATATTTTCGCGCACAGTCGCCAGAGAAAGATTGTTTTGAATCCTATCAGTTTAACTGTTTCAAGACAAACGGACTGCTCACTGACTAAATACCAAAGGTATTATTGTACAGTTAATAGTGAATCAATAGAGTTAAAAGTCTAAATCCAATACTTTTAAACGAATATTTTGTTAAACGAATTTAAACGAAGACTATCTTTTCCAAGATCTTCTTTGGGAAAGAATTCAGAACGAAGAAGGAAATTGGTTTTCAGTGTTTGATTGCTCTTTGTTTCCATAGTAACTCCCTCAAGAAAATTTTTGATTTCCTTGAAACATTTTTCTGATTGATCTGAATAGCTTATATCTTTATATAAATGTTTTCAGTTAAATATTATATATCTTATTGTTAGATCGGTAGAAAAACGTAAATTAATTAAATTGGGATTTCGGATCGAAGGAAATTAATGAAGTAAGATACAAATATGCTAGTAACTAAATAATAGCGAACGCAACGTAGTGTTTTGACAGCATTATAGTTAATATAATCTGAATGATTAATCCAAATTACTCGTGAAAAATATTGTAACAATCAATAAACAAAATTATTTATTATTTTATTTTTTAATTCTGCAAGATAATGAGAGTAGTATATGTTGCACCAAACTTTGTATTCTTTTTGTATCCTGAAAAGAAGGTAATTACATTTTTTATTAAGAGATGTATTAACAAAAGGAATTCAATAAAAAGAGAATAATTAAATTCTGATCTAAAAATGCAAGATAATAAAAGTAGTAATGATTGGGCATATCAAATGTTTGATTTCATCACGTTCTTTTGGAAGATAAGGAAGAAGAACTTTTAAAGATCTGATGAGACATTTTGAAATTTCCCCCTCAAAAATATATTTTAGAAGAAAAAAAAAATATTTCGCAAAATATAAGGATAATTTTATTTATTTGGATAGCTCTGAATCATCTATGAATTTAATTTTTTAAAAAAGGTGTTTGTATATAAATATATTTGCTCATCTAAGTGAAACTTATTAAAAAATATTTTCAACTGTCCTCCCGTTCTCATTTATACTTTTTTTTCAAGTACTTTGAGATCAGAAAATTTTATCAAAACCATTGAACTCAAATTTATGAAATGCGTTTAAAAATATTTATTAGTATTACAAAATGGAATAATTCTAATAATCATTCAAAATTACCTGGGCTGGAAACAAGGCAGAATGAAATTCAGAGACATTTAAGAAAACTGAAAATGTAGGGAATAAAAGTTCAGAAAGAAATAGTTTAAAATCTCAATATATATCAAGAATAAAAGTACATTGCTTGTTTTTCATTACTTATCTTTTAAATATATGAAGTTGGTAACCAGGACTTTTGTTAGTTAAAATGTTATTCAAATGAAGAATCTTTGACAAAAAAATTTGAAATTGATTATGAATTTCAAAAAGAAATAAGAAACGCGACACTATTCATTTTTAGCTCTAAAATGAAATTATATCAGCTCATGAAATTCCAAAAGATGAATGAAAGAAAATGCAAACTATTTCTAAATGTGAAAAGAAGTATTATCAAAATTGTAGAAAAATATAAGAATGTAGTAGTTAGAAATGTATGTAATAAATAAGTAATTAAAATGTATGAAATGAATAAAATGTTTTAAAGTAATTAAAATTAAAAAATAAAATAACTCATTTTGTTGCCCGCCATAAAGATGCATCTCCTGTTCCTCCTTATCACTTCACATTTTAGCATCGTGCCATTAGAAATTTAGCAGACAAATTATATCAAATAAATCTTCAAACATATTCAAAAATTGGGATTTATATTTTGACTTTCATGAGCCAGTACGTATATTTAAAATTATATGCCACGGCCTAAATACCATTATTACTTAACGTTTATCATTGCATTAATTTCAATTACTAATGTTTCATTCTTAATTTCAATAATTAATAATATTGTTGAATTATTTCAAAAATAATATTATTGTTACATCAAATGCAACAATAAAATTACGATAGTTTTCCACTCATTAAACACAAAACGTACTTATTTGACGCATCAAAATTTCGAAAGGTCATGGGCAAGATATCCTGAAGAATTCATGCAGAGCAGATGAATTAATCTGATTCATTATCCAACAAAACCAAATCTTTCTACAGATCTCAGACCACTACAGGTGACATTGAAATAGAGAAGAAAAAGAAAAACGAAATTGTTGTAGAAGGACAACAATTGCAAGGTTACGAGAAATGAAATACGAATAACAAGATAGACCAACTCGGTCCCTTAATTTATCTACGCCAAAGTGCTCTTTTGACAGGGTTATTTTTTGAATTTGAATATAAAGAAGGAATTATTTTCAGCCTAGAACTATTAAAAAGTGTTTAGATTTCCGTTGCACTCACTGCATGACTAATGGTAAATTAATACGACACCCAGTGATACTGCGTATTGTGACAAAAGTAAAATTACGTTGAGTGTCGCATGGATGATCATAATTATGTGTTTATTCATTTATATTCAAGGCTGACATTTTAATTGTTCTAAAATACAAAACAATATACGCCAGGAATCCAAGGTATTTTCATGAGAGCATTTGTGTATTATGATTTAAATGTGTTGTGTTGAATTTGTATAATCTTTTTTGTTCTTAATAAAACTGCGTGACGAACTCTGTTATTCTGAATAATTAAAATAAAAATAATACGACACTCAGTGAGTGACACGAATTATGACACAAAAAATTGTCAGCAGTTGTCACAATCTTTGTGTGCATGGAAAACCATTATTATACTTTTAAATATAAATTAAAAATACATATTCAACCCTGGCTTTATAGTTATTTTAAGGTTGAATATTGATTAACTACCAATTTTAAACAGAAATAATTTTGATTCAGTTTAAAACAGCCTTACAAACTTTAACAATTGTTTATTTAACAAAACGCATAGAAAAGGAATTTAATGCTGTATGTAATATGTAACGTTGAAACTAATGAAATAATGTTTTTAAAATTAGGAGAACAAAATTGCATAGTTTAGCAGAAGATAACAAAAGCGCAAGTCATAAAAATCAGATGTTGAAAGACTAAACACTAGCTGAATTTACATTTTAACGAAGTATAAGAAAATGACAAATTATTAAATATATAAATTAAGAAAATATCTAATATCTCCATCCAAACAATTTAGAAATTTTAAAACACTTTTTCATTTTATGGTTCTTCACTTAAGAATAAACATTTTTAATAGGAAATTCATTTCAAATTTTTTAAAAAAATTCAATAGTTCATAATTTTACTGGAAAAACCTTTCGGAATGAAAAAAAAAATACGAAGAAGTAATATTCAATCGCTTGCTAATTTATAAAAAGTATTGCTTAAATTCAAATTGAAATATAAAAAGATATCATGATATTAAATAGAATATCTAAATAATATTATTACAGCATTGAAATTTTTACATTATTTTAATTTAACACCCTTTGTTAAAGTGTGGAAATTACGCTGAAAGATATTTGGAAACGTTGACTATTAGAATGGATTTAAGAAATAATTTTTTTTAAAAAAATTCTTTTTGAAACTTACTAGATTTAAAGTAGAAGTCCCATAAAATTTTTTTTCAAAAAAATCCATTAATTATCATAAAATTACGAAAGAATTAATGAATATTTACTTAAAAAATTATTAGATTTTGTTTGATTTAGTTGGATAACATCTTAGATCTTATATGTAGTATAAACTATATAAAAACTGCAATGGACCCGGCCTAGAAATTTTCACCAATGAGCCGTGTGATGAATAATGGGAAAAAAAAATGAGCAACTGAGTCGCCATTTCCACAAAATTATGTTGTGAATGTCAAAATGCGTAATTTCCTTTTTTTGATGTAGAAATAGCAAACAAAAAATACGATTTTCGTCAAATTACTCATGAAGGAACCATTCATTATTTTCTAGTCTTTCTTTGAATCATATATTTGAATAAAATATTTTTTAATTAACTGTCATTGTAATATAAAGGTTTTAACATATTTATTCTATTTTTGGTATAAATTTGAATAAGTTAAAACAAACATCATCATTTTTTATATCAGTTAAAGGAAGTAGGCAAAATTGTGTCTTACAGAATAATTGCTGTTAATACCTAATGAAAAAAAATAGCTTAAAAATAAAAATTCAATAAAACAGTAACTTAACTAATGACAATGTAGGAAACTGTGTGAATTTGTGCATGATATTTTAACTTAAATGTAATAGGAAATTTCGGCATTAAGGTTATAAATTCCAAATTATTTTGTCTCCTGTACTTTATTGAAAAAATGATGCAATGCATTTTGAACCTGCTTTTGTGCGTCATTAGTATGAATAAATCACTTCACGTGACATTAAACATTTAACTATTTAATCGGTATCGCATCTGATATTTATGTAACCTAGCAACTGTAGCTAATATAAAAATTTTAGAATTAAGACATGATAAAAAATACGTGTCGTTATGTTTGTAAGATGTTTTGGTTCGGTATTGGTCTCAGATCCTGTAATAACCGGTTATGTTTTTATAAGTTTTCCAGCCATATCTGTAAATAGTTCATCATGTGTTCAATTCTATTTCCTCGTAATAAATTGTATTTAAATTAAGCCTTTCCTTTTGTCGGACCCAATCTTTGGAGACTTTTTATTTGGCATCATTTCCACTGCAATACTCTAATATCAAACGGCTGAATTCCCAGCCGTTTTATAAAATATCATTGTAACAAATAGTTTTGAAATCAAAACTGGTACTATTTAAAATCCATTATTCGCATTAGAATTTATTGCAAATAGGTAAGTAGGGTCATAGACTCAGAAGTACTAAACGTCTAAAAATCATCTTGAAAAAAAAATACTCTATGCATTTTAGTTGCCTTCAGAACAGAAACCTGAAATAACACATTGTTCCAATCTTTTTATCCTTTATCTGTTTGTCCATGGCGTTATTATAAAATGTCAGATAAATCATGTAACAAACTTTTCTTTATGTAAACGTATACCGAACAATATTGAATGCTTCACTTAAAGTATTTCTGGTTTTAAAAATTTGCATTTTTATTTCAAATGGTGTAAATAACGTCGTCTCTTGCGAGGTGACAGGCGGTGCGTATTTCCAGATATTTTATGTCCAGCTCAAATGACCTCCAAAACAGCGACCGTCAACTATGCGGAAGATGCAAACGATTTTTTTTAGATTCTTTGTTATTATTCATTCAGCGTGCATCGCTGGATTTTGTTTCTTCGCAACTGCAGTTCGATGCGCCTTCATGTTGAAAAATTCCCACAATTCCAGTGATCCTCACTCTTCGGTGCATTTTCACAATAAGGAAATCAAAACAAAGATTTAAATAATCCCCGAACTTGATCTCGAAAGTTTATTAAAGATGGAACTAAATTATTGTCTTATCCACCTTTCCCAGCATAAAACTTTATGCACCAAAATTTTTCATATATAGTTTTTAATCGTTCTGTTCTGAAATATTCTGCATTTAATTTTAATTCATATTCAATTCATCTTTGCAACAATTACTGTATTGTTTGAGCTATTTTTTTTCGAATAAAATGTTTAAAGTAATCTAATACGGACGTTTTTTTTTTGAGAAATGGAATTTTTTAATTAAATTCTATTATTTTTTGATGCATTATGACTTATAAATAGGAAAAATGAAGGATTTTTTTTATATGAAGGTAATAGATTTTGAAAGACATGAGAATTTGTCGCACTTTCAATAAAATTTGACCTGAATTGATAGCTTTTTAAACCAAACTATAATATCAGAATCTTAATTTCCTTTGCATGCAAGTTCTAGAAGATAATAATCTATCAAATGGCACCAAATCTAAGAAAAGTTTTGAAAAGCGAGTAAGTCGAGGGAAGGTGAGGGGAGGAATGTGTATAAATATTTATTTTTCCCACTGATTTACAACTGTATTTTTGTATAAAAAATAAATGAAATGATTACAAGTACTTTGTCTCATTGAATTGCCTATATTATTCGAACCTTATACTGTAACTCTGAGGCAATAATAATCTGTATTAGCTTTTAAGTTATCAGATTAGCGTCGAGGAGTTTTTATGAATGACAGTTTTGTGAAACTTGCAATGAAAGATTTTCTTTTATTGAAACAATGGTTCTTTTGATCACAGGAACTTTGAAATTTATCAGAACAATACATTTGATTTTGCAAGTGTTTCTTATTTTGTTGCACAAACATTTTTTTCCGTTGAGTTTTAGCTTTTGGCAGAGAATTTCTTTTGGAATCATTCATTAGTTTCTTTTAAATGAAAGCTAATCCACTTAATACGTTACTGTGGATTTGTTTTAAATGAAAGCTAATCCACTTCTCAAATTTAGACAACTGATACAATTTTATAACCCTAATAGAATTAGAGCGTAGGTATAAATGACTCTAGATGCATTGATTTTAACTCGAAAAAATGCTGTTCCGGAATTTTTAAACATTAAAATATTTATTTGTATTTTCCATTTTTCGATGTAGACTCTCACACAGCAATTTTTGATCGCATAATTTCTTAAAAATAAACTTTATTATGTCTATTATATGTTGTGAATGCCCTCCCATCTTATCCTTGAATGTCATTCATTTGCTCGTTGCTACCTGAACCATCCATCAACACTTTCCGGGCATTGACAATGAAATACTGTAGAAACATTGCAATAGTACCATTTTGCATATTCTATAAGTTGTCTTTGTTGCTACGAATTGTAATTTCTTAATAGTTTTGCAATATATCAATGTAATACTAGATCGCCCTTTGTACTTATACCTTTTGTACAATTTTTTATGGTTTTGAAAGGAGAGCTCCAATTTTTTACTATATATATCCGATACATTCTAATTTTTAAAACAAAATCCACACCATAAATAACTGTTTTATATGCATAAACACAGAAAATATCAAGATATAAAAATTTAAGCTTCTACTTCAGGTTTAGTTTTGGTTCAAACAAAGTATATTGTAATCGCTGTAACATTTTTCTAACACTCTTAGGAAAAAATGGTAAGCAGTTTTGAAAAATAAAAGTGTGATTTACAAAAATAAATAAATTAATAAAAATAAAATGAAATAAAGTTTTGCCAAAAGGATTGGAAGTTTTTGTTTTCAAAGGAATTGGATACCTTAAGGCAAATTATTTTTATTTATTTACAGAAATCATATCAATTTTTTATTTAATAAATATTTCGAAGATTAAAAAATACTCAGGAAATACTCTTAATTTAGGTAATAACAATAAATTACACACACACACTAGGAGGCTTCGTCTGCTGCTCGCTTTCACTCTCCAATCCCTAAATTGTACACAATGTTCGCCTGTTCAGGTCAGCGCGTTTTTTAATTCCACTGGCCATTTGCCCAATGCTGGAAGCTTTCCATGATGAGAACATATATTTTTCAATCAGCTACTTCCGATTCAAAACTCAAAGCTCCATAATGAGAATATTCTTTGTTTCATCATATCGGGAACTGATACCGAATGCTCTATATTTTCGGTCGGCATCAATTTTGCATATTAGGTAATTTTGTTTACATGATACAAAGTATCAAGATTGATATAATAGCATCCACCCCTCATAATATATTTCTTCAGTTTCAATGAATTGTTCATTTAAAAGCTTAGAATTATCATCTTACCACATTATGTTCTAAATTTTTCTCTGTCTTACTTACAACATTACAACTAAAAGGGGAACTAAAAATAAGAAAGGAAAAAGAAATATTTGAGCGCCATTCCTACATCCTTCAGCTGGGTAGACACAGCAGGTGGTTGGGAAAAAAAAATTCCGGTAAGAGGCCAGTGGGTTGCGGTTCGGCACTTTTGATGGATCGTACTTTCTCTTACACCGATGGACAAACACGATAAAGGAAATTTATGAGTTATTTCAGTGGCCTTACGAATCGTTAAATCAATTTTTATCGCCCATAATTCCTTAGCAGGATTCGTTTCGATCGAGAACTGCACAGAACTGTTAAAGATAAGGAGAACATGTGGTAAAGGAACAGCATGTGTGACAATTATTGTATTTGATTGAAATAAAATTGTTTAAATGCATCATCAAACTCAAAATAAAGTCTCTATATTTTGCGTGTAGTGTAGTATAAGCCATCGGAAGTGGTCTTCTCAAAACATTCTCACTAATAAAGATGTTATCTCCCATACCATAAAATTGATTACCGTGGGTAAAGCGGTGAATGCAACAAGTGGTTAGATATTTACTTTTAGAATTCAGAGCATAAGAATTGCGTGCTTTATAATATATTAAAGAGACACGTCACTTTTGCATTAATTGCATGGCACTGATGGACAATCATTAAAAAATATTCACTTTTGGCTTGAATCTAACACGTGAATCTTTGGCATTTTTTTGGCAATTTATCGCTAATTTGGCGTATGACTCCACCATGTAACATATTAGATTATATTTATATGAGAACTTTGTTAGTTTGCAATCAAGCCTGATTTATTTGTTATCTTATCAATTGTATTGGTTTTGAGAATCGGATTTGGATAGTAAGTCCAACGAAATGGTATCTAAATTCAAACTATCGATTTGGCTTCATGGAATATCGTTTTTAATTAAAAAAATCGTAAAATCAATTGTGGTAACATAGTTATATACGTGAAATTTAGAGGAATCTCGTGATTTAATATATTACACACTTAATTGTTATCATATTATGTTCTCTCTCCAATTCTCGGCCACTCTAGTGTAAGCTCATGTGATGTGATACGTAGTAAAACGTTTAATGTTATTCGGAAGTCTAAAGTTGTGCATTAATGATATACAATAGTAGTGTGCTGAACATTACAAAAGAATGCTTCGATATCTGAAAAATATAATCATGATGGGTGCAATATCACATAAACGAAATGCAGAAATGATTAAATTCCAAAAATGAAGAACCACTTCATTGCCATTTATTGCCGAATTATATTAGGGATTCTTAAAATCCCAATCACCAACAAAAGTTTGTGTATTTTCTGATTTCAACATTGCTGACGATAAGTTATACATGACGCTTGTGTCTACATCAGTGAACTCAGAATGTTTCAAGCAAGTGATTGTGTTGCATCAATTGTAATTATATAACCGGCATTTTTACCTTTCTTTTTTTCATAAGTATTACGTATTATTATTTACTAGTTTTAATTACTCATAAACATCATTTTTGTAATAAAATTTACAAACTGAAAAGGCACTTTTAAATTGAAAAAAGAATAAAAATTTTGAAATCATTATAATCAAATTTTTTATCGTCATGAAATCATCATCTATCTTCCTATACATTTATGCAATCTCTCTATTCTTGTTCTATTTGAAATTCTTCTTCGAATTCATAAATTGCAGGATAGAGGTGGGGGGGGGCATCCTAAAACTAAAAAATACAAAAAAAAAAAAAAAAACAACGAAGCTACAAAAAGATTACAACAGGAATAGCAAATTTTCTTCCAAGAATCCCATTACTATTGCAAGATGGGACAGAGCTCATAGCTCTAGGCCAAGGAAGAATTGTTCCCGAAACTCAATGAATCCTCAGAATTGGACTCGTGAAAGTAATTTAACTTGAATTCTTTCTCAAAAGCAAGCAAATTCTAAGAAAATTAATTATTTTCAATGTCAACAACACTCAAATTCTAAGAAAATTAATTATTTTCAATGTCAACAACACTCACATGCAAAATTGCCAAATATACTGCGAAACATATTTCACAGATATGAATACAATAGACATCCATTTATTGTGGTTTAAAAATCATGGAATTGTAGGCACACGTGTCATAGTGCAGTATGGAATAAATGTTTCCAATAGATAAATTTCCGGAACCGCACAATTTCCTATAACGCAAGGCTATTTAATATAAACATATAGGAGTTTACCGCACTTTCACTTACATTAAAACTAATAAATTGCCATCCATCTTTTTAACATCGCAATTTGATGGAAATGAACACCCCTTAAGATTGATACCAGAATAAGAAATGAATACTTAATATGGCAAATCAAGGTTTTGAGCAAACACCACAACTTGATAAAAATTAGCGCAGCTCGTGATTTAATAATATCTGGTGGCAAATCAGGTGTTAATGAGTAAATTGCGTTCATTCACTTGAAGGATAAAAGGATAAAAAGTTGCAATCTCTGTCCCTGGAAAGGAAAGTTTTGACGTTAATCATCTGTCGTACACAACAAACAAAACAATTATCTCTAATGAAGTCTCAAATCGACAGCATATACCAAATTTTATACATTGTATATATATTAAATATTATCAACGAATCTTCTTTGGAAAACGTTTCTAACCATTGTTTCTAGTAGAATAATAATTGGCTTTACCGAGATGCAATTTGTGGCGGAGGAAATACCTCCCAGCTTCCCTCATCATCAATATATTTGGGTCAAGAACGCTCGGTCCTGAATCGGAGACCTCGGTGACCCTAACAGGTTGGAATGGTTTCGAAGAAACGTCAGCCGATTAAAGAGCGATTTTTGGATGTTCTAGAGCTAAAAGCTGCCGGATGAAAATAACTGGATAATGATCTCGCCTCTTTCGTCAGAGGATTGGAAATGATGAAACCTTTTTTTAATTGTATTCTTTTACTAGAAATTTATATATATGACTAAGTTTTGAATCATATCATTCTGAATAAGCATGAGTAGTTAAATTTACCTTCTCAGAGTAAGTAAACGTGTGGTTAGAGTTGTGGTGTCCCATTTACTTTCGGTTATTTATTTTTCGGATAATTTCAATCTTTCACCTATAAATATGTTTTTAACTCATCCTATTATACTTTGCTTTCAAATGGATCAATTTTTATAGCAAAATTTGATATTGAAAAGAAAGTGTTAGAAAAATGGACACGAAACCATATTATTAACTGTTCAGATTTATTCAAACATTTATTTCGAATTTTCAGAGATATTTTTGAAATTATTATCATTTTATCCAAGCATGTTTATCTTATATTTTAATATTCGATATGTTAAAAAATGATTATTTACCCTTTTTTGGCGATTTTTGCTCATTAATGATGTGATAATTATATCACGAGATATAAAACAACTATGGTTCATATTGCGTGAAATAGACTCCATAGAGATACCTTAGATTCCGTTTTATAATTAATTTAGACTAAAAAAATTGTACAATGGAGACAATAGTTGAATGAATCTTTTTCTAACTCTTATTCATTTTCCAAAATAATTCGAATTCCTCGAGTTTCAACACAGCTGACGTGGCTTAGTTGAAGGAGGCCCACCACTGCCGTACCATTAAAGGGTTATACTAATCGAAGTTCATCGAATAAAAATTGTTTCAATGCGAGAAGAGAATTTCCAACGTACACAGCAGATATAAATATTAACAAAATAATCTATAAAAAAACATATGCAAGCGATTCCTCGACCTAACCAAAGGTCATATGGAAACTTGATAAGGCCTCAGAAAAGTAACCCCATCTAACACGAAAGAATAAACGCAATTTGATGACATTGGACTTTTATAAACAACAAAGAACCCTCTAGATCAGGGACGGCGAACCGGTGACACGTGTGCCATTGATGGCACGTGGCAGAATATTTTGGGCACGTCACCGATCAAAACGGTTTGCCTTTTAGTTCAAAATTACAAAGTTTACTATGAAGTATTACGAACAAACGCAAGTGATCGGTCGCGGTGCGCATATTCACATTCCCTGCAAGTGCAATAAAAGACAGAATTAAACAATCAACGTCTATGATTAAATATGTTAGCAAATATTGTCATATGAACGCGGCAAGATACTCGGCTGCAAATGTCATTGTTTGGCATAGTCAGCCTTTTCAAGAGGTCGAGTTTTTGAAGGAACCCTGGTTAGCACGCGCGTCCTCATTTTTTGAGAATTTTGATAACAAACGTAAGATAATTCAACGCATCAAAGATATTCCTCTATTCAGAAACACAATAAAAGAAAGAATCTTTAAAGAAAGACTCCGCAAATGTAATAGATGTCATTAACTGCGCTCCTTTTATATCGCCGTGTCTTGAGGAAAAACTGACATCACTAACTCCGCAGGTTTCGCTATTTGTGCTCCATATTTTGTAGGAAACGTTATAAAGGAAGAATTAATTGCAATAATATCGTTGCTAACAACTAAAATGGGAACAGATATTTGTAAAGCTGTTAAAAATTCGCGTGCTGAGAAAGAAATTAATTTGAAAAGATTTGTTTCAGTAACAACTGATGGTGCTTCAAATATATTGGGCAAAAAAAAAAAAAAAAAAAAAAAAACCGACTTTATTAGTTTATTTCAAACAGACACAGAACATTCCATTCTGGGATTCCACTGCATTATTCACAAACAAGCTTTGTATGCTAAGAGTGGTTTAACATCTTTTGATAATGTAATGGCGTTAGTCAGAAAAATACTCAACCTCATATCGTCGCAGGCTTTAAATAAGCGAAAGTTTGAGCTTTGTTGGATGAAGTCAACTCGATGAATAATGGCTTACTAATGTATAATAATGTTTGCTGGTTGAGCTGCTGGAGCATACTTCAAAGATTTGTTGACTGCTTGGAAGAAATCAGACTGTTTCTGCAAAATGTGGGGGAAATTGAACAGTATCCACAGTTGTTGGATTTTATGTGGCTCTCAAAATTACTGTTTTTTGCAGATATATGCCAACATTTCAATGAATTAAACGTAAAGACACAAATAAAACAATTATCGTCATGATGGATCTCATTCGCGCTTTTGACGCTGGATTGCATGTTTTAGAAACCATATTATTAAAAAAACTACAAGTACTTCCTAAATTTGTATATATATATATATATCAAAGATTTAGATGTACATGAGAAACCAGACAAAGAAAAAGTTATTGAAGAATTTATTTCGGTAATTGATTCTTTAATCAAGAAATTTTCAGCCATATTTTCTTAGTTCAAAGAATTATCCGGAGTTTATTATGTACTCCGATGTGACTGCATTTGATAACTGAATTGGCCTCAATTCGATTGGTTAGAAATTGAAGAATTTGAAATGCATCTGATTGATTTCTAGTCTAGTTCAATATGAATTCAAAAATTTATTGAAACAAGAAAAAAGCTGAAACAGAAAGATTAATAAGCAATATAAATAAAAATGCCAGTAACGAAATTTTGGCAACATGGAATTCGATTCCAGACACATTTAACTATTTGAAAAAGCTGCCTCATGCTACTTTAACTATTTTTTCATCTACCTTTACCCGCGAATCTTTATTTTCAGTGATGAATAACTTTAAAGACTCGCTTAGAAACCGTTTGGCAGATGACTCCAATTCAGTAGGCATGCTGCTAAAAGCAACACCTTACAATCCTAATATAAGATATTTGTCATCTATTCTGCTACAACAGAAGCCACACTAATGTTACTTAAATTTGAATTACACTTATAACTAAAACATTTACTACTATACAGTGCAAATGTATTTTTTCGTAGTAAATTTGATTTGTTAGTATTTAGTTTTATTATTTTCCCAATAATCACAAGTCAAAATTATTTGACGGCACGTCTATACCTTATCTAACATTTCTTTAGAAAAAATGGCACGTTGATCCATAACGGTTCGTCATCCTTGCAAGATAAAACGTATATTGGCACAGAAAAAGAATAGAAAAAAAAATTACATTCCTCATTACATATTAAATTGCAAAACATTAAAAATTCATAAAATACAATAAATGTACGTTAACTTTTTACATTAGGAAAGAACTAAAGACAAGAACTTCGACAAAATGTTACTAATAGAAAATTTAATGACTGGAATTTTCTTCGACGTCAAGAGACATCCAATTACTTACTATTGGTATGTGCTCTCGCCATAGTGCTCAGTCTTTGATCACATGATTTTTAGACCCTTTTTCGGTGTTGCACTGAAAAGTCGAACTTTTGTCGAATAAACGACTTTGATGCACAGAAAATACACCGTGCTCAGTGGGTACTTGGTTAAGATAAAAAATCCCCCTCAATTCGGTCAACAGAAACGTTTTTAAAATGTTGATTAGTTATTCTTCCCTTGATGGAATTATACCTTCTCTCCTGCCAATCCTTAATTATTAGTTAAAACATATGAAATAATTATACCAATTGATAAAAAAAATTGGTTTATAATATTTAAGGAATAAAGATTACGAATATTGCAAAGTGTCCACTCTGATGGGGTCTAATAGCTAATTTCTAAACTTTGTAAATAAACCTCACATTCCTCATGAGTCAAAGGCATATCTGAAATGCATAATATTTTTGCTGAGTTAGCGAGAAAAATTGTGCAAGATTGGTTGAAAATAGTATTGTGACTTAGGAGAAGAAATAAACAATGACTTATATTTATGTAAAGATAATGCCCAGTGTCCTTTCTTGGTTTTCTCTAATTAGATATGTGCTTGTGGTAGCCAAATATTTTAATAGAAGAAATAGAAAGTGGAAAAAGTTTAAGAAACTCTTTTGTCATAAAAAAAAGAACTCCTTGGTATAATTAACACATCATGTATAAATCTCGAGAAGCCATTGCCTTATTCCTAGTGTACCATGCTGTATTCAACCCATCCTCCCACGAAGCCGGTTGTTGAACTGGCGGAACAAACATGGCACCCTTTTCTCAAACAGCCGCGCCTGTGCATTCAGACAAAAGGTAAGTATTTCAAGCAAAGGGTAACGAATCATCGCCAATATTGACTTGACCTCTTTGGACGGATGGACAGCAGCAAGTGGGCGTGAAGCCATTCAGTCGCCGAACACAATGTGAAACCTGTAATTCCTTCCCTTCTATCTGGAAGATTTCAATACCTAATTTGCGAGAAATTGCTCTTAAAAATGATTTAAGGATGACTGTTGTGACTGAAGAACTGGTGCAGGAGTAAACAAAGCGTCTGATTTCGATTCGTATCGATTGATTTTTAGGGTATCGATTGTATTCTTAGATAATCTATATTTGATTCTTTACTGTATGTCTACTGACAGAAAAATTGTAATTTATATTTCCCAGCATTTGCTTGGATTTTTAGTTAAGGAGGAAGGTAAAAAGGGAAAAAGTATACCTTTCTATCCTTTTGATAGAAAGAACTTTCTTCCAACTTTATTACCACATAAAATTATGCCATTCTCAGGATTTTTTTATGTGCATAAGCGCAATACATGCCTATATTTACAACTGCGATAAAAACTTCAGCATTTCACAAAACTCTTAGCCTTTTTCAAGCTTCTATGATTTACCTGCTTTTATTTAATACGGCCATTTTCATGTTTGTAAAAATGAAAGGTAGTAATTGATTTTTCACCTCATCATGTGCTAGATTTTCGAAAATTTATGTGCTCTTGTGTATTTTTGATGATATTTTTATATTTACAGAACGTAATTATCATTTGACTATGTACTAATTACACTCCCTCGTAGTGAATTTCAATTAAAAAATATTCAAGATTCTAAAATATTTATTAAAATTAATCATAAACTAAAAAGTAGAAAATAACAGAAACAAAATAATTATGCTTTTCAGAACACTAATATAAGTATATTTTAAAAAATTATTTTGATTAAATTTATTATATCATCGTTCAATCTTGTTATTATATTATCGTTAATATCTTTTTATTAATTATTAGGAATATTATCGTCTTTTTATTATATTATCGTTAATATCTTGTGCAAATAGAATATAAAGCGTATTCTTTCTTAATCATGAAAATGTAAACTTTAAATATAATTCTAGTGAAAGATTATTTTTGTGTCTGTTAATACATCAAATATTTGGTGTATTAGTAAGAAACGAGTAAAAAAAAAAAAAAAGACATTTTTTAAAAACAGCATTTATTTTTTCATTCATTAATTATAAATGCACATTTTTTCTATATACCTCATGAATTTTTATTATATTTCTTTTAAGTTTTTTATTATATTTTTCTTAGTCTTTGAATTTTAAATAAATAATATATTAGCCTATGATTTGCAACTGGATCATTCCACAACTTTTTATTTTGCATCAGGATAATATTAAATAAAGTTACCCATTTGTAAAATAAGTTTCTGTTTTCCAAGCAAATATCCAACTTTAGTAAATACGTCTTATTCAAATGTGATACAGTATACTCCCGAGTATCCGGTTCGCGACAATCCGGCCTATTTTTCTTTTATCTTTATTAAATGAGAAAGGCAAGGTGTTGCATAGGCAACATTGCCAAGGCAATGGAAGCAGGCGTATGCTACGATCCTCCTACGTGGCGTTGTGCAAAATACAAGTTGTGTCAAGAAAAGAACAGCGTTCTGCTTGTTGTTCATTGTTTCGTCAGTGTGTAACGGACCTCAGTTGTTGCCGCTGTTCCTGATTATAACTGCACAGTACATATACATTATTCGTAAAAATTGTTCTTGAGTATGCTTAACATTTATTTTTTAAGTGTACCATAGTGAAGATTTCAAAATGGGTGATAACCGAAAAAAAAGTTGTAGAGACTAAGGATGTGAAATTAAGCAGTGACTAGACACTGGCATAACAACAAACATCGGTAACTGCTTCCATGATTCACCGGGTGGCTTTCAAATTCTACGTGACTTGAGATAAATGGAGGGTTTAGTACTACTCCATAAGAAGTTAGAAAATGCGAATTATAACAGTGAGTTTTGGTATAAAAACTTTATCTTCTGGAATTGGTGGGCAAAGAAATGAACTTCGGCCTGTCCGACTTTTTTTTTGTCCGATCTACCATTCCGCCACATTAGGCTGAATAGTCAGTGCATTAAAATTATCATTGTAAATGCTGCTCTAATCTGAATTGCACACCTGGAAATGAAATGTAAGTAAATTCTCATTGACGAAAATTTTCTTTATAATACAATGAAGGATGTCAATACATTGTTGATTAAAAAAAAATCAACGGAACTCTCAGAATTAAAAGGAATTTCTTGATAATCTAAGATTTTGAATTTCAAATTATTACTCAATTTTTTTCTTTGATTTCTCAGTGGATATTTATAAAAGATTTTGATTTATTGAAAAAATATTTTTTTTCCGAACAAAAGAACAAGTTCTCGCTAAGACATTTATAATATTTGCAAGTGCTGCTCTGACCTGTAATAGACTCTTGATAGAGCTGAAATTAAGCGAAATTCTGGTAAATGATTCCTCTCTCTCTCTCTCTCTCTCTCTATATATATATATATATATATGACATTAAAAAGACATTTTACATTTTTAAATTCATTTTAATCCATCCTAGGAAGACGATTTATTTACAAGCAGCCGCGGACAGAACACGTCCACAACAGCGCGAAACAAATGATCACTAGTCTTATATAACGTGGGATTTCCGGCCACGTGTCAATTCAATACACGTGTTGACCTTGAAAAGGGCACCGAAGGGATCACTTTCACTAGGCGCGTGGAACTGATGGCGCATTATTTTTACAACGCTTCAGTTCAAATGGATCAGGAAATAAGAGAATGAAATTACTATGGTCTAAATTAGGATATTGTGGGAAAAGGCAACGACCAGCATTAATATGTGAAATATATTTATTAAGATTAAAGGAGAAAAGATAAAACATTACTACATAGAACATAGAAGATACATGAGCGTGAGCTGCACGTCTTGCAGTCTCACTGCCCAACTCTCGTCTGCCAATAATGGCGGGAAAGCATTACGTGATTAATGACGTGACGCAACATGGTCAGCATGGCGCCATACAGGATACGGGATCTGTCAGCACTTCCCACATCGGCCATCATGACAGGATAGGCGACCTCGCCTTATGGTATACAGTACAATGAAGTAAATATATAAAACAAACAGCAAATACAGGAAAATAATAATATGTAAAATTGAAATATTCACATGATAAAACAAATAAAATAGTCATACCATCCGTGACAGCATAAGTATATAGCAATACAATAGCGTGCACTGGAAATATCGAATAACTAACTAAAAATAAAAATAATATTAGTGTTCAGCATATAGAAATACAATAACACAAAATAAATAGAATAAAAATCAAAGTCTATATCGTCCAAATATACACACACAAAAGGAAGGAAAAATAGTTCTCTTTCTCTTTAAGTAGTGTTCAGTGTTTTCTTTTGAAACAAAATTTAAGTGGTATGTTCTATATTGCTGGACCATGGTTTCATATATTCTGCACAAGTTGAAGTTTTTGATGGTCCATCGAAGAAATCACACTTTTCAACATCATATGTGTCGTTTGCTTTAATTTTGATCACTTTATATGATCCGAGAAATTTTTGTTTCAATTTCAGACCAGGGCCAAATTGAGTGCGCTTGATTGCGACGAGATCATTCAATTGAAATTTTTGAGCATGTTTCCTACGCAGATTGTAGGTACGGCGATTTTCTTCTTGGATTTTGAGGATTTGTTGTTTTGCATCTTTACGGAGCTCATCACGCTGTTGGAGAAATGCAGACTGGATCTCTTCGTTGACGATTTCGAGGATTTTTATATCATGCTCAGATTTCATTTTAGTTCCAAACAGAATTTCGAATGGAGTAGAATTGATACTTCGTTGAAATGTAGAATTAATAATTTGCTGAACGGAAGCAACATGGCTATACCATTTCTCAGGGTTTTCTATGGATAGCTTGGTGAGTACAGATATGATAGTAGAATTAAGTCTTTCTACCTGACCGTTTGATCTAGGAAGTCCAGCTGTAATAGCAATATGGGTGATATGCTGATGTTCACAATATTCTTTGAATGACGTAGATGTGAAAGCGGTACCTCTGCCCGTAATAATCCTTGAAGGATTACCGAAAACTGATCTTTGGCATTCGAGCTTATTGAGAACTTCAGCGGTGTCGGTGGACTTGGTCGGGTAAAGCCACACAAACTTCGTAAAGGAATCGATGATTGCCAGAATATGCTTATATTTCTTAGAAGTGCTGGGAAGAGGACCCAAATGATCAATATGGTATGTATGAAAGGGAGTATCGTCTTTGTCTATCTAGTGCCATCTAATTTGCCACGTTTTCTGTTATTTAGAATGCATGTTACACAGTTGCGTATGCATCGTTCAATTTTCTCTTTCAAGTTCGGAATAAAGAATTCTTTGTTTAACATTTCCTGCGTGCGTTTTACTGCAAAATGGCCTCGTTCATGACAGGATTTAATAATGTTGGCCTGCATATCATCAGGTACGACAAATAAATCGATTCCGTCTAAGTTCTTATATAAAATGTTGTTCTTGACTATGTAGTTCTCGTAAGATGCATTTTGAAGTAATGCTTTTATAGCTGTAATATGCTCATCTGTCTGTTGAGCTTTGAAAATTTGAAGATTGACACAGTCTTGAATGATCATACAGCATGGGCTTCGGCTAAGAGCGTCGACATGAGTCATCTTTGAACCGGTTCGATGCTCTATTTCGTAGTCAAAATCCTGAAGGTATAATGCCCATCGCGAAATGCGGGAATTCATTTCTTTTTTATTTAACGTTTTGACGAATTCATTACAGTCAGTGATAATTTTAAAGTGTGATCCGAGGATGTAAATTCGGAATTTTTTAAGAGCTTCTACAATGGCGAGTACCTCCAGTTCATAGCTGGTGTATTTTCTTTCGCTGTCAGACGTTTTCTTGGACATATAATACACTGGATGGAATTTGTTATCATCTTTGGATTTTTGTAGTAGGACTGCCCCCAAGCTATCAATTGACGCATCTGTATGAATTTCAATGGGAATGCCTTGATTAAAAATAGTTAAAACGGGTTTATCAGAAAGTAACTGTTTTAAGCTTAAAAACGCAGTTTTTTGCTCAGCTTGAAATAGAAAGGGGCTGTCCTTACGAAGAAGATCACTAAGTGGTTTTGCTATAGTAGAGTATGAGGGGATAAATTTTCTAAAGTATCCCGTAAGACGTAGAAAACGTTGTACGTCTTTTGCATTTTTTAACTCAGGATAATTAAGAACGGCTTTAGTTTTGGAGGGATAAGGGAGCAATTTTCCATGTTCTACTACGTCACCCAAAAATTCAACCTGGCTATACAAAAATTGACATTTTTTAAAGTTTATATCTAGTCCATAATCGCGAGCTACTTTTAGAACAGTGTTAAGGCGTTCAAGAGCCTCAGATTCATTATTTGCGGGAATGACGATGTCATCCATATACGGGAGGACAATGCCTTTTGCAATAAGATCACGAAAAACGGCATTTATGTATCGCATAAAGAAAGGAGGACATGAACTTAAACCGAATGGCATATAACGGAATTGAAATTGACCTGTATTTGTGACGAAACTGGTGTAACAACGACTTTTTTCTTTTACCGGCACATGAAAAAATCCGTTACGCAAATCGAGAGTACTGAAAATTTTAGCATTTTGAAGACGATCTAAAATGTCATCAATTAATGGTAGTGGATAATGGTCTTTAACTAATTTACGATTTAATTTTCTATAATCTATACAGACTCTATGTTTTCCATCTTTCTTACGAACTACGACAACTTGACTAGCATAGGGTGAAGAACTTAATTCTATAATTCCATTTTTTAACCACTCGTCTATCTGCGCATTTACTATATCACGTTCGGCAAAGGGTAAACGTCGAGGAGTGTGGAAAATTGGCTCATCGTCAGTAAGCGTTATATCAAGTGCGATGTTCGCGGTTTTAGTTTTGTTAGGTTTATAGGCTAACAAAATCTGTTCAATCTCATTGCGAGTTTGTTTAGAAATATTCGGACCTATATCAAACGTGGGAGTTTCGGCAGAAATAGCCATTATAAAACTGTCAGTTTCAACAGGATCATCAGATTTAGAAATTTTGGAAAATATAACACCGTCAGGTTTAATTGTCAAATTTGCCTGATTTATTACGTCGCAACCTATTATTAGGTCATAAGTAGTACAATTATTAGGTACCACAGAAATAAAAACAGGAAAACTTTGTTTGTCAATAATAATTTCAGATTCAAAGGAACCTATTATTTTAGTTTGGGAAAAACCGAATCCAGTTAGTGTTATCTTGTTATTCGTCAAGGGCGGCGATCCTAGTTTAATCCATGCAGAATGTTTGAGAAGTGTCGAAAAACTACCAGTATCGACTAATCCGGAAAGTGTATTATTAAGAATAACAACCTCTTTATGCATATTCGACGGAGAATGCAATAAATGTAAAGTGTTGACATTATCACGTGGGGTAGAACTGTCATTCCGAGTAGTACGATGACAATCGGAAGATTTATGTCCGAAAAGATTACAAGAAAGACATTTAGGACCATGATTACGATTAGGGCAAGACTTTGCGATATGTCCAAAATCGTTACAGTTAAAACAACGCGTCTTACTGTTAGTCGGATTACTAAGATTCGATTTTGATTCTCTTTGTTGGGCAGGGATTTTATGTATTGTACCACGTCTTTGGCCGTCATTAGCATCTCTATACGACATCTTTGAATTATTTCCGTTTATTGCACTTACGATAGTTTCGAAAGTTCGTAACTTTTATTTAAACTCAGAATAACATTTTGAACCGTAAAGAATAATTTTATCAGAAGGGGAACCCTATATCCCATTTATTGTGTATTGAATAACAGAACATTCATCAATAAGGGTTTCAGATTGATTCGCAATTTCACGCATGGCAATAAAATATTGCATAAAAGTTTCATTCGAGCGCATTTTACGTCTTTCTAGTTGTTTATGTATTTCAATAGAAGTTACTTTATCGGAAAATTCTTTAATTAATGCACTTTTAAAAGCATGATAGGAATTTAGATTTCTTTGAGAAAATAAAAAAGATTTAGCAGTACCGGAAACTAACCTCTTTGTAAAGATTAATTTTTGTTCGCTTAAAGAAGGAAAAAGAGAAAAATTCTCTTCAACATCATAAAAAAAACTTTTAATCGAATAGGAATCATTGCCTGTGAAGTTTCTACAACTACCACAGAGATCGCGTAATAAAAAACAAAAGTGAAGGTTTATTTCATTCATCGTTTGGTTATTCGAGGGATCATTTTCGAGTGATTCCCTTTTGGCGCCAGTAATTAATGCCTGACTGTTATTTATTAATGTTTCGTCTGAAGTTACGGGGATGGGGAAGGAAGAATTATTACCCGCATTACTCATAGAGCTGTTATTACTAGATGAACTTTCGGTTTGAGAAACCTTTTGAGGAGACAAAGGTTTTTCTTCTGTTTCCGATAAAAAACTAGTATCTAGCGAGTTCTGAAATTCATTTAAATTTGTTAGGGCTTTAAAAATATTTTCACACGAATCATCTTTGTTACTTTCGTTTACTTCTAAATGTAATAAATCGGAAACGGAGATAAAATCAGATAAAGAAAAATTATTCAACAACTCTTGTTTATGTTTTTCTACATCTAAATTTTCAAATCTTTCAAAATTTCTCATTCTTTTTCGAGAAGAATGGTCAAAGAGTTAAGCAATTTTACTGAATTAGTTTTTGCATATTTAAGGGAGTTAGCGATTAATTGAATATCGCCTAGTTTTAAAGACATTGTAATTAATTAAAACAGAACTAATGCACATTCACTCGGGATTAAAATTTAAAGGGAGAATGAAATAAAGTAACGTACTATAAATTACAAACTTGGGAAAAAATTGCGCCTACCTGGTTGGGAGAAGTCGAATTATTCACTCTTAAATGTTCCTTTTTTTAAAGCAGCCAGTATATGTCAGCACAGTTGCACAAGAACACGAAGTAATTGAACCTTTAACGTTTTCACTTGAATCATATCCATCAAAAACGTGCACTAACGTCCATTCACCAGTCCAGTAAAATATAAAAGGCAAAAATCCACTCTTATCAAAATTTTTAGCATCAATTTAGCGTCTTAAATTGTACTAACGTTCACAGCTTTTTCAACAATTTGGCGGGATTTGCTAGGGGTATTCATGAGAAAGGCCGAGCCCCCAAAAATGTGGGAAAAGGCAACGACTAGCATTAATATGTGAAATATATTTATTAAGATTAAAGGAGAAAAGATAAAACATTACTACATAGAACATAAAAGATACATGAGCGTGAGCTCCACGTCTTGCAGTCTCACTGCCCAACTCTCGTCTGCCAATAATGGCGGGAAAGCATTACGTGATTAATGACGTGACGCAACATCGTCAGCATGGCGCCATACAGGATACGGGATCTGTCAGCACTTCCCACAATATATATATATATATATATATATATATATATATATATATATATATATATATAAACAGCCGGAATGGCGTAAGCACAGATAAAGGTCTTATCCCCCTCCCTCTGGATAAGATTATGGACCTTGGATGAGCCATACGTGCCTTGCATGGCATTGGTGAACAATAGATACGATTCTTGGCGTGAATGCATCATTCTTACTAAATCAATCGAGGAAATATGTATTTTGAAAGTTCTTTTGTCGACCGAATGAAAACAAAATTTGACAACCGAATTTCATAGATATCCATCATTCTGTGTAAGAGTTATTGCATTTATTTACATGCTAGCGAAAGTGGAGGTCGTAATGGTCACCGAGAGATTTGGTTCAGAATTTGATAAGAATCGATATTTCAGCTGATACGCCTGCGTACCGAATGTTATCTGTCTAGCTCCTTGCGTTTCTGAGTTCTCAAGCTCACTTATAAATGAACGGCCGGCCAGACAGACTTTCTGCGAATGGATATCGCATAAATTTATTAAAAGTATACAAAGTTGGTCGTAAATTCATGCATCAGATTTCATTCATTTAGCTCAAAGCGACTTGGAATTATTGTTCTCACAGACAGACACAATGCAAAAATTGTGCTTTTCGAAATTAGGGAAGTCTAAAATGTGGAGATTCTTCAAAATTTCGAATTTGAATTTCTTGACGATTGCAATATTTTCTCTGTACTTCATATAAAATAAAGTAAAAATTGGGGAATGAAGGACAGTAATTGGAACTGGGCAGTTGGTTTTCTTCATTCTTTCCCATTTCCCATATATATCATCCGGAATATTTGCGTGGATATCCAATTATCTTTTAGGTGCTTGCAAGTATTTTAATCAGCGACATCTATTTGTAAACATGTGAAGTATCTGCATAAACGACAATAGTTTTGGGTTTTACTATTATTTCAGTGTTATTATTTTGAAAGTTTTCTATTTATTATTATTGAGTTATTCAGTGTATAAAGACCCCAATCACGGAATGTTCCAAATTGCATTTTCGACATTCATTGTTTTTTTCTTTGTTTAATTTCAAGATATCTGCTGCCGAAGCCCATCAGACACTTTTAGAAACTTATGGTGATGTTTCGAGGATTTAAGCTTGACGATTTCGATGTCGATGACAAAGAACGGCCTGTTGGACCAAAAAAATTCGAAGGCAATCAATTGCAAGACTTACTGGGCGAAAATGGAAAAAAGTTGTAAGATATTATGGAAAAATATTTTGATTGATATATATATATATATATATATATATATATATATATATATATATATATATATATATATATATATATATATATATATATATATATATATATATATATATTGTATCAATTTTTCTCAATAAAGGCCTTTGTAAAATGAAAAAAAAATGATCAAACTACATGCACCTAATAATTAGATTTTCAGAGGAAAAGACTGCCAAATTTGGGAAAATAATAGAGGGAGAACGCGGTTATGACATAGACAAGTCCTTTCTCAGCTGGAGGAAGGTATTTTCAGCAGCTAAAATAGGGTATATGCATATCGTATTGTTTATGAATAATATTATTGCAAATGTATGTAATGAATCATTAAATAATAATTTTTGTGGGTTTTTTTTTCGTGCATATATATTTTACTTCGTTTGCAGTTATCGGAAACTTTTGTTTATAAAATTTAAATTCATGATTTAAAATTGTTTTTTTTGTTTGCCTGACATCGGTTTTAACCTCATCCGAACATCTAAAACCCATTCGAGCTTACTATAACTTAATTCGAATAATTGTAGCTTTACTGTACTACTTAAAGGTATCCATAATTGGAAAAACTGTTTTTTCCCCCAAGTCAAGAAAAGAATGAATCGTTGAGATTTAATGACTATTATTGAAAGCTCTACTCAAACTTGTATTAAGAGGATCTCAAGAAAATATTGCAAAATTATCGCTGGGAAGTATTTTTTATAATATAAACGAAAATGAAAACATCCCCGCTGGTTAAGAAAAAACAGCTTAATATCTGGGAATTAAATGGATTGTAAGGGAGTATCGAAATGAATCATGATTGGTCTTGTTCTTAAGTTTTCCCACCCTTCAAATTCACTCTCCCATGGCGTTTGAAGGCCATGGCAATCGCCTTTTCCTGTGACCGCACCTCCGAGAGTATGAGTCAACGGAAGAGTCCTCCTCACATTTGTTCCAATAGTATATTTCTAGAAGTGACTGAGGTTGAAATATAATGTTTTTTGTATGTTAACATACCTGCGCGAGGGCTGTACATGACGATGGATGAGTTCTTTCTGAATTAAATTCGCATCTGTATGATAGTTGCAACTTTTAATTGCCCAATGATTTCTGGAACGATGGTGTTTCCTAACTCTTAGGATGAATCTTGGGGGAAATAAAGGAAGAAATAAATTTCTTACTCAAAATGAGGCCGAGTTTTTATTTAGGGCCTCTAGGTATGATATCTATAGTTGATAATGGATCCTAAGTGCAAAAAATGACCAAGAATGCCAGCTAACAAGTTTCACGTGCAATAGCCAATTAACCATTTAGAAGGGAATAAATCAAGAGATATGTTTGAGAGATATATTGCCGGTATGCGACTAAGGAAAAGTAGAAAGACAAAGAGAAGAAACTTAAAATCACTTTTTTTGTTTTAATATTATTGAGAACAGTACACATATTGATATGCTCGATTTGTAATGATTTTTTTTATTTTGTTTTGGTCATTTTTAGCAATATTATCATCTATATTTTCAATAATAAATTATGAATGTTCCATGTAAGATTCAGACGTTACTTTTCATATCTATCTATACTTATATGTAAAGCTCAATGTGTATGTGTGTGTGTGTGTTTTGGCGCTCTTCAGAAAAGACCATTTGACCTACAGCTACCAAATTTGGTAAGTGTATACCTTGGAGGTCGGGAATGTGCACCTGGGGTCCCTTTTTTTGAAATTTTAATTAGAATTTTAATTATTAATTAAAAACTAACTTTCCCGCCAAAAAAATCCTTTCATTTTCCCCACCGCCAAATGAGTAAGGCTTTAATTTTTTTTCCAACAGCAATGAGGCTAGGGCTAACATGTTTCGGCCGATTATTTCAAACGATTCTGTTTATTTTCTTAATGTTTTATGCATTTAACACTGTTAATTAATCGATCTTTCAGATTCATTTTGAAGTACTTTTGAATTAGAATAAAACAGATTAAAGGAAATTAAGCATTTCTAATCTACATAGCGTTAAAATAACTGCCGTAGAAAAATTCACGCATTTGCGTTACAGTAACTGGCGTTGAAAATTCACGCATGCGCATTGTATTCTGATTGTTTACATTTCAACGGAAGCGGACTCGATTTAAATTATTTTTAGGTTAGTTGTATGCTTTTGTAATTAAATTGTATTTATGTTAGTTTAAGTTCATCGTTTTTTAAGTAATTTTTTTACCTTATTTCGGCCGATTATTTTAAACGATTCTGTTTATTTTCTTAGTGTTTGATGCATTTAAAATTAAACATTATTAATTAATAGACCTGCTCATGATGAATCTGAAAAAAGTTTGTTGACAAATTCTTGAGATATTACATAAATTAAGAAAGATATTCTTTATTGCCCATAAGGTTTAAATGCTCAGTGACTCTGTTTTCAGTAATCATATTACGAAAAAAAAAAAAAGCTTTGTTTCAGTAAAAAAATATTTTTATATTAATTGCAATTTAACCATTTCCATTTTAATTTAAAGCATAAATTCTACACGAGCTAACAGAAAATTACAGAGATACATATTATGTTGTGGCTGAAGGCCTTTATAATATTATGAATGAATTATATGACTATCAAAATTTGAAGCTTTAAAATATTTTGGTGAAGAAGCTATTAAAATAGGAGTTACATAAAATATTTAATTATTAGAATTTTAACAAGCATTAAGATTGGCGAACCGGCTGGTCGCCAAAGGCGGCTGGTTTTCAAATAAAAGCAAAACTTTTTTTACGAATAAATATCTCAGTGAATTTACGATTAAATTTATAATGGCGAAAATAGAATAAATTTATCTCATCGAATTTACGAATAAATATTTTTTTCGAATTCTAGAAGTATAAATTTATTTTAGAAGAATCAAGTATAAGCGCAATTTAGGTTTAAAATCGATATTTTAAGTAATTAGCCCATTATAATTTCATATCATTTAAATAAATAGTTAATATATATTCAGTATTATAAAGGCAGACGATTTTGAACTAAAAGAATTCTTTATTTCGTACTAGCCGCCTTTGGCGACCAGCCGGTTCGCCAATCTTAATGTTCGTTAAAATTTTAATAATTAAATATTTTATGCAATTCCAACTTTAATAGCTTCTTCATCAAAATATTTTAAAGCTTCAAATTTTGATATCTAATTCACTCATAATATTATAAACGCCTTCAGTCATAACGTGATATGTATCTCTCTAATTTTCTGTTAGTTCCCGTAGAATTTATACTATAAATTAAAATGCAAAGGATTAATCTGCAATTAATATAATAATATTTTTTGCTGAAACAAAGTATTTTTTTGTAATATGATTACTGAAAACAGTCACTGAGCGTTAAAACTTTATGGGCACTAAAGAATATCTTTCCTAATTTATGTAATATTTCAAGAATTTGTCAATAAATATTCTCAAATTCATCATGGCCAGAACGATTAATTAACAATGTTTAATTTTAAATGCATCAAACACTAAGAAAATAAAACGAATTGTTTAAAATAATCGGTCTAAAACAGGTTTAAAAAAACTACTTAAAAAACGATGTACTTAAAACTATAAGCATATACAAAAAATATATAACTAACATAAATACAATTTACTTACAAAAGCATGCAACTAACCTAAAAATAATTTAAATCATCCGTTGAAAGTGGTTGTCATGACAATAATCAGAATAATGCTCATGCGTGAATTTTCTTCGCCAGTTAGGTAACGCAAATGCGTGAATTTTTCTACGCCAGTTGGGGTAACGCTAGGCAGATTATACATTTTATATTTCCTTTATTCTGTGTTATTTTAATTCAAAAGTACTTCAGAATGAATCTGAAACATGGATTAATTAACAATGTTTAATTTTAAATGCATAAAACATTAAGAAAATAAACAGAATCGTTTAAAACAATCCGCCGAAAAATATTAACCCTAGCCTCATTACTGTTGGGAGAAAAAAGAAACGGAAGCCTTACTCATTTGGCGGTGGGGGAAATGGAAGATTTTTTTTGGCATAAAGGTTGGCGGTGGGGAAAATGGAAGATTTTTTTGGCGGGAAAGTTAGTTTTTAATTAATAATTAAAATTTTAATTAAAATTTCAAAAAAAGGGACCCCATGTGCACATTCCCGACCTCTAAGGTATACATGCACCAAATTTGATAGCTGTATGTCAAATGACCTGGCCTGTAGAGCGCCAACACAGACACACACACACATTGAGCTTTATTATAAGTATATAGATTATTTTAAAATTTAATTCAAAGAAATAACTTTTAATACTGATTGTGTAATTTATAAATTTATAAAATAACATAGAATACTCTATTTTAAATGCAATTTTCTTTTTTTTAATCTACATTTTATTTTTTATATTGAGTATTTTTAGTAAATTAAATGTAAAAATTTCGGAAATAATGAAGTTGAACGATGGAGGCAGACTTTCTTTTTATTCTTCTTTCCATTCTCGCTTCAGTATAAGAGTTCAGTTTTAAAAATGAGATCATGCATTTGAAAGCTAAAGAAGAAAATTCTAATTTACTTTATAAAAGAATTATATATAACTCTTTTACTTTATAAAATTACAAGAAATAATTAAGTTTTTTTAAAAATTCATGTTAAGTAATACGTTTTTTAAAAGAAATAACTGCTTTTAATGAGTGAATTAAACAAAGAAGAACGAAATATTAATTATTCCAATAATCAATTTTTAATCGTTTATGCTTTTCCAGAAAAATTTATTTCTTTAAAAAAATTCGTCATATTTAAAGTAATTTAGTTTAATATTTTATTTATTAATAACTGTTCATAAAAAAGAAAAATTCGTTCAAATTAAATTATTATTATTTCCTATGTTCTATTTATATATAAAACCTCCGTGTCTATCACTATAGCCTTTACTATTAATATTTCAAATTGATAAAACAATGAAAAATATGATGAAACCAAACTCGATAGTTGTAATTACGATATTATGAAATTAGATATTTCAACTGAATTCAGATTTAAACACACATTGATCTAAATTCTACGTGATTGCATTTCGCATCTAAAATGAAAGTTGTTTAATTTCCTAGAATTTCTATGACTAAAATGAACAAGATTATGTATTACATCATCCATCAGCAGTGAATCGGTCGGTATTTTTTTTTTCAAAATGTCAACTTGACTTGTCACTGACTCTAGTACTATGAAGCAACCGAGCTCAAATCATCATTCGCGGTTACAGTTCCAACCCCCGATTTTCCAGTTCTCAAGGTCTAGAGAGATCCGAAAAAACTTCGTGCGAAGATGAAATCACTGTTCCTGTCGTTTTGGCTCATTACCGGGGTTAAATCTTATCCCCCTTCCACTCCTCCAAGCTACAGGTGTTCGATTTAGGATGACCCGTATCCTGAGTAAGGAGGTCAGCAAGGATGAAATCGAACGTGTCCGGGGGCGAACACACGTGCAAGTAAACTTCTTGAGGAAAATGCGTGTTTTTTTTTTTTTCGCGATAAACTTAGAGCAACCATTTTTTTTTCAAACTCCTGTGGCAATACAAAGGACTTATTGCAGTTGACATTAACAGATCATATACCTTTAGAAAAGTGGTGTGACCATTTTGTAAATAGTTTTTTGAAAATTTTCCACCTATTAACTTATGTTTTAATTTTTACAGAATGTTCTTAACCATTAATTATACACAAATTGGGCCCCATATTTATTAAAATGATTTAATTCTAAATTTGGAATGAAAATTGAATTTAGAAAACAAAGTGCCTTGAACTAAGGCAAATTAATATTTTTGCTGTAATAAAATGGTTAGGAATAAAATGGCATATTCACTTTATTTTAAATCAGCAGAAATGATCTCCCCTTACTTTCTCGTACATTTCAAAAAAGATTCTGTACTTACCTTTTCATTTTTTTAAAAGTGCATACTCATACAACGAATATTCAGTATTTTAACAAACATAACAGCGTACAAAAATTTTTGATAAAAACTTAATAGTTTAATTTATTAAACCCCTACTTAGAATCCTGGATAAATCAAACATGAGAGAAACCATATCATATCAAAAACCCACTGAAAAAAAAGTATTAAGCCTAAGAATTGAATTTAAAATCTTCTAAAAATTTTCATTATTTTTCTTTGATTTTCTTCTCAGATACAGAAAATTACCTTACCAGTTCCAAATAAATGTAGTTGATATCCAATACTCTTCTGAGTTTAGGATAAAACTTTTTTATAGTTGAAATACTCGAATTTTATAGCTATTTGATCGCCAGAAAATAAGTCATTTGTCTAGAATTAATGGAATTGAATCAGTTTGGAACGTAATTACTTCGAAAAACATACCCTCGAACTAAGAAAGATAGTAATAGAGAAGAAATAATAAGAGCTAGGAAGAAAACATTACTGTTCCACTATTTTTTACCGGCAAGATTTTTGTTGTGACCCACATATGTTTTGTTTATTTGGTCCGAGGTAAACATTTGAATTTGATACTCATGTTCCACAATATTGTATACTTTGTGTTTAATTTTGTCTTCTGGAGTTGTAAATCGAGTATATATTTTGGAAAAATTCCTCATTCCATTAACCAATTTTGTCCAAAATTTGACACAGATCTCCAATTTTTCTGTTAAGATTGCATATAAAATCTTATTTTTTCTACTTTATTGCGGTTTTGAATTATCATGTGACATACATGAGAGTAGACTAGCATTTTAATCCTTGATGGAGTCGACTCAAAATTTGACGCATATCTACAATTTGAGACTCAAAACCATATTTCATATTCCAATTAATCCAGCTTGTAGCAGTTTTGACATCGTTTTCACATAGAAACGAACATAGTATGGTGTTAGACAAACAATCCTATAATGGATGAAGCCAAAATTTGGCGACCTTCTACGATTTCAGTGACCAAATCATATCACAAATTGACTACTCTGACCCTTCGAAAGGTTCACGGCTGAAACTAAATGACCAGACCACCACGACAGCAACACTGTGATTGAGTCCTAAGGGACATCCGCGGCAGGGAACAACTCTTACCGTGGTAAGTATGTCCCGCCATTAATGGGTGGCAGCCAATTCCACCTTTACTGTACCCACCAAGACTGCGAGAACAAACCACCATACCTGAAGCTTCTCAGCCTCATTTTTGAAGTGCCATCCCCTGTGGTAGGCGATAAAATCATATGTCGAAAGTGATGTTATTCTAAAAATGTTGCTTTTTAAAACGTGGTAGAAAACTGACGTACCCTACTGTCATTTGATCATGAGAAGACTGGCACCTATATTATGAAAGTATAGATGGCATTTTTCTGATGAATGCTTTTTGATGCGCTTTCCCTTTTTATATTTGAATTACGTAGAAGTAAAAATAAGATAAAATTTACTAGTTGTGTTCTATACTTATAGATTATTCATTTTCTAAATGATAAATAAAATATTTTTCGAATGAAAATATGTTTTATCTGATATTGTTTTTAATTTATTTAATTTTATCCAGTGGTACGCATTTGAGAGTAGAAACGTCTTTACAGTTATTGTTACAAGTGGTATCATTCTTAGATGAATTAAAAAATAATTCTTAATTTATTTCGTTTTCGGTTTTGAAATCAATTTTAACATTCCATCGGCATTATTACAGCAGTGGAATTAATTCAATCGTCTGAGTGAATTGTTCGAAATAACATTCTGCTTTTTACATATATCCATCTATATGCCCCATAAAATGAATGATGAATATATTTTATAAAATGTGAACAACCGATAACGATTTTGGGCTTATGTATTATAACCGATGACGAAAATGTAAAAGTTTCAACAGTTATTCCTCTCATTTAGAAATCGATTTTTGAAGCTCATTTGAGTGAAAGATTCATTTACAGTAAAGCAGTTTTGAAACATTTGACTGATAACTTTTAAGACTCCTTTTTCCATTTTACAACAGCATTACTAGAACACAACTATTCTTAAGTAAGTTTACAAGCATTAATAAATTCATAATGAAGTTGCTTATTTAATACAATTTTAAGTGTTAGTGCATTACTAGAAAAGGTAATTGCATTTTTTATTGAAAAATTATCACAAACTAAAGTTGAAGGATTTTTTAATACCATTAAATAAATTTTAAAGCTTTCGAAATACGGAATGTTATTTATGGTTCAAACGAAACTGGAATTCACTTAGTTAAACAAGAAAATAGTATAAACATTGAACTCTTGGAACAGCTGTAAGGTTAAGAGTTCATATTTAGCATTCCAAACACGGAAATTTATTTATCGGCCGAATGATACTTTTCGACCCATCTTCACGACGCACGATTTGGAAAGTGTGTCAAGAGCATTAGTAGACACTTTCGTCCCCAACAGCCATTCGCTACATTGTTGCGAATCGTCCTCGTGTGTTTTCTTTGGGAAGTACAAAAGACTGACTGTCGCGGTTTCTTTGTAGTTGCGGGAAGGACGACAGCGAAATGATGGCTTTATTTTTATGTTCTATCCTTCCTGCGTTCGAGTTCTTTCACTTTCTGTAGTTCGAGAGAATAGTTTTATGGTTCTTTTAGAGAATGGGACGATTTCGAATGTCACTCGTCTGAGACTACGCAAAATGTTTCGAGTCTCATATGATTTAAAAAGTTTTAGAGTTGAAGAGTTTTTGAAGAAAATTGTCTTTACTTTATGACAACTTTTGTACAATGGAGTTGAAGTTACAAAGAAGAAAACAATTCTTAACTAAAAGTATACAAAAATTAAGATAACACTCATAGCTATAATTTAAGGTAGATTAAATATAAAAATTATTGTTTTTAAAATTTAATAGTTTAGAAAAATAAAATATACAATATTATCTTGAGTATATGAGTGTACTGAGTGCAATAATATCCCTACTTATGAAAACTTGAATTTACGTGGTTTCTTATCTCCACCTCTCGCTTAAAATATTTTTCAATTTAGAATACGATATAAACGCATTTCAGAAAACAAAAAAATCTTCAAATATACATAAACAAGTTACTTATGGAACAGGAAAAGTTTACCATATCTACCAAGTAATTAAGTTCGAAAGTTGAAAATAATGTCATCAAGATATTGGACTCACAAAGTAAACGAATTTATACAAATGCCTGAACAAAACGTTCAGACACAGATGCATAAAAAATAATAATAATTCCAAACTTGACAAAAAGTCTCGAATCAAATTAAAAAAAAAAGAAAAGAATTACAAATTTTGGAGATAATATATTTGACTAAGGAATATGTTCTAGCTTCAAGAAATTGAAAATTTTTTAGCCTAATATAAAGAAATACCATATGGAAAAAAAACAAAAAAACCTCCATTTAGTAGTCAGACGAGTTTGTTAGATGTTATAAAGCCTTCGAGATTTGAATAATTCCGCTAAGTGTAATATTTTTACTATAAATAGATTTATCATATGTTAGCTAAATGACCATATACTGTTTGAAAAAAAAACTATCTGAGATATTTAAAAACTAACCATTATAATAGGCAATGACTTGGATGCCCAATTTACGAAATTCCTTGAATCACGAATCAGCTAAATATGAGACAGATTAGCATTACTCATTCAAGAAACAATTTATTTCCTGAATATCGGTGTTGCAATGCAATAAAAGTACTTGAATTTCATTCAAAAGATCTTTCAGAAATTTTTCATTTCATTGAAAAGCCCATTGATTGCCCTTGATTTACTCTTTCTTAAAAGCAAAAGATCCAGATTTGAAAAGAATCGCTGCTCACCCGAATAAGGATGAAACGATAGATTTTTACCATATTTTTTTACCACAATTGTAAACTTTTTTGAATCTGAACCGAAGAAGAGCTGATTAATCATAAGCATTGCTAAAACTAAGCTACAGTTTAGTTTCACAGTCTTTTTCAAATAATGAATCCTCTAGATGTTTTACTCCAGAAATTGAGAATTGGCTAGGAATGTTCATAATGTAGCCTTTCAATTCCGATAATATAGTCTATTGTTAGACAGTTCCATTCAACCTGTAAATGCAAAACTTTACAACAAAACCAAATTAGACTCTCTAGAACTCTTTAAGCATCTCAAATCTTGGAGAAGGAGCCTTTTCTCTTCTCTAATTTCTTCTACCAGATATTTTCTGTTGATTTTTATTCTCTATGCAGTAGATTTGCGTATCCAATTATAATAAACAAACAAAACATTTAATTACGGACATTTCGAAAGAGTTGGTTTCAGTATCACGCATGTAAAAAAGCAAAAAAGATTGATATTAGAATGAAATTTTACAAGAACTTGTAAAACAAGTTTTGAACATAATTTAAATAATATAAAATAAAATAAAATACTATCTGACAGTTTTTAAATTATAAAACAATGTTCTTTTTTACGTTTTTTAGGAAACATGATGTAAAACGTGCAATGGATAATTAATTAAAAGTATTTGAATATACTCTAATATTTAAATGACGATTTTAATTTCAATATGCTTGACAAATTTGAAAAGTTTAATTATACGACCCTTCTAAATTCAATGAAAGCATCAAAGCAATATACTCAGAAAATGTAGCAATATCTGTGCCTCTCTATATACATTAAAATTTCGGAGCTTTCTAAATTTCAGGTATTTCTCTGAAGTTGCTACTTTGCTTATTTGTAAATACAGCATCTAAAGTCAAAGTATTTCAAAATCGGTATGACCTAATTAGTATTAACTTATTGGGAACATGTATTCGCTTGTGATTATCGACTGTAATGTTGTCTAGACAAACGTTAAACATCATTTGCTATCCCTTTATAGTTTGAATTTCTAGTTATAAACAGAGCAAAATTATACTGATAAGGACTTCTGAAGTATTGTTTTCGGTTTGTTTATTTCAATTTGATGTAAGTGTTGCCTAGAAACACTTAATTCTCTTTAGTGATGGTGTATACTCGATTCGGAGCAGCTTAGTGCTACTTTTCTCCTCAATAACTCTTGGATAAAAACAAAGTTCCCTCAGGATTGGAATATGGATAAGGCTTTGAAAAAGTATCCAAAGAATGTATGCAAAATGATCAATCATATATCAAGCAAGAATCAAAGAGTGAGAAAAAGGCTTGCAACTTTTTCAAATTACGTATATGCTATATTCTGTGATAGGGTACGAAAATCACCTTTTTTTATTGTATACTGGTATGAGAGTTTCAATGTGAACACTTCTTTGAATCCTCTCCTAAATCCTTCTTTTATACACATAAAAAGCTTTGAAATTACTGAAGCTATTTAACCGACTCACTTCACGAAATTGATTTTTTAATCATTAGATTGATGTTAATCTTGATGAGTTTCTGGTAAACAATTTCTATCCGCTTTTAACAACAATACATTCACCTAACAGATGGTGGGTTAAATGGAATGGAATAATAAGATAAAAAAATTAATTGAAATAAAAAGCGTTTGGTTTAAATCCTCTGAATCGGTTCTTAACTATCGTTATTCAAAAACTAGTTGGCCGATGAATGTTTTAACAATAAATTATTGATTTTTAGTCACTAACGGCAGTTTTGGTTACTGCTATAATTTTTTTTTGGTGTGCTGACAAATTGAGCAAAAGTTTAGCCAGTTTCCATTGAAAGTCCTCCATAAAGATAATTTAATTTCATATATAAATATAAATAAGCTTTCTATCTCGGTTGTCACTTAGATGCTTTGTAATAGCATTGATCCTCGAAAATGCCATCATTCGTTTAGAGCGCAAATTTTGTTAGCTATGAAAAACTTAAAGGAGTAAACTATTACAAAATGTAGAGTTCATAAATTTAAGTAAGAATAAAATTTTTAACAAAAATATGAAAAACAAGTTTATTTTAGAAAATTTTTTTCTTCGTTAAAATGGTATTTTTTTTTCGAATATTCGAATTGTAGATATTGGTCAGTATTGTTGCCGTTATTATGAAATATTATTTACCGAAATTATGGAATATTATTTTTTTAAAATTCGTTTTATAAATCTTATTATAAGAGCAGTATAGTTAAATACGATATACATAAAAACTTAGAAGTCTGTGTTTACATGAAATAGTAATAAGAAGAAAAAAAATAGAGCCGAAATGCAATCAGTTTTAAAAATTCCATTTGAAATCAAGAATGACATCACAATCAAAAGTGATAAAATAATGCTAAAAATTTTTTAAATCCAAATAAGCAATTTTGAAATGGCTATCAAATGTCTGGCTTAATGGCTATCAAAGGTCCTGGCACAGACCCCTCTATAAGAGACAGATAATGTCAACATAAATGAGTGATAACACAATCCCATCATCATTTCTATGGATTCAGGAGATGCAAGAAATATAAGAATGATTTTAATGAAGCCAGATTTGATTTGTTTAACAGTTATTTTTGAGTCGTTGAGCTCACACAGAGATATATTTAAGTCCAGAAAAAATATTATTGGCCTTAGTAAAACTTGAAATATGCAAATTAATTAGAATCTCATGGTCTAAAGAATTGATGATTGCAGTACTTTATTCCTCCTTAAAAATTTAAAAGTATTCAAAAAAAAAAACAAAAAAACATGATGGAAAGAATTTCTGGTCTTTTGACAACAGTCTGAAGCTTATTTAAACTTTTGTTGGCCCTTGTCGTCTTAGCAAAAGCTGGATAGTTAATCGCATAACAGCCGGTCACAAGAATCCCTGTTTATAGGCTTAGTTCAGTAGTAGCGACGTGACTGCTGTAATAATAATAATAAAAAAAACACTTTATTCCTATATATTTACAAGTAAAAATTCTGAGGCTACATGTTAAAAAAAAAATCAGCTTTCATGCTGTAAACGGTTTGTTGTACAGGAAAAACCCTACCCGCAAAAAACACCTACCTAATTAAGAGCAATATTTTACTATAATTAGGCTTTAACAGTGATTTGGAAATCCATAACATAATAGTCAGATCCCATTCCATAATTGAGTGAAAAGTCATCTGTGCCGTGAAAAGTAGTTTATGTAATTAAGTTCATATCTATTGTTGAAAAAAAATACAGCATATAAATTCGAAGAATTATATGAAAATTGTATTCGACAAGAATGCACCCAGTTCAGTAAATTCGAAAACACATTTTCAAATATCTGTTTTGAAAACTAGCGAACGCGCTCTTTAATTGAATTTTCGGAATGGTAACGAATTCTTGGTGGACCTGGAATTTGAACCAGTGTTCCGTCACACAGCGGAGCGATTCTTCCAAAATATTTGTGAAAGTTCCGCCGGCAGGTGAAGCGGAGAGGCAGGGGGAAGAGGGAGGGTGTGCGCCAAACGAGATTCTTGAAAAGGCCGTCCCACAAGAGACGTCTCCTCAGAACAATCTTTCACTGGGAATCATGGAGTCCATCCTAAAGATCGTCTGCATCATCTCCGCGCTCTGCATCTCAGGTAAGCCGGTGGTTTTCTCGTCCTTCGAAGAGTTGGCTTCTTAGGATCTATCTCTAAAAAGATACCAAACGATTTTATATTATCTTAGAAAGGAAATATTTCGAGTTTTTATTTATCGTGTGCGTAATGGAATTTTTATTTAGAATAATGTTTAATTGTTATTTTTAATAGCTCAACATTTCTTTTTTTTATATAAATAGAAGAAATACATAATTTTAAATCATTAACCATTTAATCTATAATGGAACTTTGCGGATTCGAAGTTGAAAGAAGTATAGAACAAAATCGATTTATTCGCATTGAGAAATCATTTGTCTAAAAATAAGCTTATTAAGCTAAAATTATAAGTTTTGAAATAAAAAAATTACATCAAAGATATTTTTAAATATTTAAGAGTTTTATAAATAAATGAATAAAACAAAATTAATAACTGAGTAAAAAATAAATAATTATAATTAAAAGTTTTAATAACATTAACGAAAAAGTAAGTGATTTTAATGAAGAAAGAAAGACTATACGGAACGTACATTACGTCCAAAGTTTCAAAACGTTTTAAAATTAGTGAGATTTTTTATTGATTTTCTTCACTGAATGCATTTCATAAAAATAACGCTCTGAGAAAATTAAAGAAAATATAAAATTGTTTTCTGACCATCACTTAGGATATCAGATACAGAAGTATTTAGGTAACAGAAATAAATAAAAAATAAAAGAATTTTTATAATTTTGAATCTGAATTTATCAAAATAATTTTAACCTCATTCTTAAGTTTAGTTGAGTTTTAGTTTTGTTATATTAACGTCCCGTTTTGAAGCAACAATTGGGCTATTTTGGGACGAACCTCGTAATTTTGAACCGTGGTCAGATGACGAGGACGACACCTGAGTTGGCACCCCCCTCTCCACACCAACGGGAGGCCGTTTGGTCAGGATGGATTTAACGTGCAACAGACCCTCTTACACGATGGTTCTTCGGTGGAATCGGGTCTCGAACCTGAAGCCCTCCGCTTCCGAAGCCGAGACCTTACCAATAGACCACTGCCGCCTAAACCTCCTTCTTAAGGCTGACTCAATAGTATAAACCAAATTACAAAATTTGTTGATTCTATTTTTATTCAGTGATTCTGTTTCTATCATGTTTGAAACGCATTTTGTATTTTTAAATTAAATTTATGCAATATTTATTATAATTTTTTATTTTATCCCAAAAATATTTTCCGATCATGTGACTTTGTACTTTTATTTATAAATGTATAAATTTGCATTAAAATGTCAGTTGTAATAATTCTTCACAATATATGTTATAAGTTAGTCAATGTTAAATTTAATTCATTAAGCTAATTGAGCTAAAAGTAATCAAGCCGAATACCATGTTATTCTAAATTCTTCTTTAAGAAGAAGCAATATTTAAGAAGCAAGTGATTTATTTTATTTATTTCCATAGTTATATTTCAATATTTTATACATCAAATGCGTTATAGTAATCATTTATTTTAAGACTGAAACATTTAACTTTTTCCTCAAATCATTTTTTAACATAGTATTTTCCCATTATTTTCGCACTAAGTTGTAACTTTAGAAAAAAAGAAGAAAGTTAAGTTGAAATGGAAGACGATTGCATCACTTTTTACTTTTACTTTTTACCATTTGTAAGAAATAAAACGCATAGATGTTTAAAAATATAAAATGTGTTTTTATATGACGATTAGCACTGATCAAATCAACAAAACTTCCCAGAAAACATCTCTGTTCAGAAATTTTTCCTATTGAAAGTATCTGTGTCAAATTGTCATTTTTGTCGTCAAAAATATTGTTTCCCTGGTATTTATTATAATAATATGAAAGGAATAGAAATTTAAAATTTTAACATTAGTGCTTTTTAAGACAAAAAAAAAAGTATTATTAAAAAAAATTAATGAAAATTGAAATTTATGGGAAAATGAATTTCACATATCTAAACACACTTTTAAAGTAATTCATAACAATATCAAGCGTCTTGAGTCAAATGTTTATGCTTGGTCAAATTCAATAGCAAAAAACTAAAGAGTGAGAAAATTTGCAAATTATCCACAGCATTATACATAATGGATGAAAGAATAACAAGGGGTTTTTATAAAAAAAAAAAAAGATTTAAAGGAACTAAATGCGATCAAGAAAGCATAATTAAAATTTTTATTTAGAAAAAGTTTAACGATTAAATTTACCAAATATAATATTTTGAGAAGTGTAGAAGTTTCTTTTTCATGAATTCTTACTCAAAATATCTGAAACGAAAAAAAAAAAAAGAATAAAAAAAGTTGTAATAATACTGAAATTTTATTGATAAATTAGGAAAATGTGATTAAAATTCTTAACTAAAAATAAATATCGTTTGCTTGTTATTAAAATAAAATTATTTTTATTAAAAATTATTAATTTTAAGCTGATGCAAAGCGATAACATTATATAAAATTTATGAAATGAAATAAAAATAACTTCATTCAATGTTTCAGCATTGTAAAAATATTTAAGAAAGTATATATATTTCCTTCTACAGTATTCTTAAAATGTTCTTTTAATTTATTAAAGAAGAGAAAATTTGTTTACCATGGTTTTATAAAGGAAAAAAAAAAGTGAATAAACGATTTGACGGAACAATGAAATTTGTTTCAATTTAATTACAACAATTAAAAGTATTATTGCAAACCATGAAATAAACTGTGTGACATTTTAACTGGTATTATCAAAAGTGTAGTTTTCGAATTTTCAGGCAATGCAAAATTCCTTTTAGTGCAATAGTATTTTCATAAGTTATTGCGAAAAACTGCAAAACCTCAAATTTTTAATAAATTGAAATATTAAAAAAATCGTTTCAAAGTATTCATTACCCTTTTCAGAATTATTTTTTCGCCAAATCCTTTCAACAGTCTGTAAAGCGCCAACAGAGAGGTACACACGCGCATCCTTTTATTTTTATTATTTGTAAAAATTATACAACAGCACCTTTGAAAAGTGTGACTCTAGCTTCTCGAATCCATTCACCTGTGCAATCTGGCGTGTTCACCTAGTGACAAACAAGGTTAAACCGATTGTTGTTCAGCATACTTCTTTTTTTTACCTTCATTTCGGAGAAATGACTTTGTTGTGGGACACGGAATCATCTTTCATTTGGCAATATAGGCTATGAGAACGATCATTTATTTGCGGTTTGAAAGTTTTTGCATAAAAATAAGTTGCAATATGATTTATAAGAGGATTACCAAAAGGAAAAAAAAAATATTTAGTTTAGTGACCCTTTCTCACTGTCGAAAAACTGTTTACATCATTCACCCATTGACCTTTTTCTCATAAGATGTATATGAACACGTGTGGACATAATAATTAGAAACTATTTTTATCGAGGAAGGGAGCAACTTGATATCTTAGGGTCACAATTATAAAAAATAACTTCAAACTATTTTTCAGAGTTATTGTAACAGCAGTTGGAATTTTATGCTACATTTTAGGAACAATCTGACAGAGATTTATGTATATCCTGCGGCTATTATATTTAAAACTTTCGGAGTTCCCAGCGTTACTCGATCTTTATTATCAAAATAATGAAAATAAATGGTATATTGTTTTATAAATAGCATAGCATTTATTAATATTAATTTATTGATGAGATATTCCTCAAATTTTGATTAAATAGTTTACAAATAATAATAATTAATTTTTTAAAAAGTTGTAAAAGACATATAATCTAATCGTTGCCCAACAGTCAGTTTCACACTCATTAGAGATTGGTATATATTTCGAAATGGGAAAAAAAATTAAACGACTTAAACAATTATAACTTTAGGTATTCTAGTCGATAAATATACTGATGAAATTAAGTCTCCTGAAACAATCATATTTAGCGAAATATCTTTGGCAAACCGATATTTTAAACAAAAAAAAAAAAAAAAAAAAAAAAAAATCCACTCTTTTAAAACAGAAGTAAACAGAGTTTTGAAAACATAAATATTCTTATTTTAGATAATTTTAGACTATAACAATAGTCATTTCGAGGGCGATCTTCCAATTAACGCTCGGCGGTTGCTCGCATAGTAGTTGACTGACTTAAAGTAATGAAACTCAAGGCCACATAAATCAATGAATTTTGGTCACAGAAGTATGGAATATTTAGGCTTAAAATGCTTGTGTGTCAAAAATTACCTACTGAATATGATTAATAAAACAAAGGGACTACATAAAGCTTCATAATTTTTTTTCATTTATTCATTCAAATAAAACAAAATATAATCTTTTAGTCATTTAATGCTCTTTTAATGACTGGAACTATTTGCTTATCTCTAACAGTTGATTTACGATTTCAAATATTTTAACCAAATGTTTGGCGCAATTTAGTCAGAAAATGCCTTTTGTGCCACTAAACTTCAACAACATAACCATCTAACGGCATTGGAATTAGCTATTTTGTCACGATTAAAAAAGACATCCTGTATAGCAACTTTTCAATTATCCGTTTTACATTCTTAGGCCCATTTGGAGGAATCTTTATGTTTTGGAGCCATGGAATAAGAATTTCGTTTTAATTGTTCCATTCGTTAAAAGTCTTTCAATGATTCCGCATCATCCAAAATAGAGATGTATGAGCTATAACTCGTTTACCATAATTATTTTTGTTCAATAGTCAGACTCATGCTTGATAAGTTTTCACCAAAATTGCCCCAACCACTCTGAACATGTTACCCTACACATTTCAGGTATCATTCTACCATAGATATCCATCCCTATCCTCAGAGATTCATCTGAGAAGACTTATCCCCGCTATATTTTTAGCTTAAATTCTTTGAAATATAGGAACAAATATTCCCGAAAATTGGATCATTTTGAATATGCATTTAAAAAATATCACTTCTAGGTAGAGATTTAATGTTGATTTATTCATAGAACAGTTTTATTCACCAATGAGGAACATTTCTACCATTCTTCCAAACAACTTACATATATTATACATAGATTTCATGTTTCTATGTCAATGATATTTTTCTGAAAATATCAACTGTTAGCTACATCAGTTAATAATTTAATTAATCCAACTCGCACTATGACAACGTTTTGTTGAATGAAATTTCATTATACTTCGTAATAAAGCAAACTATTTGTGAAAATGTGGATTTTTCATTCTTCGTTTAGAACCAATCACTATCTCTTCCAATCACATGACAGATAATTTTATTTTTATATTCTACTCTGAAAACACATCTGTAGCTTGTAAATTGAATGCTAATGCAGGTAGGATAAAAATAGTAGCTTTATTGGCGATCGAAAAAGACCAGTGATATTATGTTAAAATGAATTGAAACGAGTGGTAAGCATTTTTTACCATTCTTTTGTCCAAATTTCCGTTATAAGAGGAGGTTTGAGATTTCTTCCATCTTGTTATAAAGAAGATTACAAAATTGCTTAAACAATAAAAACTTTTACGAGAAAACTTTTCAAGAAATGTTATTTGTGTTTCTCAACATAAAGCGCCGCTTAAAAAAGATGAGAATAGAATTTAACTAACTCCAGGACTACGAAATAAAAATTTCACTTCCAACTAATTGAAAACACAAGCTTTCTCGTCATTAAGTCGTTTATAGATTGTGTCGAAGGTGGAGAAAGGTGAGAACCCGTTTCCGATGTGGGACAATAAAGTGGTGAAGTCAACCCCTGCTTGTGTGCACACGTGGATGTTCCCATATCTAGGTAAACAAATCCGAATGTCAAAGGCGGTGACCTGTGCTCAATGCATTTCCTAACATAGTTAACATACCAGCACGTGGAAGATCCTTAATTTTTTTTACTGTAAAGTTGATCACAATTGTTGCTGTCATATTGGATTAGAAAGTTGTTGGATGAGAGTAATTTGTCGGCGATGGGTGAAATGTTTTCTTTTCCTGTGATTGATGTCATACAACAATGGTGAAATTTATTCAAATGCGTAGGCAGAAAATGACAAATGAACGATTTTAAATTGAGGCTTTTGTACAGACATTTTAAATGCCAAATCCTCCTGTTGAAAATGGCTCTAGAATATAGGAATATTAATCCGAATCTCAATATTATTTTCTTTTTGTATCAATTATTTCCCGATAGCTTACTATTGGTCATAACTTTCATTAAGAACGAACATTTTCAGAAACGTGAGTATTTAATTCATATTCTGGGTGGTAATCAATCGTTTGCTGTTCTAAATATCTGTTAGCATATTATTTTTGGCGACTTTCTTGGGTCTTTTCTCTTTTTTGACCAGCTGGAAGCCGCTTTTCTATTAAAGAAATATTAAAATGGACAGAGGGACAGGAATATTATCTTACTAAGTATCTAGACTTATATAATAATTGTGACTTCAAATATTGCATCTGTTTTAGAATCCCTGCCATTGCTCCTCAGTATTAGGAAATTCTGCTTGCTAAATAAAAATCATCAGAGATCTAAAAATAATCGGAACCGTTATTTTAAGTTCAATTCTTTGTAGAGCCCTATAACTATATGAGTTCTTCTTTATTCGTTATTATAAAACAAAGTTGTTGTTCATATCAAAAAGAGAAAAAAAACGATTGCATATGAAATCATGATTTACAACGAGCGTGAATATAAATCGAAAAAATCAACAATGAAAAGTTTTGTTGTAAAATATACTTGCAATATATTTAAGAAACCCGAGAGTTAACAAAGTGCCAAACGTTGTGCTTCTAAGTTCATGAAGATTATCATGCAAAGTTATTTGAACCGTTTTTTTTCACCAATTTAAACAATTTTTTCACCGATTTAGACGATTTTTCCCACTGATTTAGACAATCTTTTGAATGATCCATGCAATATGCATAACACAATTTGCAGATTGTATGCCAACCTATATATTATCTTGTTAAAATGATGTAATATTCAGTTAAAACAGTTATTTAATGAATTTTAATAAAATATTTAGAATCAAAATTTTAATATTAACAATTTTCGCACGGATTTCCAGAGAATAAAGACCTTCCGAACGTTCTTTTTTAATAATGATTTTTATGACCCCGACATTTTTCTGTGCAACTCATTTAAGAGCTCCTACTTTAAAACAACGAGTATTGAAAATTAAGTGGACAACCAGAGTAACATTGAATTTTGATATTTCTCTGAGGTCAAACACCGGACTTCCCAGCATGCAACAAGTCAGACACATTTCTTTCGCCACATGCCGGGTTTTTAGTGCATTTCCCACTACTAAGCGTACCGAAACGGAAGTACCCATCGAAAGATGATGTTTATGACAATGACGAACGCTTTGTTTTGTTTTTCGTGACCGGGCTGTGCACACGCCTCGCATTAGAAGGGAGACCGCCCGTGGAGAATGCGCCGGTGAAAATGGGTCAAGAGAAATATGTGGGTTTTCTTCAAGACAACGATCTCTTCTCTTGGCGACGGAAGAAGATTTTCTTCAGGTGACGCCTCAGAAGGCACTTTCACCTGTTGCTCGCCCCACTGACTCGCAGGCACCGATGCACTGGGGTGGTGGGTCTTTATTATAGGAGGAATTCATCTCAGAACAGTATTTCACTTCATCATGCTTCCCACACTTACGATTTTCACACCACACCTGTTGTTTAAAGCGGGGGTGCGCTAACTTTTTCAGCGTAGGGAATATTTCTAACTTTTTCAAGGTGTTGCGGTCACACAGTGGTGTAGCTGTGGTGAGCTAAAATAAAAAGTCTACAATATTTATTATAACTTAATAACAAATACGGAATATGTACTTACCTGCAGAATTACAAACATTATAATGGTAGCTAAGTATAAACATAATAATTGCCACAGATATAATAATATCAGTTGATGCATTTATTATAAAACAATTCGAAATACATTAAAAAAATATTTTCATCTGAAGTCAGTTCTCGTAGTTGTAGAAGACTCAGTCTGCATGCTGTCCGCCAATCTCGGTCCATAATTACTAATTACTCATCTTCCACTGGATTCTAAGTGGTCGTCTGCTAGATGGGAAAGATATGTTGTCTGAATTATAGTCATCGTTGAAAATGCGGATTCACACATGTAGGTAGAGCCAAAGACCGATGTTAAATGATATGCAACTTTTCTTTTAAATTAAGATACTTTACTACGTCCATTATATTCCAAAATTTATTCTTATTTTCTGAATTAAGTAATTTTAAATTTTTGTCATTTTGAAGGAGAAAAACTTTGTTTTCTATAAGACATAAAGAGAATATATAATTTATATTAAATCCGTGTTCCATAAATACGTTTCTTTTAGTATGAGCGGGTTTGGTTTTAGTAAAGGCGGTCACCCCAAAATGTCTTGGTGATAAAATTATCGATCCCGGTCGACTTAATGCCCACCCTTGATTTAAAGGAATTGGAAACATTTTTAATTTCAAAAAAATTATTTTTTAATCTTAATCCAAAAACATTGCAGTGATTACAAAAATATATAATTTCGATAAGTTTGAAAAGTCGAAAGTTTATAAATGGTCCTTTAATAATGAATTTAACTTAAGCTCCTAAAGAAAAAAGATAAAGGATAAAAAGATAGAGATGTTTGCCTTTTTCGAGAAACATGTTTTCTTCATACTTCGGTACGCATAGAACAACACATTCTATGCATTCCAAACATATGAAATTTTTCGCAACAACATTTACAAACATTATGCACCTGTTAAATATATGTTTAATTTTTTTCTGAGTAGAGGCATTAATCTTTATAAGTTATTTGTCACGTCAAATATCATATAATTTTTTGATTTTTAAGTAATACGACATTCACTTTCAAAATTTTTATTATTAGCATATTTAAATGAAAACAAATTCATTGTAATTATTAAGCCTTTGTTCTTTCATTTTGATAGTTTTGGAATGATTTTACCCAAAAATAATTTTTTTGAGCATACTGATTTGTGGTTATGAACTTTAGAGCTATCATAATACATTATATTTTTCGAATGATTTGCTATTAAATAACAAATGATTTATGAAAGAAATATTTGTCTACTGTTTTATATTTAAAATAAATCAATCGTTCCATATTTCCTAAATTTTCTAGCAGATATTAAATTTTACTTGCGAAAAAAGTCTCCTTTATTTACATCTAAAATTTCGGCAATTTTAAAAATTATTGATAATGTCCCAGGTCCCTTGGTCCCTTAAGATGGTTAAGACAATTTTATTGAACAGAAGTTAAGTACTCTGCAATAATAAGGCTGCCTAAGCGTTTTTTATCATTTCTTTTTTGTTTGAAATAAAATTGTGCTAAAGAAATCTGCTGCTTAAAGAAGAAATTATTATTTATATGTATTAACTATAATATCTGATCTGAAACTTTATTAATGGGCATGACAACTCGCAACTTTTAATTGTCCTACATTTTAGAAATAATTAATTACGATTTTTCCGCTTTAAAAACCTACTATTTTATAATTATCAGAAAGGATAAGGGTTGATAAAATTGTTCCTAAGTGTTCCGGTATTCTTTTTAATTCAATATACATTTTGTAAGGTCATCTGATTGAAAAATACGGGAAAGTAGGAAAGCGAACCTCTTTCTGTGTTGCCTATTATATTTTCGAAATTGTTAATAATAATAGGAAAAGTGTCTCACATTTATTTTTGATATGCCAAAAATAACGAAAGTTTTTCAGAATGTTTAAATCAGGGACTAATTTTTTTAACTTAATTTAAAGCGTTCTAATGAATATTTCGATAATTGCTGCTAAAAGAGTTTGTTATGGATAAATGAAAACATCCGAATGATTTTTTTCAGGGACACAGAATTTGCTATTCAGTTACATGGCTTACAAAGGAAGGAAATTTTCTTTATTCTATGAATCACGTTAATTTTGATTTTATCTTAAAAATAATTATTTATATAAAAATTTATATACTACACTTTTAAAACTGTCGAAAAAGTATAAAATAATTTCTCTTAACCCCATGCAAATTTTTTCTTATAACCCCATACAAATTTTCAGGGCAATATTGATTTAATAATTTTTCTTATTTAAATAAATATTTTCTGCTTTTTATTCTCATGTGTGTGAAATCCGCAATAGATTTGAAACTAACTTTTCGATGAATTATCAATTTGATGTGACGCCGTTTATAGGTAAGGAAAGATCGATTGCAAAATGTGTAGCAAACAGATGGAAAGAAAGTGAGTTAATTTTATATTGTCATCTGACCCAAGTATAATGTTTTAAATATGTACTTCATCGGAAAATTAGTTTAAAATCAGTTTCTGAATTTAGATAGATAGACAGAAGAAAAATGGTTTTAATAAAAGCTTGTTAATAATGAAAAATGCTTTAGTGCCGTTTTTTACGTTGTCTTGTACGACGCATATAAGAAGAAAAAGTACAGCAATCATTGGAAAAATGTCTGTCTGTCTTGATATATATATATATGTTAATTATATGAAAACTTAACGAACTAGACAAACGTGATTGATGTCTAGTACGCATATACGCATATATATTAGAAATTTGGGCAATATTTCGTAATCATGTGTTCGCTGGTTTATGCAAATGTTTAACATGGGAAATTAAAGACGCAATAAGTTTTGACATATGATTTTATTTACAAAAATGTAAATCTGTATTAAATTTTAGAGCAAATCAATGGGTTAAATGTTTATAGAATCTGATAAAAGAAGCAACTTGTTAGATTAACGACATTTCGTCATGGGGTGTAGATTTGTATAGTAGTAGTGTAGATTTGTATAGTAGTAGTATAGATTTGTATAGTAGTAGTATAGATTTGCCATTTGGTAATGTAGATATTAAACAAAATTCTACTCTAGGAAGAGATATTTTTCAGAAATATATATTCAGTTTATTTCCCTATAAGGCGACACTGAATACAAAACGTTCGATATTGTAGAGATATGCAAAAAAGGCGAGGAGATAATACCCTCATTTCTCTATGAAGGAAACGTGTTGAACTCTGCTGTTGACCGTTGTAAAATTAATTCATTCTTATTTTTCATTATCAGAAACATAGGATGAATAATAAGAGAGAATCATAACTCAAACAGGCGGAACTAACTGCAATAAAAAATTACGTAATAGATTTTTTTTCAGTTACCCTGTGAATTTCAGATGGGGAATTTGAATGTTTTCTTTATTATGGTAGTCTAAAATTACGTATTTCATACTCAGAGTCATTTAGCATTCGTTTAGTGTAACTCTAATCACTCCAACGGAATGACATTATGAATAGCAGGGGATCTTCAAGGTCTTACTGATACTGAATTATTCAGGTCGCAATTTTTTCCAGAAAGACTATCTTGTAATACGAGGTAATGTCTCGAAAAAAATAATTAAATACAGAGATATAAACGGAATAAGTAAAAAATAAATAAATTGAGAAGAATAATTAGTTCTCAAGCGTTTAACTATTAGTTGTTGTGAAAGCCAAATTATTCCAATAGAAATAAAAGTGCCTGAATTAATAGTTTCAATCTGTTGATAGATGATTCAGCTTATATATAAAACTTACAATAGTTTTTATTGACTTACATATTCATTTACTCAAAATATTTTTTTTTACATCTACAATCGAAATAAACAAATTCAAGAACAAAAGTGCAGATGAAAAGCAAACGATTTTTTCCGTTTGGTAAAAAATTATTCGCAGATGACTCAGAATTGTTTCAGATTGATTTATCACAAAAACGAGTCAAATAATGATAACTTTAAATCATGAATTTATTTTTTTCTATTAAATTTTTAATCATTTTTTTTCCATTCAGAATTTATTTAATGATTTCTAAATAATATTATGTAAGAGATATTTTTAAATACATGTTATGTTGATATCCTTCATTCAGTTAGAAAGTTTTGAACTAAACTTTTCCATCATAATATACAATCCTAAACTTAAACATGATGAAGATACAGCTTCTAAAATATTCCAAAGTACTGTTTTTAAACAGCACGACTACAATTAAAATGTTTAATATGTGTAAAATGTTAACAAAACGTTAAATAAAATGTTTAAAATGTTTCTCTTCTATGATAAAAATTGCTGTTTCCTAGACAATTTCTTTTATATTTTTACATAAAGATTTCAACTGGTGTTAGTGGTTAAAACTAAATTTGCTTATGTATTATGAAATCAAAAGCTTGTGATTGCAATCAAAAGATTGTGTGAATATAAAATTTTATATATTTTAAAAATTATATAAAATTATCTTTTTAGCCATGGCTTTTTATTGGAGGAAGGGTTTATGTAACTTTGATATCTTTAGCTGACATCTTCTAGAAGATATTAACTGGCTTGCTAGTTTTTCCACTGCTTCAATGGGTTTTTACATTTATTTTTTAAAAAAATCAGTAGGAGAGTGGTCATCCTAACACTAATTAAAACACTTGTGTTTAATTAAATTTTATACAGTTTTTTTCTGATTATTCTGGCTTTAAAGTTCTTTAAGGAAATTTAAGGGCACGTAATAGTCAAAATAACTTTTTATGAGATAAACTAAGGGAATGTAGAAACTTCTAATTTAGATTTGCATCAAAAAAGTTAGATTCAGGGCATCTTTTTCGTGAGTAAAAAAATGCTTAAATATTCTATCCAATATCGTTACCAATCATTTTTTCAACATGCTCTATTGTGATACGGTCACAGAAAAGAATTTGCAATATCTTATTGCGAATCCGGTATTTTTAGAAAACATGGCCCCAATTGATTTTGCCCTCCATACCGAGGAGCATCCACCTTTCTTATTTATCCTTCCTTCCCCTTTACTTTAATTCCGCGAAAAACAACTTTTCATGCACAGGAGTTTCGAAATTCCACTGCAATGATGGCTCGACCTAAATTGAGCATAATGGGTTATTAGTAGAATGAAAGCACGTGTAAGCAGCCTACATGTTTGCTTTCCGGCCTTTATTCCAAGATTGTAAAAGAACAGCTTTTACAGAAATACTTTGTAAAATATATTATTCGTTTAATATAGTTAGTCCTATGATTATAAACGTATCCTCTTAACACTTTAGTGTATCAATAATTTAAAAAAAAATGCCATGCCATAATTATGCCGTTAATATGTAAAAAACAAAATTATAACATAAAAAAAATCTTTCTTTTACAGAAATTTATTCAAAAAGATCCAATTGACGATAATCGTGAAAAAAATTTCGATAGAGCTTATTAAATTAATATGTTTTCTCCATTATAAACTATAAAATCATGCCACCATTTCAATAACTTATTACATTTAAAAGTACAAAAGCAAAAGATACATCCTTTTTTTAAATATAAATAACTGTATATTTTGTGGCGTTTTTTTTTTTTTTAAAGTAATAAGTATTCTTTTTTTTTGGGGGGGGGGAACCCTTTTTTTATCAATGTTGTTTCTAAAGAATATAATTTGTCACAGAATGGCATCGTTTAACAATGCTTCCTAGTTTTGTCATTGGGTTTTACTATTTTAAGGTTTACATCAAAATACCTTACATCAGGTATAAACTATTAATAGAAATATTTTCAACAATTCATTTACATATTGTGATTGCCAAAGCGATAGTGTTAATCTTGAAGTCACATGATTAAGACGAAAATATTTTTTAAATCAAAATGTTCATCACTTTATCTCATTTAGAGAGAAAAATTGAACTTCGACAATTTCAAGAAATTTTTTTAATCGCATAACCCATAAATTATTATTATTTTTTAAATCTAATAACTGTTTAAAAGTCAAGCAAATATACAAAATCAAGCTTGAAGCTTAACCACGACTGCTGTCTTCTGGTTTTATTAGAAAAATGAATGAATCTTTAGTCTCTCACTTAATTTGAAGTACTAGTCAAGCTTGATTCTCACATTCTCATGATACTTGTTATACTGGTATGACAAAAGAAAAGGACAATCACATGATTATTTCTACATGTTGTTTCATAACAGCTTATCAATTTATAAAACATATTTTATATCTTAACTTTTAAGAGTTCATTTTATTCTTTATTTATTAGAAATGGCTGAAATATATCGAATTTTTTTTATTCGAATTTGCCGACATTCTATTCTAAAATATTGTATTAGAACACAAATATATTGTACAATATTGTGTGATATTAAGTAATATTTGCAATATAGAATATTTGGACTGTAGAATATTAAATAACAAAATATCGCCCAATATCGTAAAATATTGTGGAAATTATGTGCTACTTGGATATGATAATACTGAATAATATAATATTGCACAATATTGTCAAATATAGTGCGACATTCAGTGCTACCTATATTTGATAATGGTTTAAGGTTCATTCATCTCTCTTAGTATTATTTTATTATTTTAATTATTGCACCGCTAACGTACACACAAAACATTTCTTAATAGCATTACAATGCGTGTATTTATAGTAACGATCAAAACCATAAAAAATATTGTTGTAAAATATAATTAAATTGTTTTTAAACATTTATTCAAATTAGAAAATGAATGTACAGAAATAAAATTGGTATCACTGAAGAGCCAGGTTTTAAAATTTTAAAGTAATGTAAAATTTGTATTTGTATGATAATATTTTTTTGAAGGTAATCAGAAAAAAAAACGATTACATTGCGATTATTTTTAATTATATGATTAATAAAAAATTTATAAGGTCTTTTATTTAGAGAGCATATTTCAAGGAAAACGTAATTATAAGTTATACTTGGTAAGTCTAAAATTGTCTGCAGAGCGTATTTGAGTCATAGGTACTATGAAAAACACGCAATTTACATATTATAGCATTTAGCTTATAAATATCAGATTAAATTGATGAAAATAAGACCTTTTTTTCTACTAATACAGTTAAAAGTTAATATAAAATATTTTTTACATTTTAAAAATGAACTCATCAATCAATAATAGGGCAATTAAGGCTTGGATGATTCAATTAGACCAGTTAGGGCAGTTAATAATAGGGTATGATATTTGAAAGTATTATTATATCGGAGATGGTAAGCCGTTGGAGACAATGCTTTATTAAACCATCAATTCTTGGATGACTCAAATTTTCATTTAAAGTTATGTCAGTACATGGCTAGCGGAAAGATCATTGATTTGATTGCAAAATTTAAATGCAAAATATCCGCCTTCAAAACAGACCCAGAAAGCAAAAGTAAAATCTGATTGAACGAGTCTTCTCACGGAAATGGCGACCTTGCCAACCAATCGAAGGTCAGATAACAAGAGAAAGTGTCTACCTGGAGGATAATATCTTAATAATGTCTGATTACTTTCATTTATAAATACCTGAATGTTTTTCCTTTCGGACCTTGAAATTCAATTTCGTGACATGTCTGAAGATATCATCTTTATTTAAAAAGGGACACGGAATATTTCGATTTTATTTTAGAAAAAAAAATTAAATTCTTTAAGACGATTGTATGATGTAACAGTTTAAGCATCTGCATAATAAAGCTTTATTTGTAAAGTAGATTTTCTAAACTATTGTTACAGAACGCAAAAAAAAAAAAAAAAATGTCTGCGAAATATTGATTGTTTTTCTCTTTAATGAAAACATTTCGCTTCTGCGAATTAAATTTGATTTTTAAATATTTTTTTGTAAATAATACTTTCAAACCTTCGTAAAATATTTTCCATTTCATTTTATATTTTTCATTATAAATTTTTTTGAAGAAGACTCAATTCATGCAACGCCAAAGTATTTGAAATCTATTTTCAGGCATAGCCCCCATCTCCGAGGATTGTTCGGTGGAATTCATTGCTATCGTATTAACCCAAACAAGTAAATCAATGATTATTTGAATTAACGTACATCTTACATCATTTGCAACTTCTTAGAGATAATAGCCATTTGGCGGCAGTCCGAAAAGCAGATTTCTACCGCTAGAATTACTGACTGAGTAAGAAAGTGAATTGAAATGGAGTTATTTTTTCATTAGAGTGTTTATTGTTACCTAGATGACTTTCATAGTTCTGTATTCCTTTTGAAGACTTATTTGAAAGTAGATGGACTAGTGATTGTATGAATTACTTTAGCAGTATTCTGTCATAAGCCATTTTCTATCACAGAATAGTTACTATTATACTAAAAAGAAAAATTCAGTTCGCCAATTTGTCTGAATACTTAAATTTGTTTCCTCATCAAATAGCAAAATTTATCGGAAAATACTTAATTTTAATAATAATAAAAAAATTTAAAGGAATTCGAAACATCGTAGCAAGATAACATTTTATGTTTGATTCGTCTATCTTTATAATACTTATAAACAATTATTACTAGATATAATAATTATAGCACGGACACACACACACACACACACACACACACACACACACACACACACACACACACACACACACACACACACACACACACACACACACACACACACACACACACACACACACACGAAGTCTTATAGAAAAGTTTTAAAGGTTAGATAGCATGATGGAAGCTTTTGTTGATTACGAATGGAAATATATGGTAAAAAGTAATTGAGCGGAACTGAATACAAGCTTAAAGCTGATATGGTCAGCAAAATTGTATAATAGAAGCACTTCCCTTTTAAATTATAATTAATAGGATTTTTTTCGTTTAATTGAATATGAGCAAAATTAGTAAAATTGCGTAGTAAAAAAGACTGTACATTGGGAATAAATGTCCTTTGATTTTCACTTAGATAATAACTAGTTTGAAATTTTGTATTCATGAGTTCACCATTTATATTGCACACTGTGAGGTACTACATTTTTCTACCTTCGGATTGCGCAAGGATTTATTGTTGAGCAATTTATGTTCTCGGAAGATGGTAGAGTATCTCCTGGAGACAGTTCCGTTCCCCTCAGAACCCGTTCCCTGCCCCTGGAGTGTTCGGCCTTCGAATACAGTTAGCACGTGTGAGGCAGTATTGCACAAGCTCCCTCCTCTTCTCTTCAAGGACACATGGGAAAGTTAAGGAAATTAATGAACATTCAATGGTGGGGAGAGAACATATTTTTTAATCCGTTTCTCTCACAGAAATAATAAACAGGTGTTTCGCGATCGGCCTGAACTAGTTCTCAGCTGTGGTAATAGCACTGCCTTTTTTTCTGAGAAATTTCGGCAACTTATCTCTTTCATTGGCAGATGAATTAGAAATTTAAATGCAGGAGAATAGACATTTTAAATTGTAGTTTTATAAGTACCATACATTTGGAAATACGTTTTCTAAATTCGCCTGCTTCGGAAGTTTAATTTTTATTTAAAATTAATTTTACGTAGGCGATTGTTTATCTTCTGTTGTTAGATTGTTTTTCATGCTAAGAATTTCCAAAAAATATTTCGTTTAATCAATTACTTAATTCTCAGTTTCTGCTTGATTCAATTTTTTATTTTCTTACAACTCGAGTTAAAACATCATATATGTAAATAGTCAATATTCTTAGTGGTTTTAATTTTTTAATTTTGTAAAGTTAGCATTTTCATCTGTCGTGTGTAGTAGATCTGACTACACTAAGCCCGAGGTGGCTACTGCATTTTCGAGAACTTTTTAAAATTAGAAATATTAAATAAAAATGAAACATTATTAAATAAAATGAAACAAAATTAAATCTTATAGTAAAAATTTCATAATTCCTAATTTTGGAATGGTTTCAGCAGTCTTCTTTATCTTGAGCTAAATGTAATATTGAAATTGGAATGTTAAATATGCTAAGGCCTAAAGATATTGTTAATTGTAGCATACATTTGGTAACAATTAATAAAGAATTTTTCCAGAGTTACTACTAAATTTCCGAGTTTCGAATGAAAGTCTGACACATTTCTTAACTTTTAGTGTTGGATATAAGAGAAATACATGTACAAATTTTTTGGTTCAGTTTATTTGCGAACTCCTACTGTGTTTTGGTTTTAACTGTCCTCAATTTGCAATCTAATAGGTGGTGTCATTAGCATATCATTAGCAATTAGTGCAAGAATATTCTAAGATATTTTATATGATTTTCTTCCATATATTGAATGTTTAGAATATCTTGAAAGTATTGTAGCAATATTGAACAGCATTTTGTACTTTTTTGAGTAGTATTCATTCAAGGTTCTAGCTCAACCTTTTGGGATATGCGTATGTTAACTGTTCTGCGTGCCTGAAATAATGCATTAGCTTAACACACGTTATCTGAAAGCAAATATATATGTGGCAATTAATCATGCCAACTGAAAAAATATGAATAAGTCAGCTTGCGTTATAGGCAAATGTTCAGTCGTTGGAAGGCAGTGGCTTGATAACTAGTATGTATCTGTGTGGATGGACTATAGACGCTACTTAGACGCAGTCTTAGGGAACATCATGGAAATAGGACCTTAGTGTATTTATTTGAAAATGAAAAAAAATAATGCCTTAATTCGGACACCATTACACTTACTACATTAATGAATAAACCGGAGAATACACCGGTCACCAATTACTATTATTTTTGGGCAAGGTTTCCTTAGATTATGAGAGTTTTCCTACGTATACCAGTTGGAGTGATTTCTCCAAAACTTCCATGCTTAAAGGTGTAATCATTTTACCTCTCCCCCCGCCACAAACAAATATGGACCATGGGTAAGACAGAGAATGCCTTACATGGTGTTGGCGTACAATAACTGCGAAACTTTAACCTTTGACGTAAATTTATCATTTTTACTGAATATGCCATGTGATTCTTGGCGATTCATCCTTGGCGTGCGGTTAATACTATTTGTTCTTAAGACGCGTTTTTCCCCAAAGATTGAAGAGAATTGTATTTTTAGTCACACAATCCCATACCAAATTTGATATATTTAATTCATTGCGCTTTTGAGTTATATCTTATATTTGATTCTGGTACGATCTGAACGTTTGACTCCTTGTTGGATTTGGCTCAAAATTGATAACTTTCTACACTATAGTAGTTAAATCTATGAACTGATATTTTTTACTTCTATCTCTCTTCTTTTTGTGGGTATCGTGTTAATTGTAATCGAACAGCCGAATAGCATACTTTCTCTGAACGAGTTTTGATCAAAATTTGATAGAAATCTACCGATTTGATGTAACGACCACATACCAGACTTCATCCGTTTAACTTAAAAGATTTTTGGGCTATTTGTCACAGATGTAGACATTTAGACAAACAGATGTGAGACAGACTTTTTCAAAATTATGTTTTTCGAACTAAGAGAGGTCTGAAACATGAATATTCATCAAAATCTCGAGTTCGAATTTTTTGACAATCGCAGTACTTTCTCTTTACTTTGTATGCAAGAAAGTAATAAAACTCTAGATAGGTGAGATATGTAATAGCTGTCGACAATTTGGAGACCTCTCAGACAAAACTGAAGACGGATATCACACAAAAAGTCAGCTATATCTTTTAATTAAGATCTAATTACCTGTCTCCATTTCTATGATAATGCCTTTTTTTAATGTTCATATAGTCCTACAGAAATATTTTGCTGTTAATATAACTTTATACTTTCAAGCATTTATGAAATATCTTAATTTTAGTTCATACAAATATATTAAGATATTTCAAGAATAAAAATTTCTGTTGAGCATTTATTATTAAACGTTCATTATTAATATTATTTTGAATTCTAATGTGAACAATTTTTTTGCAGCGGCTTTTGCCCAGCAGGGAAAGAGCAAAGACATCTGCAAGACGGAAAATGGCTTCTTCCCCCACGAGGACTACTGTGATTATTACTACGAGTGCATTGATGGCGTGCCCTACGTACAGGAATGTCCCAATGGACTGGCTTTCGCAGGCATGGGAAGGGGGCTCATAGACAAATGCGACTATCCACACAGAGTGGGATGTCCCGACCCAGAAAACAATAGGATCATGGGGCGTAAGTGAAATTGTTAATCACAAGTGCTTTTAGGAATATTTTATTTTGTATAATACAGCCAGCCACTTTACAGATAAACTGCCGGGGCTTCTTATTATATCATATAACTTGTACAATTCATATACTTGAGCAATTCCTGTACATATATAAATTTATTTATTTCGTTCATTTCGGAAACGGCTCTAACGATTTGGATCAAATTTTACATTTAGGTAAGGTTTTGTTTTTTAATTTTATCTATACAGATGTCTTTCCTGGGGGAAAAAAACGCGATTTCACACACACACACACACACACAAAAAAATCGCGTTTTTTCATAACTAACTATTAGAATCCTTTTTCTATCTGCTCTCATGCTGACAGGGTCATATAGCGACACCTCGGACATAGTTTTATCATTTTTAATTTCATCAATAATTTCAAAAATATTAGTAATGGTAAATAAACTGTAAAATGTATACTGTTATATAGCAGATTGCTTCGACTAACATGTTAAACTAAGTGTATTTGTGATTTTTTAAAAAATATAAAAGACCTGTTCACATGTAGGTAAGATTGAAAAGTATTCATATGTAATAAGTATGTGATTCGTAACTAAATATTTCCTCCGAAAAAACACGATTTTTCAAAAAAAAAAAAGAAAAAAAAAAAAAAACTGCCGAGCGGACCTTGTCTTTCAGACATTTCTATTTATATGTAGTGACCACCAAACAGGATGAAAGGAAAATTTTCTTCCGATTTCAAAATTCTCTTTTATTCAAAAATCAGCATTTAAAAGTGAAATAAGCTGCAAGATTCTCTGAATAAATTCAAATTTTCACCTGAAAGCTTAAAAGTTTGGTTTTACGGAGAGTCATAGTATACATCCATTCCACTCTCGAAACTTCCTGCGATGCTACAACATTAGTTAGAAGAGTAAAGCTGCAGTCAGGTACGATTTGAGAGAAAATTAAAGCGGACTTAATATATATGGTTAGAATTTCCTCGAAATCTAGATAATCAATAATTATTTTTTTAAGTAATCTCTTCACTCTGTATTTTTGATAAAAATAAATTGGGCCGAAAAAAAGTATCACTTACATTTGCGAGAGAATAAAGTCTAATAATTTTAAGCTGATCAAATATTATTGTTAAAAAGAAAGTGATTTTGATCAATTTCAAAAAGTAGCATGGTTGCACCATCGGTTTTGCTATTGCATCATATTTTAAGAGATTGCTCCAATCTCGTATAAAAATATGATAAAAACAAATATAGTACATTTTCACTGGTCACTGCTGTATACATTTATGCGGAACCAGCAGTATGAACTTGATTCATATTAAAAGAAAGATTCATAAATAGTAAAAAGAAATCGATATTAATGTTTACCATGACTTTGAAATTTCTATTGTAAATTGAATCAAAAGATATCACTTGGCACTAAAAAACATTTAAATAAAAATCCTATTTTTTTCTTTGCAGAGCCTGCTAAAGGCAGCGCTCCCTGTGCCTATTTGTTCGGTATCTATCCTCATGAGAAGAGCTGCACCCGTTACTGGCTTTGCTGGAACGGCACTGGCACTGTCCAGATGTGCCCTTTCTCCCTCCTCTACAACGAGCAAGTGCACGCTTGCGACTGGCCCGATAAGGTGCCCGGCTGCCAACAACATCCCCTCTGCAAGGACGCACCCAGCGGTTTGAAGGCCATCGAGGGATCGTGCGTGCGATACTGGCAATGCGTCGGAGGCTATCCCAGGCTGCAGAGGTGCCCGGCAGGTCTGGCTTTCAAACAGGAAACTCTCAGATGCGACTGGAACGGTAATGTTCCGGGATGGTGAGTATAGTGACATGCTCCTGTTTTTCATAAATTAAATCCTTTCGTGTTTTTTCCCTTGTATAGAAGAGAAAGTAATACATATACAACATATATTTCACCACTTCTGCAATATTTAAACTTTTCAAAAATATACTTTCAGTGTTTTATGTAATTTAGGCAATAGAATTCAAACCCTGGTAGCACAGCCTATTGTACAATATTATGCGATATTATATTATATTATGCAATATTTAACAATACTATACAATATTTCGAATATTATTTAGTATCATACAATATTGTTTAATTTATGTGTGCTAATAGGAAAATGAAGTGTTTAAAATTTTTTGGGTAGTAGAGAGGATTAAGAAAAGGCAGGAACATATAAGAATACACGACTTTAAAGGTAACCGGGTGAATTAAAGGCGACAATATGAAAACTCTTTCTTAGAGATATTTTAGACTTGCACATTGCTAAGTTCATTTTTATGAGAAGTGTTCTAATTTCTTATTATTTGAAATTTGGAACCCTTCACAGCGGCAGTACATACTTTGTCAAACCTTTTGAAAATATCGGTATCTCACATATATTTGTCACAACGATGGAGATTCTTGCGACATTTCAGTATATTTGTACTTTTCTATATTATATATATGCTATCAGGAAATAGTGGAAGTGGAAATCAATGGAAATTGAAAAGCAGTTTCCTCTGATTTCATCAGTTTCACCTACAAACTGGAGATATGTCAGACTCATTTGCTACTTAAGAAGTATAAGGTTCTTTGATCAATGGAAGATGCCATAGTTTTTCATTGCTGCGAGCCCTTGCTAGACTATATGTGAGCAAACCTTTTTAGATGCCCCCTCTCCCTCCAAAGAAATATGTGACGAATCAACATAAAGCATTTTTAAAAAAATATCAGAAAAACCTTATTTAAAAATTGTTTATTATTAATGCGGTGAAGGAAGAATTTCTGAACGTTTCGCATAATCTTGTTCGAATTGGCATGTACTGGTTATTTCATTATTTTAATTATTATATCACTTTTAAAATATCTGAAGATAAACCGTTAGGGCTCCTAAACGGGGTATAAGTTGGTTATAATTATGCTGAAAGTGAAAATAGACCTACTAGCATGAATTAAATTTATGTTGTTTAATGATACTATCATTAGACAAGATATTCTAAAAACTAGAATTCAACAATCAGATCATTCTGATATACTTCTTTTAAAAGACAATTTTTTGGCTAACTATATTTTTTCTGTTTTTTAGTGTGGTAACGCCTGAACCAGAAGAGGTAGAAGACGAAGATCTTCAAGACGAAGTTCCTCCTCCAAGGCGACCTGGAGGGAACCGTCGAGTGACGGCAGAATACGAAGTTCCTCCTCCAAGGCGACCTGGAGCGAACCGTCGAGTGACAGCAGAAGACGAGACCATTAATAATTAAGATGTTCTCGCCTTATCCATCTGCAAGGACATTTTCCTATACAGCCTCATTGTTACAGACTGATGCATACAGCTTTCCATCCGCACAAACTAATGATAGGGTTAAAGATGTTTCCACAATGCATATTCTTAAAATCTTTTTAATTCAGGGCTTCATTTCTTCTCTCTGGCGATTAGCATTAGCCAAAAAGATTTTTCGTTACCCCATTTCACATCCTGAAACTCTTTTTTAGACCTTAAGTTAGAAATCAAATAAGAAAAATGGGACATTATTTAATTTAAATTTAAAAATTATTCTACTAATTTTCTACGAAATCTTCAAGTTAATTTTAATGAATAAGAGTAAAGAAAAGAAAGAAGGTTGCTTGAGGTATTTTCTTGATCCTAATTGATTCGCGGTCTTTGTTTAAGAAGGCCTGTTTTACACCGGCAAGTATTGAAGTGAATTGTAATGTCAAAAAAGGAAAGAATGGTTGCCAAAATGTTCACAGAGCTCAATTAGCACCTGGATATTTCTCATGTTATGTTACATTTAGGAAGCACTTTCATAAACAGATCATTTATCGCTGAGAAGCAATTCCTAAGTCACTCGTCACAGATGTTAATGCCAAATGTTGTCTACATTGGTGCCACAATCTCAATGCCTGCTCTACCATTAAGTTGAAGACAATTATATTGTCATATGAATCATGTTTCACACATTTCCTTACAACTGGATGAGCACATGTTTGGAGGATACCTGCACAAGTATATGATTATAATTGTCTCTTTCCAATTATCAGGTAAGGAGTTGTATCTCTCATTATATGGACAACCGTGTCATGGGTTTCTGTCATTCCAGTTGTAAACCTAAAAGGAAATGTTGCTGGGAACAGTTTTAGCTGATCTGATCCATCCTGTAATACAAACTTTGTTTCCTACTGGAGATGGAATTTTCCAGGATGATAATCTTCCTATTCATGTATGTTTGATTTGATGTACATGGTGATGAAGTGAAACGTCTGCTTTGGACTGGACTGTCCCCCAACATCAATATAATCAAACTGATAAGGTCTGACAGAGTGTTCAATCCAGAATCAGTGTCTTCCACAGATCTCTCCCAGAACTTCCACAATATCTACAAGAAGAATTATACAATATTCCTGTACAATCTATTCCTATTTGTATGATTTTATTTCCACGGATATCCAAGTTGTATTGCATGCCAAAGGTGGCCTTATGTCCTACTAATAAAGATTTTTGTATTCTTTTGTGGTGTTTCCATTATTTTGATAAACATCTGTAACGATAAGGATTTGATAACCATTTCTCACTATAGACAAGATGTTTCTTCTTTGCCAGTGTTCATTGTGCTTTAGAATTTGACTTATTTATCAGTTTAAATAAGCTGTACATGTTAATAGATATATGCACAATGTACTTACTTTATTTCGTTTTTTGGTCTGAAAATTTTCTAGAGTAATCACAGTTACTATTTGTTACTACTTACTTTGTTATACTTATATATTTGCATTTAGCAAATCCTCAAAATTGCACTTTGAAGACTGTTAAACTAAATTCTGCTCATTTTTATTATATTTAAAGTAATACATTAGGATGTGTTGTATTATGAAGCATGTGTTAAAACTAAATTCTGTTCAATGCCTTTAAATTGATTAAGAATTTTTAACTAGTATTCATGATATACCTGTTCAGTAATGTCTGTACTGTCAGTCTGTGTTTTCGTTGTCTTTTACTGCATTCAAATAAATAATAGTTAAAAATAAAATATTTTTACAAATTTATTATTAATTCTTATTTTTTAATTTCTTTTGAAATGAAACTTCCATATAAAATTTACCAATTCATTTTAAAAATTAAAAAAAGGTAGGGATTAGAATAAATAAAACAATGAAGTGAGTTGAGTTTAATAAACTTTCTCATAAATTATGTTCGTACATATTAATTGTTGTAATCTCTTTTTACAGTAAAAGATTAAAGAATTAGAAGGAGACAAACCTACCGTGAATGATGATACTGGAACAGATGAGGAGACCATTCACGAAGAATTTTATTCTGTTTTATCTTCTATGGAAGGCAAATAAATGCAGAGCTCCATTTACCCAAGAGTGGGGAGAAAGAGCATTTCATAGTGCTATCATATTCTCCACAGATGATAGGATCAGACAGTACATAATTTACAAGATGTTATGGCAAAAAAAAAAAAGTCTTTTTTTATCTTTTGCTATGTGTTATAACTTAAGTAGCTGTCTGTTATCTGGTCATCAACCATTGGATATTTTTTATATTGAGAAATTTACAATTTTGTTTTCTAATAAATTCAGTTTATGAGATAAGTATGCAAATTTTAGGGATAAACAAAATGAAATTTTTCATATCTTTACTATAGGTATTAAAATTATATTTTTATGACACCAAGGAATAATTGATTTAAAGAAAAAGAAATTATTATAAGTTTTTTGGGAAGAGTGGTTTTTTTCTTTCTGACTTAGTTTCATTTTAATGATATTGTATTTTTCATAGCAATTAAAAGTCTAAATATGTCCTGTTCTCAATGACTTCTTTTAAAAAAATGAATGAATTTCTTTATTTATTATTTGCATACATTAAAATAAAAAGCATCACAAAAAAAAACCCCTGTCATGCAAAAAAAAAAATAAAAAAAAATACAATATTTAAATCAACAATCTCTTTAGATGTAATTTATTTAATAACTGAAAGAAAGGGAGGGTGATATTTCAATATATATTTTTAATATGTGTAGCTCCGTCCTTTAAGCCAATTTTAAGGTAATGAGGTTAGGTATTGTAATATTAAATAATGTATAAGTCAGCCATCTAACTCTCCGACGCGCCACGAAGGCACACGGATTTAAACCATAAAAACTGAATGACCGCACCGCCGCAACAGCAACATTGGCGGGAACCGTGGTTGAGTCCTAAGGGCCGTCACTGGCCACGGTACAACCCTCCTCGAAGGAAGTACGTCCCGTCATCGATGGGAGGAGTCAGATCCCCCACCTATTAGTGTACCCTCCAGGGTGGCGAGATCCAACCACCATGTTTAAGCATCTCATCCTCATTTCGAGGTGCCCCCCGGGGGGATTTAAATAATGTATAAATACACTGTCGTAATTTGAATTAAAATTTTGCTTCACTACCTGTAGTATTTTTCCCTTAGAAATGTTTTATGAAATGCTTGTAATACAATTTTATTCTCAGGTGAAAGTCATGTTTTGCAATCGTCTTTGTGATCAAATGAAACCATGAATGATCAAATGATCTATGAACTTTTTTCTTGGATGGACATTGTAAATTTTCAGATAACAAATGTAAGGTAGTGTAACTGTTATTATTGTTATCAAATTTCTGATTATAACGTAATTTTGCTAGTCAGTAAATTTACTTTGTGATAGATTTAAAAATGATTTTACCTAAAATAAATGTTAATTCCCCATATTCTTTATTTCTTAAAAAAAAAAAGGAAGAAAGAAATGTGCAATATTAGAGTTGTTTCATTTTTAATGATTTTTAAAAAAAAAATATTTGTTTTTGTTTCATAGAGAAATGCTTTGAATTGTATGTATTCGTCAATTTTTTTTCTTGATGGATTTTATTATATAGAGATATTACTGATTTCTAATTGTGCAAGAAAACCCAATTATATGAATAAATATTTTAAAACTAGAATGAGTCTATATTGCCTTTTTTTCCCTATAGAATTTTGCATGATGCATTTATATATACTTACTTGAGTTATTCTAGAGTATTAATTTGTCACTTAATAATGTAACAATCTAGACATTTTAAGCAATGTCATTAATATCAATTACACACTTAGACAGTATAAATTTTTGAAAAATTATGACATCAAGTTAGTGCTGTTTAGTACACAAAGAAAAGTGTAAATTTTATTGTTTTATTTTTTTCCTGAAAGCAGTAGCTGTCATTAATTTTGGTTCTCTGAAGTAATTTTTGTAAAACCATTTATTTAAAGTCATAATAAAAGGAAGTAAGGATCCCATTCTGGAAATTTCCATAATATATCTAAGGCTAATAATAACCAGTTTAAATTCTTTGTTAATGTTAACTTGAGTACTTGTAGCATAAAAATGAATTATTTACTAATATTTTATTGAATGTATTTGAATTAATATTTTATATGGTTTTATTTAGATATTCTCATGGTTATGGTGTTAAATTTTCTGACCTTCAAGAATATATTTTACCTGACTACAGGTGATTATTATTTTTCTTTATTACATTTTTCTTCAATTTTTCTTATGAGAATCTGAACTCAAAATCCTTTATATAATCAGATCTTGATTTTATGAGATTGTACACATTAGTATTTGGATATCAATAATTTGGATAATGTTGTAATATTGATCACAGAAATATTCTAAAATATGAAGAATCAATAGAAATTTTGTTAAAAATCTATACTTATATAAAGCTCAATGTATGTGTGTGTGTGTGTGTGTGTTGGCACTCTACAGGCCAGACCGTTTGACCTACAGCTACCAAATTTGGTACATGTATACCTTGGAGGTCGGGAATGTGCCATCTGGGGTTCCTTTTCTTGAATTTTTAATTAGAATTTTAATTATTAATTAAAAACTAACTTTCCCGCCAAAAAAATCTTTTCTTTTTCCCCACATCCAAATGAGTAAGGCTTCAGTTTTACCCCCAACAGTAATGAGGCTAGGCTTAACATTTTTCGGCCGATTATTTCAAACGATTCTGTTTATTTTCGTAATGTTTGATGCATTTAAAATTAAACATTGTTAATTACTCGATCTTTCAGATTCATTCTGAAGTACTTTTGAATTAAAATAAAACAGAATAAAGGAAATTAAAAATAACTAATCTGCATAGCGTTACCCCAACTGGCGTAGAAAAATTCCCGCATTTGCGTTACCATAACTGGCGTTGAAAATTCACTCATGCGCATTGTGTTCTGATTGTTGTGACTGATTGCGGACTTGATTTAAATTATTTTTAGGTTAATTGCATGCCTTTGTAATTAAATTGTATTTATGTTAGTTACATATTTTTTGTATATGTTTATAGTGTTAAGTACATCGTTTTTAAGTAGTTTTTTTAACCTGTTTTAAACCGATTATTTTAAACGATTCGTTTTATTTTCTTAGTGTTTGATGCATTTAAAATTAAACATTGTTAATGAATCGATCTGCTCATAATGAATCTAAGAAAATATTGTTGACAAATTCTTGAGATATTACATAAATTAAGAAAGATATTCCTTAGTGCCCATGAAGTTTAAACGCTCAGTGACTGTTTTCAGTAATCATATTACAAAGAAATACTTTGTTTCAGTAAAAAATATTATTATATTGATTGCAGATTAACCATTTTTACTTTAATATAAAGTATAAATTCTACGGAAGCTAACAGAAAATTAGAGATACATATTACGTTATAATTGAAGGCCTTTATAATATTATGAGTGAATTATATGACTATCAAAATTTGAAGTTTTAAAATATTTTGATGAAGAAGCTATTAAAGTAAGAATTGCATAATATATTTAATTATTAAAATTTTAACGAACATTAAGATTGACAAACCGGCTGGTCGCCAAAGGCGGCTAGTACTTAAATAAAGTAAATTATAAACTTTTTCTGTAGTGAAACTCTGAATAATCCTTTTGTAGTTTTGGAACAGAATGCTAACAAATTAATCTATTAAACTAAAACAAAACCTACTATTAATATTATAAACAGAGCAAAAGAAATCAGTAAGCTTCAGTTTCCTATATAATGTTTATATTAAATTTTTCTCTAGTTTCTGGTGTTTTTATTTATTTATATTTTTTTATTGATTTGTTTAGTAAATTGTCTCTGAAGTTTTATAATTATATATCAATAACTTTCAGAGGAAAAAATATATTAAGATTTATTTCCCTTATTATGATTAATTTTTGTATTACTAACTACCTAGTTTTGGATTATTCATTTTGAATTCCAAATGGGGGAAAAAAAGCAAAATTTTTATTTTTATTTATTTCTAGAATTTTAATATTTCAAAACTATTTTACACCTGTAGCTATATCCTCATTTGTTTTTATGACTGTTACTTATTTATAATTCAAGTGCATGATTAGGATGTGATTTTTTTTTTTTACTTGAAAATATTGATTGCATATAACTTATCATGATTTGTAAATAGAAATTATTCATATGTTGGTTTTAATTTATTTGGATATTTAAAGTGAACTAAATATTTAAAAAGAACATTTTACAGTGTTAAGTTGATTCTGAATTAAATTTTTTTTCTTTCTTTGTTATTGTAGCAATGTTCAAAGGGATACGAAATGCTTAGCCAAATATAGAGATGGTTTGTGGTATACAGCCATTGTGGAGAATTGATCAAAAATATTTTGTTAAGTACGTCAATTCAGGCAGTACTGAGACTCTAGAAGCCCATGAAATTCTCCCTCTAGGTAGGTACTTTTAATAATTTCATTTTTTAAAAATGCAGTTTATATCCAGTTTTTTGTTTATTGAGACTGTTGAGCCGGATTGTGATGCGTGAGGATAGAACCTGGGACCTTGTGGTTAGCAGTCCAGTAACTTAACAATTATACCAAAACGACCGTTCGGGTAGAAGAGTTGTTAACTGGCTTATATGCTATTCACCACAGTACTCTCCCTCCAGTGAGTCGGAGGTGAGACGAACGATATGGCTGTTGAGTGGTGATGTATTGAGTAGCTGTTGTCTAAAATGGGCCAGTACCCAGTTTGAATAGCGCCAAGCGTTATGGCGAGTGTGTGGGGGTGCTGATGCGCCAAGTGTGTCTGGCGACTTTGGGTTGCTGCGTCACGTGAGTCTGATGACTTTAGTTTGCTGCGTCAAGTGAGTCTGACGACTTTAGTTGCGGGTAGATGGCGCCCCAACAGCTGTACGAAGGTTGAAGGTTCAGCGTCCAAGGTCACCAATGAAGAGGTAAGGGATGTGCTAGGATTAAGGTGACCATTTTTTTTAACCTGAAACCAGGACAACATGAATTTTGACCAGCCACGCCCAAATTTTATAAATTTTTATCAAAAATTCACCCAATGGCCAACCTGTATACCTAAGTAAATAAAAAACTTTTAGATATCAAAAAATGTTGCGTTTATTTAAACACAAGAAATGTGAAAACTAAAATATGATTTTACAATATAAAAATAAAACATAATAAACATAACATAACATGTTAAGCCATACCTAATATAATAACATAATAAAACATAAGGAGTTATTTAATTTAGTTTGTTTTCTTATATTTTTCTGAGGAATAAATTGCTTTTAACAAATTTTTGTTTTCCTGTATATTTTCATAGAATTCCATACAGGTTGCATTTAAATTATTTTTGACAATCAACAAGGATTTCAAAGTTTCCACTTTCAATTGGGTTTTCTCGCTAGTCCAGATGATGTTTAATAAAGAAAAAACCCGTTTGGTCGGTGCATTAGTTCCTGGCATACAGAGACAATACTCTACCAATTTGCCAATATTATTGGACACATCATTTTCTTTAAAGGCTTTAAAAATTTCAATCCACCTATCTGATACCGAAAAACAATTTTGTTTCCAATGCATAAGTTTCTCATCTGTGGTGTAGCGCTGAATGAAACAGATTTCATCAAAGAGCTCATCTTCAATTAAATTTATTTCCGGATAATGTTGAATTAAATAGTCACTGCATACTTGAACCATTTGATGCGTAGGTTTCATGTTTAATGTAATCCAATTAAACTTCTCGATTCCCTCAAAATGGCCTTCCCATTCTTCCAGATACTGAAAACATGTGCTGTAAAATTCCACCACTTTTTCTTTGAAAATATTCGATTTAACTAATCCGTTTTCTTCTAGCCTTTTTAAATTTTGTCGAATTTACAGGGGCAGAAACACACTTGCTATCCTGTCAGAAATTTTGGTTTTAAGGTCCTTATAAGTGATATTGGTTTCCAACATAGAAATATCCTGTCCTTCTATCTTTAAAACCGTGTTATGAAACATTGACTGCACATTATGGAGAAAGAAAAGCCAAGATTCGGTTTCAGGATTCTCAAAATAATTTTTAAGAATTGTCGGAGTTTTTTCATTAGACGCAAAATACGGTTTTAATGCAGGAAATATTTCCAACACGCGCTCAATAGCTGGTCGTAACGCTAACCACCGCTTAGCACTGTGACCCAAAAGTTTTTTATATTCTATGTCTACAAAATTACAAAATTCTTTTAATTCACTGACGCGCACAGTATAAATGTAAAAGTAAGAGTAAATCTTGGTAATTAAAGTTTGTATATCAATTGGAAGGCAGTCCGCCGCGGTTTGTATTGAATTGTTTAAAATATGCGCTGAGCAACCAATTCCCACAAGCTCCCGTACGTCCAAAATAGCTTTTAGCTTGGTAAAAATATTATTTTTCCCGGCTCTTCGCATGCCTACAAAGTTAGTGTTGGTGTTGTCGGCACAAAACACTAATATCTTGCTTTCTAAATTATGTTTTTTTAAGACCTCTACAATATATTCGGTAACTACTATGCCAGACGTTTCTCCTGGCAAATCCTTTACTTCAATAATTTTTACCTGTATTCCATTCTTGTATGAAAAATATCTGACAAGTAAAGGAATAAGTTTAATTTCTTTGTGATTTGAGGCGTCTGAATACATTGATATAAAACTTACGTTTCTCAAATCTTCAGCCAATATTTGATTTGAATAAGGGACAAGTACATCGGTGATTATAGCTTCGCATTGGTCCTAGAGCATGTGAATTTATTATGTTATTATATTAGGTATAGCTTATCATGTTATGTTATGTTTATTATGTTTTATTTTTACATTGTAAAATCATATTTTAGTTTTCACATTTCTTGTGTTTAAATAAACGGAACATTTTTTGATATCTAAAAGTTTTTTATTTACTTAGGTATACCGGTTGGCCGTTGGGTGAATGTTTGATAAAAATTTATAAAATTTGGGCGTGGCTGGTCAAAATTCATGTTGTCCTGGTTTCAGGTTAAGAAAAAAAAGGTCACCTTATATTCAGAGAGGTAAAATTAGGGTTTCATGTAGTAGGGTTTCTTTAATTGGGATATCCTGCCCCTATATTCATGAGTTGGAGAACACATATAAAACTTCATGAACTCACAGGGCAAAATAAAGAAATACTTAATCTTGCCTTAAAAAAATTATAAAATTTATTTCTAGCTACAGGTTGCAGATCTTCAGTTTATTGGGTTACCTTCTTTCACTGTATTTTAACAAAATAAATATTTCCACATATTTATAATTTTGTTATATAATATATTTGCATAATTCTTACACTCTTTTTTTTGATGATCTCGTACATGAAAAGTATATTAAATTATGCTTACAATTGTAGTGAACAGTTTGATAAAATTAAAAAGATAAGTTTTATTGACTTTTGAAATCTTTTTCACTCTTTTGTTATTTTTATTTTAAAAGCCACACGATGATGATCATCATTACTCATTACTGAATGTTTCAAAAGCTGTTTCTGTGGTTGAATTAAAAAATAGATTTGAATCAACATTTTTTTCTTCTTTCTTATCTTTCAGATCGTTTCTGTGTTAAAAATGGAGATATTTTAGGAAAGAGAGCATCAACTGAAGCTTCAAACAGTTTTGATACATCAACTAAATCTCAAGCAAAAGATCTGAATTTTGAGGTGTGTAATATATTTTTAAAAGTTGTAGGCCAGGGATCAGAAATTATTTTAAAACCATTAGATATTAATTTGTATTTGATTATTTAAATTTCGCAATATGAAGTAGCCATGCAATGAAAGTGCTGAGTGCACATAGAGTCAAGCCTTGTAATTGCTAATATTATATTTATGGAAAGCTATGGTGGCAACATCATAATTTTAGGCTCCATTGTGATATGGGGTATATTCTAATGACATCCATTTCTAGTTATTTAATTTATTATTGCATCTATTTGATATTTATGATTTCATATCTAGCCCCTTTTTATTACGTAAAATGGTAGGAGCTGCAAATTAGGAACATTTTGAATTGACAACTATATTCATATGATATTGGTTCTTTAATTATAAAAAAGATAAGCTCTGCAGTATTTAAATGTGATTAATATGGATAAAAAAGATTAATACAATATATTATATATGAAAAAATAAAAATAGCTAGTAGCTCCACATATTTGATTGAAAAATTAATATTATTTCTTAATTTTATTTAATTCAAAAGCAAATCAGTACCTTCAAATGGAAAAAAATATCTATATATTAATATTTCTTTCTAATGTGATGCAATAAAAAATGTTCATTCTTTATTTAATTGAAGAAACTAGCAAAAATAATTTCTGTTGCAGATAATGTTGAATGGTTCATGTGGAATAAGGATAGATAGATAGATATTTACTGTTCGAATTATTAAGTATGCATGTTTATAATTTGCAGACACATTTTTTTGTAGCATGTATTGATGAGAATGGAAATGATTGCAACCATGATTTATTTAATTTATGGAAATGATTGATCCAAAGAACCATCATTATTATCAGTATTCATTATCATTTATTATCTTTTATCATAGGGACATGATTAAAGAACATGCTAAGTTTAAATTATAAATAATATTTAGCCAAAAATAAGTCAACAGTTTTAATGGAATTCTTTCATAAGTTGATATAATGTAGTGGATGTGAAATTAATACATAATTTCCTCATAATACAGAAATTATTTCTCCCCCCCCCCTCCCAAATTAGAAATAAGATTTTTTTCTCTAAAAAGTCAACAAATTATTAAAACTGATTGTTTCAACAACTATTATTAGCAATACTTCAATTAATTTTTCAGAGGTAGAGAAGAGAATTTTTAAACAGCTTTATTCACAAAAAATGGAAGGTCAGCACAAAATCCTTCCCTGATTACAAAAAAATATTGCATATAAGGATGTATTTTTTTTTTTTTTTTTTTTTTTTGTAAATTGTAAACTCCTCAATCAAATTTGTAATATGATCAATTACTTTAGTATATACCAACTATCCTATATCTAGCAAAAAATTGCACATGTTTACTTTTTTATTTCCCTGGGTGTATAATATTTTTATAATTTGAAATCTTTGTTAGGTGGCATTTACTTATTTTTTCAATGATACTATACTAGCTATAATTGCCTTTATTATTATTGTATTGTATTGAATTTATTATTATTAACATTCCATAATAAGAACACGTCAATATCTTCTTTTTTCACATCAATATCTTCTTTTTTCACATCAATATCTTCTTTTTCATCATTTCTTTCTTTAAAAAAATGACTGCATATATAATTTATTAACATTTAATAATTGATGTAATGTAATGTTTTCTTTTGATGATTTTTAGATGTATTCTGTGGGAGAAGCTATCAAGAAAACTAAGAAAGAAATTGGCCGATTGTTACAATCTGTAAATAGGAATTCTGAAAGGTATGTCTTATAACAACTGTTAAAATAATCTATCATAAAAGTTAGAATTTTGTTTAGTCTATTGTGTTTTCAATATGTGTCTAAATAGGAAGATTAGTGGAACTGATATATTAACTGACAGTCATAATGTGCTTTGCATTTAAATAAATACTAATCAATACAAATGTTTTCTTTAAAGTAGTCAAATCTACCTTGGAGGGGATTTAACTCTCCAAATAATGGAATTAACTTTTTCTGTTCATCATGTCCAAGCCTAAAGAACTCATATTTTTGCAAAATTCTATAAGGAAGGGAAAAAAAAAAGAGAAGATTCATCCACCTTAAAAGTATTTATCAAGGATCTGGAAGTTATCTAATCAAAATAATTATTCAGCAAAATATAATTTGCCTTACAATAATGTAATTTGCTTATAATTTATGTCTTTTAAAACGGGATTAAATTATTTTAGTGTCTAAATCCTTACTATGAGGTTTTTATTTTGTCACATAATTATTTTGTTATCAATTAGTTATTTTATTTTTTATCAAATTCTTATTTTATTTACACATGTTTGTAAGGAATTCTGGCTGGTCATTGTTCAATTTTAGATTAGATTTCCAAACGTTATTTTATTAGTATTATTATTATATTATTTGCTCCTTTGATCGTTGTATTAATATTATTTCTGGGAGTGCATATGCTGATTTTTCTTTGTTGGCTACCCTTAATCTGATGTTGCAGTTTATTAATTGCTTTCTTATGTTTTTTATTAAGCTTTTTATTAAAAATTCTGTAAAGTATTTACCCATAGTATAAAGATATGTTTGTGATGAATTATTTCCACGATAATATAGACATTGAAATTTTATTTCTGATACATCCATAAATTGTTTTTATTCTTTTCTCTTAAAATACATTCATACAATACTTCAAATTGAAATAATAAATTGTAAAAAAAAATGTCTTCTCAATTTGAAAATTCATAATTCTTCCACAGTATTTCTAAATTACATTGTTGTAATCCATGCTACTTTGGAATCTTTGGGGGATATTCTTGTAATCATGTTCTACTGGTGTATAATTTTTTTATGATGTTACTCAGTGCTCTTTGTTTGTGTGTATTGACACAGAATATATCTTTGATACCTTTAGATTAAAGGTATCAAGATGGGCATTGGGTGCCAAATTTTTATTTTAAATGTTTCAGTTATTTACCAACTTTTAAAATTATTGTAATGGTAACGAAGTCAAAATAGAGGGGAAAAAACCTTTAGCCAATGGAGAAAAATCTATAAACAAATTGGAAAATTAAAGTTTGTTTTAAATAGCTTTTTAAAATATTGTAATCTATATATTCCTTTTATTTCTTAAAATTGATAGGATAAATACATTAATTGCTTATTAATTTTTGAATTGTATTACTAAGTCATTACACATAATAATATGTTCAAAAGATTATGGTTTTTTTTATATATTTCCCAAATGTATATGCATTATGCCATTTCTCATAGAACAAGCAAAGTGTTCATGTGACTGTCTAGTCAGAACAGGATTTGTGAAGTTCAGATATGTGTGATGTATCAGCTTACTTCATTATCACATGCACATAAGTACATCAACACAATAAGCTTTTAATTTACCAATCTCTTGTAACATATTAATTGTCAAAGCGTTACATTCTAATACTTTCACAAACACCCTACTCCCTGACCTTTTCCACTATGACTTTCTTTGAATGAATTATTTGTTTAAAGGGAAATGATTCTTTAGTTACATTATCTCTATTCTTTATTCTATTCTATTAGTTACATTTACATCTTTATAATAAATAATGGCAAAAAAATGTTACACAGTTAGTTGTTCAAGATTATTTTGATGAAAATAGTATTAACAAAAATGTATATTCTTCTTTTCATAATAAAATAAGTTTCTTAATTTTTATATATTATGTACAACATAGTAATTGAATTTGACCTTTTCTTTTAGTTGATTATATTTTAAGAAATGTTTCTTTTCTCACTCAAGTTTATAAGTACAATTTGAGTTATTAGCATCTGATAAAGCTACTATTCTAAAAATATTAATGGGAAAAAATCTTTTGTATTAAAAATTGAAACAAATATGAGTTAAAAACCTGAAATGTGTATTTTGATTTCTTTCAGAAATGAAGCAGCTTGTGCTCTCATTAAGCAAAAGGTGGTTGCACAGAACAATTTGCTTAAAAGTTTATTAGCAAAAGAGCAAAGAATTAGTGACGAAATAAATAAGAAGAAGAATCACAGTAAAATAGCAATATTTTAATAAAAACTGTTGAATTGTAAAATTGTGTAAATAATAAAATGTTATTTATATAATATCATTTGATTCATTTTTTTTATACTTTAAACAAATTGGTTTGCTATTTTTCAGAAATATCAATTTATGCAGTTAATGATTCATCAATACTTCACATTGAAATTGATATTTCACTTTTGTTAATTCAAGATGAAGCATGAACAAACAAATACAATTGTTCAGGACCTCAATTATTACATCAGTAATTTCATTTCTGAGCACATGTAATGATATGACTATTTACTCATCCGTGTAACAGGCATCAAAATGCACACAAATATATGCCAGATACAATAATCTTGTTTCCTTAATCCTTAAAATGTTTTGAAAGCTGCACATTTTATTTCTAAGGTTTCTACATTGAATGAAATTATTGAAATTTGCTGTACAATAAATCTCTTTTGTGATGAAAAAGATATGCAGTATTTTATATGAAATTTTAAGAAATGCAATGGAACTTCACTTAAATAGAATAATTCGTTTCTGAATTTTATTTGTATTGAAATATTCATTTTGCGAAAATGTTTTTTTCTTTAGGAATGAATATAAAATAAAATGATTCATTCCATTCTGAAAAAAAATACTGAAATAACTTTATGATTACTGCTCATTCTCGGATTCAGAACATTTTTGCAAATACTTCAGGAGGTGCTTATTTCGTGAAGAAGGGAGTGAGAGGAAAGATGTAAGGAGGAGATGTTTACATTTAGAATAGGTTGAACTCAGATTGATTGAGGAATTAAGAAATGTAATAACTGCATACGTTTCTGAGTACCACCTCTTAGTGAAGTGCAGTTGTCAAAAACTGTTAGTCTTGGGATTCTGAAACCAAGGGTGAGTATTTTATTATGTATAATGTGTGTTTTCTTTTACAAGAAAATTCTAGAGACATTTGTCTTGAACTACACTTCAAAATTTTGTGGAAATTGGATACATTATTGCCTGATAGGATGATGTTTCTCAGTGTACTATGCAATAATTTTGTACGTTTTCAGCAATTCCCTTATTTCACTGAAAGGCTTTTGCTCTGTTAAATCTATTATTTTTCCTCCTCTTGACCTAATTTCATTCACAACTTCTTATTGTGATGCAGAATGCAATTCCATATGCTCTTCCTTAGTTCTGATTATGTTCTTCCACTAACTTGTTGCCTTTCACCTCTAATTGCATATTCTTGACCAGAGACAATCTCGTCGATTAAAAGTTTCACAGACACATGCGGAGTCGCATTCGACAATGCTGTTCGGCCAAAGCTTCTTCCATGACGAAATAAAGCGAGATATAACTGTATTTAATTGAATTAAAGGGATATACGAAAGAAAAAAAAAAGAAAGCAAGTGTGACACAAGAATTTGATACACATAATAAATATTGTAACGAAACTTCTTCTAACATGACACGGACTAAATGGCTCAGTAGTAGAATGCTATGAATGGAAAGCGACAGTTCGAAAGTTCGTATCGACTGCAGACAAGTTGCCTAAAAATTTGCCTATTTTTTTATTGATTTACTTTTTGTTATTTCTCGTTTGTTCTAGAATATTCTAATAATTTCTGTATTTTTTGAAATCTGAAAGATTCGAGTCATTTCGTTTTGTGGATAAAAACAGATGTAAGGTTTAGTTCCTCGAAAAAAGTCTCGAGTTGAGATTAGTTAGTGTTATCTTTGACTTTAGTTAAGACGGTTCCTTTACTCAACAATACACTGTTCTATAAATATAAACAGCCAAGAATCCTCATGTGAAATACATAAAACTTGTCCAGACAACCATACTGTTGTAAGACATAATTTTTTTTTGGGGGGGGGTAGGGGAAATCATGCTAATAAAGTATGATGTCATGTTGTGCATTGGAAATAAGTTTTATTGAAATAATTAGAAATTACGGAGCAGTTTGTCAGTGCAACCACGCTGATCACCAGATCGGGATTCTTTCGCTATGAGAATAGTGGATGAAGTTATGCAATTAAACTCTAGTTAATGAAAGGGACATTTGCTTATCTGTATGCTACTTTCTCTTAAGCATGCTTCAGTTTGGACGATGATCAGGTTTAATATTTTCCTATTCAAAGCTTTCTGTTTCTAATAAAGTTAATACTCTTTGTACTGTGCGTGAACTAAAACTTTTTCTTCTTCGATATATAAAGAGAAAGTATCGCAATCATCGAAAAATTCTATTTCAAGATTTTGGCAAATCTGTTTTAATTCTGACTTTCCAGAAACCGGAAAACACATTTGTGGCATCCATTTATCTGTGAACTTAATTGAAAAACAACTTGAGATAGATGGATTTGGAAGGTGGACTGAACACAGATTTCTATCAAATTTCAACGAAATCCATCCATGGAAGTTCGTCTGTGTATCCAATTGCAAGTGAATGCACTATCTATAAAACGCATAGCTAGATATATCAAATTTAGTTCTCAATTTTAACATTTAAATTGAACATTGTTATCAAATTTTGAACCAAATCCTTGAAAGGAATGTCTGTTTGTTGATCTGTATATTCATTTCTATGCAAACACAATAACTCCAAAAAAAAAAAAAAAAAAAACTAGATAAATGAACTTTGTTATGTGATCGCATTACTGGAATTTTAGTTCTGTATCAAATTTTGGTTTCAATTGGTAGATAAAATGTGCCTAACTCTGTCTTTTTCTTTATACTACGAAGTACAAAATCCTCATGTACAGGTATGTGAAAATAAAAATTTGAGTTCTCATGACTTTCACGGTCATGCCCGAGGTGCACTATTTTATAGGAAGGACGGGAATATTATTTTTATTAGAGTGTGCGGGAAAATTTCGAGGAGACTAGTCACTCTAGTGGTGGAAGCCATGCGTCACACAAAAACAGTTCTTCGATAAATTTTTATGCATTCCAATTGACGATCCTTCTTCTGAATCCATCCTTTCTGTTCGATCCTCCTTCCTATGAAAACATTCGACCTAAAGCTCGAAAAGCATTATTTGATGGGGGGGGGGAATAATGTGCTGACAATTTTACAATATTTTTCATTTCAGGTCTTAAAACCTAACTCATTCAATGAATAGGTAGAGTGCGCCAAAAGTTAAAAAAAGGATGAATGTTTTAAATTCCAAAGGTGAAGGATGCATGGATTTTTCATTTTTTTTTCTGCCGGAGAAGACATCTGTTGATTGCCTGGATACTTCTGTTGACTAAACCAGACTACAATCCTGATGTTACTGATGGAAGAAAAAGAATATTATTATTTTTCATAGAAACACTTTTGGAATTAAAAGCAAAAACAAATTGAAACTCTCTAAGTATATGTAAAGTAAAGATAGACATTTCATATTTTCTGAGTTCAAAAAATTCTAAAATATTCTTTTTAGACTTGGAGAATTTTAAAATAAAGAAAGTCGCCTTTGGTGACTATTTTGTTAGCTCAGATTATCTTGTTAGATTCTCAAATAATTTATACAATGCATTTAAAAAAATTACTTTGTTATTCGATATGATTGCAAAATATGAATTCAATTGAATCAGCTTACTGCAAATTAAAAAGTTTATAAATTGCGAAATAAACGAAATGAAAATCCTATTGCGGAATTAATGAGTGGCGAAAACACACAGTTGAATGTTTCGATGGATGAGTTTGAATTCCAGCATAGCATTTAAAAACATTGTTCCACACAGCGCATTAAATTGAATAAAAATAATATTAAAATGAAGGTCGAAATTCTATGGAAATGAAATTGATATCATTAAAAAAATATTTTTTTGAGTCTTAAGATGTTATAAAGAATATTTTTGTATGATAATTGTTTTGGAAGATAAAGACATCAATTTTCTTTGGCAAGTCATAACTATTACTAATTTGGCGACGATTAAGTCTAATTTTGGACTCGATTAAACTTTCTGTTCGAAACCTACTTCTTGATTTTTTTATATTTTCTTTTTCCTGATTAAATGTCCTTTTTGATGACTCGGCTAACCATTTCCAGAACATTTCTAATTATATTTTGCAGCTCCATTACTTAGATCAGAGAAGCGTTGGATTCAATTCAGCTATAAAAAACGTTCAATGCAGCTGTCTGTAAGATAGTTTATATATATATATATATATATATATATATATATATATATATATATATATATATATATATATATATATATATATATATATATATATATATATATATATATATATATATATATATATATTCCGAATACAAGAGAATAAAATGAATGCTTATAAAGAAAAATTCTATAGGCATTTTATTCCTACTTTAATCTTTTTCAAAGACTCGTAATCTTGGTTTTAAACCCTGAGACTAGGCGATTATTCATTGCAACATAGAGATCCCTAATCTTATATTTCATACAGTATAACATAGTGGAAATCTTACGTACGAATAGATCCGGTCCTAACCGAACCTTCATGGAATTCTCTGGGGCTGTCTCTTGGAACGAGACCTAGGAGACCCTTTATGTACGGAACTCCGCGTTCGCCTCTGTAAGATTAACAATTATATCATATAAAGGTGTTTGTTTACACATGTGAAGACATTTTGTTCAACTTTCAATTTAGTTAAAAAAATTATAAAACACTCTAGGTGCATTTTTTTCGAAAACTTTTAACGAATTTATTGCAACCTGGTAGCTGCTCAGGAGGTTGGATGACACACTTAAAGGTTGGAGGGAGGGATGGATAAGCAGGGATGGCGCAAGTGGAAGCAATATGTCGCGTTCTGTGTTGAGCTTCTTCATATAGAGAGGAAAATCGAGTAGGCACTTTGAGTCTTTTTGATCAATAGGATACAAAATTTGTTACAGCTCTATAATGATCTATTTGCAAATTTCATTCATCTAACTCGGCGCTTTTCTTATTAAATTATTGATGTTTCATGCGCATAAATAAATAGTCGAAAGACGGTCAATTCTTTGATGATGTAATAAAATGTCGGAACATAAAGCATATGTTTTGTTCCAAAATTTAATAGACATGCAATTGGGATCAATAGATTATATGTTCAAATTTCGACCTGTTCATTCATTGCGTTTCGAATTATTGTAATATCACACATATAAATAAAGAGAGAGACAAGCTTTGTCTCAACAGATTCAGTTTTGGTATCAAATTCACACCTCATTTGGTGCACCAGCACAGAATAAAAGACTAGAATATGAAACATCATTCGTCAATTTTTTTCCATTTCTCTATTTTTGCAAAATTTTAAAAATGTGTTTAGAATTAAAGGAGGTTTAAATTGTCAAGATTAATCAATATCTAGCGGACAGATTTTCTTACGAATAAAATATATTCTTTTCGCATTCTTCATATACAATAAAGAAAAAATAAATAAAGTGACCGGTAAAAATAATGAGAAATTATCTTGGATGAAATGAATTCTTCCCTTCTGTAAATAAAATACAATATAGGCTGCAAAATATAATATACCAACCTTATCCATGCCATGATAAATCTTTATTTTTGAGTATAAAGTACTGTTATGTACTTCGCCTATCCCCTTCCTAGCCAATAATACCTCCACTCGAAGGAGTTTTTATTAATAATGATAAAGGCTTAAATTAAATTAAAAGACAAATGAATCGAATTAATCAAATAATATTAATATGATCAATTTTTTATTTCATATTTTATTCCATTTTTATTATAGTATTGATACCAAGTCAAAACGTACGGAAACAACGAAATTATTTCGCATTCATTTATAATTTAAAACTAATAATTACTCCTCACGGTAATCAACTATCCAAATGAAAGACAATTGCAATGCAGTCTTTGACTTTGCTTCAAAGAATTCAGTTTTATAGAAATAAAGACAAATGCAATAAATGTAATAAAATAGCAAATAAAAATAGATGTAATCGCTTTCTGGAACTGCATTAAGTTCATTTCGATATTTGATGTTGATAAACGCGCAAGATGAATATGATATTTCAGCAAGTTATATATTCATGAAATGCATTCAATGTTTTTTTGCTTTAACGGAACGTTCATAATCTTCTTTCATGGCTTTCAAAGTTGTATAATTTTCTTTTTACCCATGAATAAAATACTGCTTTATGACCCTGCAGCTATAACCTACTGCTTATTTAAACAGTGTGATGAACACAAGGTGGGAGAGACATCGGAAGACGCTCCTGTACTATCCATCGCTGTGATTATCGCTCAAATTGTTCGATGCCTGACATTAAAATTTGATAAGGGGATTTTAACATTAGGTAAACAAAGCCGAGAGCAATGAGCTGGAAAAAATTCAAATGAGAAATGGTAGTGGCTTTGTAAACAAAATATCAACAGGAAACTGAAAACTTATTCTATTCTACATCAAGATACATGCTGTTTGTTTGTGATAACAAAATTCAGAAAATAATAAAAATAATAAAATTGTTTACAAAATAAGGCTGCTAGAAATGAGGCCAGATATAAAAAAAGAACAGGACACATACAAAAATGAAAACATAATACAAATACAAATAAGTGCTACGAATACAAAAATAGTGGGATGTAAATATAGATGTATATATTACTACTCTTGGAAAGAGAGTTTTTTAAATCTGAACAGATCTTGATTTTCTTCGAGATGACAAATCATTCTCTGAATTTTCCTCCGGGATCCTTGGGAAGAGGCAACACTTCCATAAATAACACCAACACAAAATTATAACTTATCATTTTTGTTTTAATTCTTTATGTTTTAGGTTTTACTCAACTATTGTTTATTATGAGATAAGGAAATCATGCTACAGGTTGAGAATCTTTGAAGCGAAGCATCAAGTAACTCAGTGTTATTTCTTTTTCATTAGTACGTTTTAAAATGTTATTTCATTTCTTCTGATACTTTAATAATTTGATGTTTTCGAGCTACTCACCTGCAATTTCTCTTGGATTCTGGCTCACCCTCCGCTTTTGTTGTCTCCATGAGAATGGTGGACATCTTCTCCAGAAATTCCGACTGTTCTGAAGTGGTCGAGGAGGAAATTGTTGACTCTCGGGTCTAAAATAAGTGGAAAAACTAAATAATCGTTTGTTCTTTTTTTTTTTTCATTGGTTATTTGTTTAATGTTCCAGAGTCGCACGACATAAGTTTATTGGGATCTGTTAAAGTTATTTATTTCATGAGTGACAAATATTACATTTCCACAAATGAAATTTCTCTTTTTTTTCAGCTATAAATTTTTTAAGGGACTTGCATTATAAGCCTTATTCCAGAATAAGAACTATTTGTTAGATAATATGCAATTGTTACTGCTCAAGGATTAATCGAACTGCAGTAACGATTGCAGTTCGACAAATAATGGTCGTGGTTATGATAAATTAGAATTGTTTGTATAGATTTAAAGGATATAGACTTAATAGATTTAAAGGGTATACTATTTTGATACTGTTATGATGGGTGAAAAAAGGAAATATATTTTCCTTCAAGTGAAAGGAAGGAAAATTCCAGAATCTTACAATTTTCTGTAAAAAGAAAATATTGAATGTTAGAAAGGTTCGAAATTGGTGAGAAAAGTGCAACAACTTCATTTACCAGTGGGAGAGAAAAATACGGAAATCTGAACCTGCGCATCATCTCGGAAACTAATATATTGTTACAAAACTGTATTGTTGCTTCCCAGCAGCATTAGTTCAATTACTGGAAAAACCGTTTTACGATCAACTCTGTTGGATGCTGATCGCATGCCGGATAAATGATCCCAGGGCTTGGCGAATATTTGGTGATTTGACAACGAATTTAGAAACTTTGGTGCCAAAATAGATAATAACTACGAATCTTCAAGAATTTTGGCGATAGAGCCAATAGAAACCGAGATTTTTTTTATTTTTCCAGAACATTCTCTCATTCATTCTCTACCCTGTTCCTGGAGCTATAAAATACCGGTAGTCTAAGCCGAAGACAGTCGTGTATAGAGTCGTTGTAGAGGTTTAGAGTCATATAGCGAGTTAATGGTGGAATAGTTGGATCAATCCAGCGAAACGTAAGCATGGGGTGGAGCTCAAGTGATTGGTGAATTCAGCTGTTTGCCGAATCTTGTTGATTATTATAGAAACAGCACCGAGTCGTGTGTAGAGTTGCCAATCGTGTACTAATGAGTCAGCAGTTGGATACAGCTAAAGCAAGGAGACAGTGGAGAATTGCAGAGGTTTGGAGAGACCATAGAGAGTAGGTACGTAGATTCCCTCCTTCTGGTGAATTCTGTTTGGCCGCTTTGTGTGTTGTAATTGTTGCTAGCTCCGATTACTACTTCTGGGCTGCTGTATATTACTTGTGTGCATCCCGGCTGTTTATTTTTTTTTGTCGGTGTCTTCGTGTTAATAAAAGTCGTCGTTTGTTACTGAGGCCTGTTGATTGTGTTACACTATACACGTACTACAATTGAACGTGTTGATTCTACAGACTTATCTGTAAGTTCTGTGATAATATCTTGAATTGGTTGCTGATATGAGGGATTAATAATACGATGTGGATGAGGGATTAATATTAATTAATAAGGATAATTACATAATAAAAATGAAGAATTTGGAGATGAGCCGTGAATAAAACAATATAAAAAAAGGGACAAGAAGAATTTTAAAAAGGATAAATGTTTAATAAAACAGAAGTTCGGCAAAATCGGCTCCAGGAAGGTGTCATGCCTGGCAAAGCAAGAAGAAAATTGGACCCCAAAAGGCATTCGCTGAATCTATAGTCTTGGTTAAGATCTATAGTCTTGAGGTAAGAGACATCATCTCTGAATGCACTGTTTGTAGAAAGCAAAGTTGCTTGCTCACAGTTCTAATATTGTTGGGAGAATTTAAAACATTATACTGGAGCGATGGCTTCCTTCAATAATATAAACTATGGTTTTTTTTAACATTTATGCTGTACGTTTTATCTGGTATGTTCCTTTTTATAATGAATTTACTTGCAAACAACACGCTATAAAGGTTGGTTATTATACTTTCAAACTCTTGTTCTACTGCTAAAATGAATGCAATTCATATTCAAATTGCTCTTACATCTGCAAGTTTGCTCATATTCAATTGCTCTTGCACTGAAAGTTTGTAATTGATACTCTCGGACATCTCACATGCAATTTATATTCAAACCAGTCGAAGTGGTCTTCTTAAAATTTCTTCGCATTCTCTGTCATAAAGGTGTAATCCCAGAATACCTATGCGTTGCATTGCATTGGCGTGCAATAGCTACCAAATATTTACCTTTGGCGTGACTTTAACATTTTTACCGAATCTATTACGTGATCCTTGTCAAATATTTTGAAGTTTAATTCCTGGCATGTGGTTAATAGCATCCTAAAATCGAATTTCTGATTGAGGCATGTTTTTCACAACCTATTGAAACAAAAATTTGACTTAAAACGACATTTGTAGTCACACAATCATAAAACAAATTTCTCATATTTAAGTCACTGCGTTTTTGAGTTCTCACGATTACATAACTCTAAAGGTCCAGACCCACAGACAGTCAGTCCCTTGTTGACTTTGACTCAAAATAGGATATAGCACTATAGATGTGAAATCTGTGCACCGAATTTCATTCATCTAGCTTCCTTTTTTCTGTAATTATCGTGTTAACTTATATTCGAACAGCCGAATCAGCAGACTTTTTCTCAATGGATTTTGCTCAGAAGTTGAAGGAAATATGGTGTAAAGACACTATGCCGAATTTCATCCGTTTAGCTCAAAGGTTTTTGAGTTTTCTTTGTCACTGACAGACGTAATGCCAAAAAATGTGTTTTTCGAACCCGGGAGATCTAAAACGTGCAGATACGTCATAATCTCGAGTTCGAATTTTTTGACGATTGCACTATTTCATCCGCTCTTCGTATACGAGGTAGTAAAAGATAAAAATTGATCAGATTTACCGTGATGGAAGTGGAGTTCTTGGTCTCCATTCATTTTTTAAATAGAGGTGACTGGTTTAAAGCCAGTGGAAGTGGTCTCCTTGAAACTTTCCCGCATACTCTTTAATAAACTTGTCATGCCTTATATAGCAACAGTCTACCATACTTACAAAATATTAACTTTTCGCGGAAATTTAGCATTTTTAATGAATTTATCTCGGGATCCTTGGAGAATTATTTGGCGATTAATCCCTGACATGTGTTAATAGTACCGAAAAATCGAATGTGTATTTTAGAGATGTTTTTGTCAACTGATTGAAACCAAAATTTGACTGCACTTGTAGTCACAAAATTACATGCTAAATTTAATATATTTAAATCAGTGAGCGTTTGAAGTATTGCGTTTATACGTTTCTGGAAATACAAACCGACAAACGGTCAACACAGAGTTGGATTTTGCACAAAATGTGACAGGTGTTTACACTATAGATGTGAAATAAGTGAACCGAATTTTATTCCTCTAGCTCCCTTCGTTTTGTAGTTATCGTGTTAAATGACATTCGTACCAGTCAGACAAACGGACTTTCTCTGAACAGATTTTTATCAAAATTTGATAGAAATATACAAAATTGTGTAAAGACCGTCTTTGCCGTAAAGGCCGGCATACTAAATTTAAGTCGCTTCGCTGAAAACAATTTTGAGTAATTTTTGTCACAGACAGACAGATGGACATTTTCAAAAAAAGTGTTTTTTGAATTCTGGGAGGTCTAAAATGCGGAGATAGCGAAAATCTGGAGTTTCAGCTTTTGATTACTGTATTTTCTCTATACTACATATATGGCAAAGTAAACCAAGTTACCTTGACTCTTCTACCAAGTACCATCTCTGCCACCTGCGCCATGCTGAGCAGTTTCTCTCGCAGCATTTTCTTTTTCTTTTCTTCCTCGTCCAGAGTCCTTTGTATTTTACTTGGTCCTTTGCGATCAGTTTCAGCTCTTTTTTATATCTTTCTTCTGAAATATCTACAATAAAGGAAAAGGAAAGGGCATGTTTGAAATTTTATTAGTGTGTTTTGAAATAAATCAAGGTCCTGATGGCCTGTTGGTAAGGTTTTGGATTCGGAACCGGTGGATTTCAGGTTCGAGACCCCATTCCACCGAAGAATTGACGTCTAAGCGGGTCTGGCGCACTTTAAATCCGTCGAGACCAAACATTCTCCCACTGGCATGATTTGGCCGCTTGGAGAAGGTGTGTCAGCTCAGGTGTTGTCCTCGTCATCTGATCGCGGTTCAAAATTATGATGTCCACCCCAAAACAGCCCTAGTGTTGGTCTAGAACGTTAATATAACTAAACTACACTTGAAATAAATCAAGCCTCTTTTTTTTATCGAAATTAATTTCTGGAAAATTATGAGGATTCGGCATAATCACTCACACAAAAACAACAACAACCGATCTAGGAGGAAAAAACTAACTGATGATATGATCGGACAGATTAGATAGCTATTGGTGATACAGGAATCATCCCAAAGCTATTTTCCAGAACACCCCTTAATCTTTATCAAAAATTTCGACTTAGCAACTGTTTATATCCGAATTTTACAAACTAGACAAATTTTCCTTTGAATCTGTCCATCCCGCAGTGTTTCTTGGCTCTTTTGTTCCTAGCTGCTCTTCTGCTGGACAGAAAGGCTCTTCATACGACCAGCCCTTTTGCTCGTACGACTTTTGGGTTGCATTTCTTCCTCTTTTGGAGTTTCCTTGGATTCCATCGTCTAAAACGAAAATCGCTGTTTTTAATTACTTATTGCTGAATGGCAAGAGTGAACGTAAACAAATTATTTTATAAACCTTTCAGGCTGTTTCACAGCTCCGCTAGACTCATTGTTTCGCTTATTAACGGAGTTGCTTTAACGGCTTTATAACCTTCAGACACCTTATAGTTTGCATGATTTCTCTTTAAATTAAATGTAATTAGCAAATTGTAAATGCGAAGTGAAATAAAATCAAAAATCTACAAGATTCTGGCAAAGAGTCAGGCTGACTCCCCTTTACATAAAGCTGGATGAGAAAAATGAATTCTGTCTCGTCTACATCTTCGATGTCGTTTGTGGACTTAAATAACTGTTTCAAACTGAATTTTCTTTAATTGTTGAATTTTTAAAATTTTTTATTACTAATTTTAGGATAGCAATATAGTTTTTTGGAGTAAGCAAGTATTGCAAGTGGAAAAGGTTTAAAAATCTTGCTTTTTAGACAAAATAAAATTGATAATTTTTCCTGAATGGCCTCTTTAAATAATCAATTTTAGATTATTCGAAGTATTTCATAGGATTTCATCTGCGCGTTGATGTTATTTGCAATTCTTTAAATAATTGTTAATTGCTTTTTACTACAGACACTAAAGATGGAATTTTAAAATACTTGAATTCTCCTCTGGATTGTTTGCACGTGGAGATTATACTGCTATTGGAGGTATCACTATAACGTAACTATTCAGATGGGAAAATTCTTGTGTAACTTTCCTTCAACTTAGAGCATGATTGATTATATTTAACTAATGATAACTGCATTCTCTCTCTCTTTTTTCCAACATCTGATTCTAGTTAAATTTCCGATTGAGGAGCAGCTATCTGCAAGGCCGATCTGGTTTCTGAAAGTGGCTCATCTTTGCTGAACGGGTCACGATTGACTTTTGACCACAATTTATAAAGTAGTTGAAGGTCAAATAAGGAAAGAGTTGACCTTTTGCCTAGATCCTATTTTATCAGCAGTAGTAAACTTCTAATTCCGATGATGTCCTTGAAATTAAATTTATTTTGCTCTTTACTCCGTTTTCCTTGCTTGTTATCTATTATTATCGAATGAAGCGTATCTTTAAAATACTGATCCAAAGATAAAATTTCTGCTCAAAGAGTTGGTCTAAAAAATATAAAATTCTACTCAAAGCTACTTGCTTGGATTGCTTCTATACTACATTCTAATGATACATCTTAATTTCATCCACTTAGTTATTTGCGTTTTTGAAATATCGTACACACATGGGCGTAGATGGACGGGCAGATACAATTTCCATGCACAAATTTCATTCGAAATTTGACAGAAGATATAATTTTAGTACCAATGTCAAGTTTGTAGTATTCATGAGTTGTTATGACTATAAAAGCTTCAGAACATTCCAAAAAGAATTTTCGAGACTTAATGGAAGTCATCCAAAGTCTCCAGGTCGAATTTTGTGACTTTTTTTCTTGCATGTTATATGCAAGGAAACAAAAAAGTGAACGCCTTTCTTAACAAAAGTTTACAAATCTAACAACTAATTAAAAATAGATCATAAAGTCATTTATTTTATCATAATTAATGTTAAGAAATGAATAAAAAAATTAGTTTTGTGTTTGTTAAAATTTCGTATTTTAAAACATTGTCACGTCGCTTATCCATTCGTGAAAGATTTATTAGTTAAAAAAAGCTATAAGCACTTACAAAACCGTAAATTTATAGAAATCATTACTGTAAGTTAAAAATATAAACCATGGTAAATAATAAATTATGATAGAAGAAAGCGTCTCAGCCTTTCATCCTTTCAGTGGATCGATAAACTGAGGACCGAGCATGCTTGGGAACTAAGCACTGGTGGTTCCGCGTTAGGCTGCCTACCTAACCGGGACACCTCAGAGCCAGCGGTCAAGAAAGCAGATATGGGCACTGTAGACCTTAGCCCACATGGGCTGTCGTGCCAATGAGTTTAGCTAGACGAAAGTGTAATAAATGCATCTAGAAAGTTAAAAAGTTCATGATAAAAATAATTAATAGTTGACTGAAGTGATAAGGATTAAAGTGACATGCATAAACGAAATAGCTCAATAGGAATAAATTGTTCAATAGGAACATGCCGATTTCGAAACGAGCAGTGCTGTTCTACTAACCTTATACTTTTAAATGCAGTATCAGATTTTAGAATTTTATACAATTTAACAACAATTTTATTTTTAATTTACTATCTATTTAATCCTGGTCTCATTGCTTTAAAAAATAATTCAAAATTCTCATTTTTTCCCCTCTGAGGAATAGATCTCTGAAATCTTATCTATCTGTTTCTTTGTTCGTTACCAATCAATCATTAATCTATCTGATCAACAACCAATCAATCATCTATCTGATTAATAAATCAATAATTTAAAAGATTGATTCAAATCAGTGTTTTAATTGATTGATCAAAATCAATGAATTAAAATCAAGGCAGAGATCGGAAAAGTTCCAATTTCTGAATTTCTTCACTAAGACTGGTAACTCTACTTAGCTTTGAAACTCCGATGATACAGTTTCTTTTCTTACCTTCTTATACATTATTCCAATATATACACGGATCAAATTTTTTTTATCAGTTTTAGGTTGCAGAGAATAGTAATTGAGAATCTTTTATCTTTCATTCTAAGTGAAATTTCGCGAAATGGCAACAAATTTTGATGCTAAAAAATGTTGCACTTATAGGGTATAATTTAGAATGGATTGTTTTCAAAAAGAAATATTGTGCTAGTTAGCCAATTTGATAATATTGCATGCAAAAATTTTAATATTTTACATGAATTTTTAATAGAATATGAATGGGAACTGGTATTTTTCTATATTACTGAAGTTGCTACTATTGAAATTGTCAAAGTAATAAATATATTTGCTACAAAATTCATTGGCTTCAACTAACACTCGCTTAAAACATTTTTAAAGAATGGAAATAACCTCTGAACTGTCGGGTTACTCTTGGCAGTTTTTACTTTGGATTTGTTTATATCAGCGGAAGTATCAGTATTTTTTCTGCTAATGCAAATGATGAAATATAAAAAAATCACATAATGAAAATTGTATTAATTGTATACATTTGAGAAGCATAATTTTTATTTCAAAATCAAACATATTACAACTTAACATCTTTGTAATGTGAACCCTGATATAAATTAAGATTAATATGAAATTCTTTTTAACTTGCGAACTTCGAAAAAGAATTTGCCATCACAGAAATTCCATATAAGTAACCATCATCATTACATAAGGAAGAAGAATGATTTGATTTTACATTTATAATCGCCTTTTTATTTTGACATAAGAAACGAACAATATTTGGTACATAATTCAAATTTAAAAACCTTAAGCTTCTCTCTTAAGTATCATGCTAACATTAAAAAAAGGGGATAAGACTCTAAACCATACTCGAAAAAAAAAAAAATCCGAGTTTTAAATGAAAAAATGCTTTTAATATAAGACAAAAACTTTTCATGCTGCATAGTAAACCAAGTTTGCTGCATTAGATTTGGTTTGAGTATTTGTTTATTATGATTTAAATGTGTTGTGTTGAATTTGTATTTTTTGTTCTTAATAAAACTGCGTGACGAACTCTGTTATTCTGAATAATTAAAATAAAAATAATACGACACTCAATGAAGGACACGAATTATGACAAAAAAAATTGTCAGCAGTTGCCTCAATCTTTGTGTGCATGGAAAACCATTATTTTACTTTTAAATATAAATTAAAAATACATATTCAACCCTGGCTTTATAGTTATTTTAGGGTTGAATATTGATAAACTAACAATTTTAAACAGAAATAATTTTGATTCAGTTTAAAACCGCATTACAAACTTTAACAATTGTTTATTTAACAAAACGCATAGAAAAGGAATTTAATGCTTATGTAATATGTAATGTTGAAACTAATGAAATAATGTTTTTAAAATTAGGAGAACAAAATTGCATAGTTTAGTAGAAGATAACAAAAGCGCGAGTCATAAATATCAGATGTTGAAAGACTAAACACTGGCTGAATTCACATACTAACGAAGTATAAGAAAAGGACAAATTATTAAATATATAAATTAAGAAAATATCTACTATCTCTATCCAAACAATTTAGAAATTTTAAAACAATTTTTCATTTTATGGTTTTTTACTTAAGAATAAACATTTTTAATAGGAAACTTATTTCAATTTGTTAAAAAAAATTCAATAGTTCATAATTTCATTGAAAAAACCTTTCGAAAAAAAATGAGTAACTTAGTCGACATTTTCACAAAATTATGTTGTGAATGTCAAAATGCGTGATTTCCTTTTTTCGGTGTAGAAAATGCAAACAAAAAATACGATTTTCGTCAAATTACTCATGAAGGAACTATTCATTATTTTCTAGTCTTTCTTTGAATCATACATTTGAATAAAATAATTTTTTTTTAATTAACTGGCATTGTAATATAAAGGATTTAACATATTTATTCTATTTTTGGTATAAATGTGAATAAGTTAAAACAAACATTATCATTTGTTATATCAGTTAAAGGAAGTAGGCAAAAGTGTGTCTTACAGAATAATTGCTGTTAATACCCAATGAAAAAAAAAATTCGCTTAAAAAAATTCAATAAAACAATAACTTAACTGATGACAATGTAGAAAACTGTGTGAAGTTGTCCATGATATTTTGACTTAAATGTAATAATTTTCAAATCAAAACTGATGCTATTTAAAATTCATTATTCGCATGAGAATTTATTGCAAATAGGTAAGTAGGGTCATAGACTTACAAGTACTAAACGTCTAAAAATCATCTTGAAAAAAATACACTTTCCATGAATTTTAGTTGCCTTCAGAACAGAAACCTGAAATAACACATTGTTCAATTCTTTTTTTTTTGTTTATATGTTTGTCCATGGCGGTATTATAAAATGTCAGATAAATCATGTAACAGACTTTTCTTTATGTAAACGTATACCGAACAATATTGAATGCTGCACTTAAAGTATTTCTGGTTTTAAAAATTTGCATTTTTATTTCAAATGGTGTAAATAACGTCGTCTCTTGCGAGGTGACAGGCGGTGCGTATTTCCAGGTATTTTATGTCCAGTTCAAATGACCTCCAAAAACGCGACCGTCAACTATGCGGAAGATGCAAGCGATTTTTTTTAGACTCTTTGTTATTATTCATTCAGCGCGCATCGCTGGATTTTGTTTCTTCGTAACTGCAGTTCGATGCGCCTTCACGTTGAAAAATTCCCACAATTCCAGTGATCCTCACTCTTCGGTGCATTTTCACAATAAGGAAATCAAAACAAAGATTTAAATAATCCCGGAAACTGATCTCGAAAATTTATTAAAGATAGGACTAAATTAATGTCTTATCCACTTTTCCCCGCATAAAATTATGCACAAAAATTTTTGATACATAGTTTTTAATCGTTATGTTCTGTAAATTCAATTAATATTCTACATTTAATTTTTATTCATATTCAATTCATCAAAATAAATAGCTCAACAATACAGTTACTGTATTGTTTGAGCTATTTATTTTTTTTCAAATAAAATGTTTAAAGTAACCTAATACGGTCGATTTTTTTTTGAAAAATGGAATTTTTCAATAAACATTTATTATTTTTTGATGCAGTATCATTTATAAATAGAAAAAATAAAGGATTTTTTTTTATATGAAGGTAATTGTTTTTGAAAGACATGAGAATTTGTAGCACTTTTAATAAAATTTGACCGAAATTGATAACATTTGAAACCAAACAATAATATCAGAATCTTAATTTCCTTTGCATGCAAGTTCTAGAAGATAATAATCTATCAAATGGCACCAAATCTAAGAAAAGTTTTGAAAAGCAAGTAAGTCGGGGAGAGGGAAGAGGAGGAATGTGTATAAATATTTATTTTTCCTACTGATTTACAACTGTATTTTTGTATAAAAAATAATAAATGAAAAAGTATCTCTCCGATTACAAATACTTTGTCTTATTTCATTGCCTATATTATTCGAAACTTATACTGTAACTCTCAGGCAATAATTATCTGTATTAGCTTTTAAGTTATCTGGTTAGCGGCGAGGAGTTTTTATGAATGACAGTTTTGTGAAACTTGCAATGAAAGATTTTCTTTTATTCAAACAATGGTTCTTTTGATCACAGGAACTTTGACATTTACTAGAACGATACATTTGATTTTGCAAGTTTTCTTATTTTGTTGGGCAAATATTTTTTTTTCGTCGAGTTTTAGCTTTTGGCAGATAATTTCTTTTGGAATCATTCATTAGTTTCTTTTAAATGAAAGCTAATCCACGTAATACGTGACTTCCACTTCTCAAATTTAGACAACTAATACAATTTTATAACCCTAATTGAATTAGAGCGCAGATATAAATGACTCTAGATGCATTGATTTTAACTCGAAAAAATACTGTTCCGGAATTTCACAACGTAAACATTAAAATATTTAATTGTATTTTCCATTTTTCTATGTAGATTCTCACACAGCAATTTTTGATCGCATAGTTTCTTAAAAATAAACTTTATTATGTCTATTATATGTTGTGAATGCCCTCCCATCTTATCCTTGAATGTCATTCATTTGCGCGTTGCTACCGGAACCAGCCATCAACACTTTCCGGGCATTGACAATGAAATACTGTAGACACATTGCAATAGTATCATTTTGCATATTCTATAAGTTGTCTTTGTTCCTACGAATTGTAATTTCTTAGTGATTTTGCAATATATCGATGTAGCAATAGATAAGTTTTCCCTTTCTACTTATATCTTTTGTACATTTTTTTTTTAGTTTTTAATGGAGAGCTCCAATCCTTTACTATATATATCCGATACATTCTAATTTTTAAAAAAAAATCCACACCATAAATAATTTTACTGTTTTATATGCATAAACACAGAAAATATCAAGATATAAAAATTTAAGCTTCAACTTCAGGTTTAGTTTTCGTTCAAACAAAGTATATTGTAATCGCTGTAACATTTTTCTAACACTCTTAGAAAAAAATGGTAAGCAGTTTTGAAAAATAAAAGTGTGATTTACAAAAATAAATAAATTAATAAAAATAAAATGAAATAAAATTTTGACAAAATGATTGGAAGTTTCATTTTTCAAAGGAATTGGATACTTTAAGGCAAATTATTTTTATTTATTTACAGAAATCCTATCAATCTTTAATTTAATAAATATCTCAAAGATTAAAAAATACTCAGGAAATACTCTTAATTTAGGTAATAACAATAAATTGCACACACACACTAGGAGACTTCGTCCTGTGTTCGCTTTCACTCTCCAATACCTAAATTGTACACAATGTTCTCCAGTTCACGTTTTTGAATTCCACTGGCCATTTTTCCAATGCTGGAAGCTTTCCATGATGAGAACATATATTTTTCGATCAGCTACTTAAGATTCAAAACCCAAAGCTCCATAATGAGAATATTCTTTTTTTATATCTTCAACACCTAAATAATGAATCAATTTTTCACATTTTATCACCAGCTTAACAGTTTCATGACCAGATTTTCTTTTCAAGTTGCTAGATTCTCGCTCTGTCTTTGTGCCCAGTTGAAAATATATATCGCCTGACCGAAAACGAGCTAAGTATTCCTTTAAATAAAATCGGGAATTGATACCGAGTGCTCTATATTTTCGATCGGCATCAATTTGTTCACATGATGCAAAGTATCAAGATTTATATAATAGCGTTAAACCCTCATAATATATTTCTTAAGTTTCAATCAAATGTTCATTTAAAAGCTTAGAATAATCATCTTATCACGTTATGTTCTAAATTTTTCTCTGTCTTTCTTACGACATTACAACTAAAACTGAAACTAAAAATAAGAAATGAAAAAGAAATATTTGAGCCCCATTCCTACATCCTTCAGCTGGGTAGTCACAGCAGGTGGTTGGGAAAAAAAAGTTCCAGTAAGAGGCCAGTGGGTTGCGGTTCGGCACTTTTGATGGATGCTACTTTCTCTTACACCGATGGACAAACACGATAAAGGAAATTTATGAGTTATTTCAGTGGCCTTACGAATCGTTAAATCAATTTTTATCGCCCATAATTCTTTAGCGGGATTCGCTTCGATCGAGAACTGCACAGAACTGTTAAAGATAAGGGGAACATCTGTTAAAGGAATAGCATGAGTGGTTTTGTTTCGTTTATTGGCGCAAGAGCCAGAACAGTGACAATTGTTGTATTTGAAATAAAATTTTTTGTTTGTTAAATTGTTAAATGCATCATCAAACTCAAAATAAAGTCTCTATATTTTGCGTGTAGTGTAGTATAAGGCATCGGAAGTGGTCTTCACAAAACATTCTCACTAATAAAGATGTTATCTCCCATACCATAAAATTGATTACCGTGAGTAAAGCGGTGAATACAACAAGTGGTTAGATATTTATTTTTAGAATTCAGAGCATAAGAATTGAGTGCTTTATAATATACTAGCCGCCTTTGGCGACCAGCCGGTTCGCCAATCTTAATGCTCGTTAAAATTTTAATAATTAAATATTTTATGTAATTCCTACTTTAATAGCTTCTTCATCAAATATTTTAAAGCTTCAAATTTTGATAGTCATGTAATTCACTCATAATAATATAAAGTCCTTCAGCCATAACATAATATGTATCTCTCTCATTTTCTGTTAGTTCCGGTAGAATTTATGCTTAAAATTAAAATGGAAATGACTAAACTGCAATTAATATAATAATATTTTTTACTGAAACAAAGCATTTTTTTTAATATGATTACTGATAATAGAGTCACTGAGCGTTTAAACTTTATGGGCACTAAAGAATATCTCTCTTAAGTTATGTAATATCTCAAGAATTTGTCAACAAAATTTTCTCAGATTCATCATGAACAGATCGATTTATTAACAATGTTTCATTTTAAATGCATCAAACTTTAAGAAAATGAATCGTTTAAAATAATCGGTCGAAAACAGGTTTAAAAAAACTATTTACAAAACGATGTACTTAAAACTATAAGCATATACAAAAAGCTTGCTTTTGTAATAAATACAAGTTACTTACAAAAGCATGCAACTAACCTAAAAATAATTTAAATCATCCGTTGATAACGGTTGTCATGGCAACAATCAGAATATAATGCGCATGCGTGAATTTTCTTCGCCAGTTACGGCAGCGCAAATGCGTGAATTTTTCTACGCCAGTTGTGGTAACGCTATGCAGATTATACATTTTTAATTTCCTTTATTCTGTGTTATTTTAATTCAAAAGTACTTCAGAATGAATCTGAAACATGGATTAATTAACAATGTTTAATTTTAAATGCATAAAACATTAAGAAAATAAACAGAATCTTTTGAAATAATCCGCCGAAAAATGTTAACCCTGGCCTCATTACTGTTGGGAGAAAAAAACACTGAAGCTTTACTCATTTGGCGGTGGGGAAAATGGAAGATTTTTTTTGGCGAAAAAGTTGGCGGCGGGGAATATGGAAGATTTTTTTGGCGGGAAAGTTAGTTTTTAATTAATAATTAAAATTCTAGTTAAAATTTCAAAAAAAGGGACCCCAGGTGCACATTCCCGACCTCTAAGGTATACATGTACCAAATTTGATAGCTGTATGTCAAATGATCTGGCCTGTAGAGCGCCAACACACACACACACACACACACACACACACACACACATTGAGCTTTATTATAAGTATAGATTAAAGAGACACGACACTTTTGTATTAATTGCATGGCACTGATGAACAATCATTAAAAAATATTCACTTTTGGCTTGAATCTAACACATGAATCTTTGGCATTTTTTTTTGGCGATTTATCGCTAATTTGGCGTATGACTCCTCCATGTAACATATTAGATTATATTTATATGAGAACTTTGTTAGTTTGCAATCAAGCCTGATTTATTTGATATCTTATCAATTGTATTGGTTTTGAGAATCGGATTTGGATAGTAAGTCCAACGAAATGTTATCTAAATTCAAACTATCGATTTGGCTTCATGGAATATCGTTTTCAATTAAAAAAAATCGTAAAATCAATTGTGGTAACATAGTTATATACGTGGCATTTATTGGAATCTTGTGATTTAATATATTCCACACTTAACAGTTATCATGTTATGCTCTCTCCCCAATTCTCGGCCACTCTAGTCTAAGCTCATGTGATGTGATACGTAGTAAAACGTTTAATGTTATTCGGGAGTCTAAAGTTTTGCATTAATGATATACAATAGTATTGTGCTGAACATTACAAAAGAATGCTTCAATATCTGAAAAATATAATCATGATGAATGCAATATCACATAAGCGAAATGCAGAAATGATTAAATTCCAAAAATGAAGAACCACTTCATTGCCATTTATTGCCGAATTATATTAGGGATTCGTAAAATCCCAATCACCAACAAAAGTTTGTGTATTTTCTGATTTCAACATTGCTGACGATAAGTTATACATGACGCTTGTGTCTACATCAGTGAACTCAGAATGTTTCAAGCAAGTGATTGTGTTGCATCAATCGTAACTATATAACCGGCATTTTAACCTTTCTTTTTTTCATAAGTATTACGTATTATTAATTACTAGTTTTAATTACTCATAAACATCATTTTTGCAATAAAATTTTACAAACTGAAAAAGCACTTTTAAATTGAAAAAAGAATAAAAATTTTGAAATCATTATAATCAAAATTTTTATCGTCATGAAATCATCATCTATCTTCCTATACATTTTGGCTATTTTTCTGAAAACATTTATGCAATCTCTCTGTTCTTGTTCTTTTTGAAATTCTTCTTCGAATTCATAAGTTGCATGATAGAGGTGGGGGGAGGGCATCCTAAAACTAAAAAATACAAGAAAAAAGCACGAAGCTACAAAAAGATTACAACAGGAATAGCAAATTGTCTTCCAAGAATCCCATTACTATAGCAAGATGGGACAGGGCTCATAGCTCTAGGCCAAGGATGAATTGTTCCCGAATCTCAATGAATCCTCAGAATTCGACTCGTAAAAGTAATTTAACTTGAATTCTTTCTCAAAAGCAAGCAAATTCTAAGAAAATTAATTATTTTCAATGTCAACAACACTCACATGCAAAATTGTCAAATATACTGCTAAACATATTTCACAGATATGAATACAATATACTTTCATTTATTGTGGTTTAAAAATCATGGAATTGTAGGCACACGTGTCGTTGTGCAGTGTGGAATAAATATTTCCAATAGATAAATTTCTGGAACTGCACAATTTCCTATAACGCAAGGCTATTTAATATAAACATATAGAACTGTACCGCACTTTCACTTACATTTAAACTAATAAATTGCCATCCATCTTTTTAACATCGCAATTTGATGGAAATGAACACCCCTTAAGATTGATACCAGAATATGAAATGAATACTTAATATGGCAAATCAAGGTGACGAATACTTTGAGCAAACACCCCAACTAGATAAAAATTAGCGCAGCTCGTGATTTAATAATATCTGGCGGCAAATCAGGTGTTAATGAGTAAATTGCGTTCATTCACTTGAAGGATAAGGAGATAAAAAGTTGCAGTCTCTGTCCCTGAAAATGAAAGCTTTGACGTTAATCATCTTTCGGACACAACAAACAAAACAATTATCTCTAATGAAGTCTCAAAGCGACAGCAGATACCAAACTTTATACATTGTATATATATTAAATGTTATCAACGAATCTTCTTTGGAAAACGCTTTGGAATAATAATTGGCTTTACCGAGATGCAATTTGTGGCGGAGGAAATACCTCCCAGCTTCCATCATCATCGGAATATTTGGGTCAGGATCACTTGGCCCTGAATCTGAGACCTCGATGACCCTAACAGGTTGGAATGATTTCGAAGAAACGTCAGCCGATTGAAAATCGATTTTTGGATGTTCTAGAGCTAAAAACCGCCGGATGTAAATAACGGATAATAATCTCGCCTCTTTCGTCAGAGGATTGGAAATAATGACACCTTTTTTTAGTTGTATTCTTTTACTAGAAATTTATATATATGACTAAGTTTTGAATCATATCATTCTGAATAAGTATGAGTAGTTAAATTTACCTTCCCAGAGTAAGTAAACGTGTGGTTAGAGTTGTGGTTCACATTTACTTTCAGTTAGTTATTTTTTGGATAATTTTAATCTTTCACCTATAAATATGTTTTTAACTCATCATATTATACATTGCTTTTAAATGAATCAACTTTTATAGCAAAATTTTATATTGAAAATAAAGTTTTAGAAAAATGGACACGAAATCATATTATTGACTGTTTAGATTGATTCAAACATTAATTTCGAATTTTCAGAGATATTTTAGAAATTAATATCATTTTATTTAAGCATGGTTATCTTACATTTTAATGTTCAATATGTTAAAAAATTATTGTTAACCCTATTTGGTGATTTTTGCTCATTAATGATGTGATTAAATTGTAGAAAAGACAATAGTTGAATGAATCTTTTTCTAACTCATATTCGTTTTCCAAAATAATTCGAATTCCTCGAGTTTCAACACAGTACTCATGGCTTAGTTGAAGGAGCCCCACCACTGCCGTACCATTAACGGCTTATGCTAATCGAAGTTCATCGAATAGAAGTTATTTCAATACGAGGAGAGAATTTCTAATGTACACAGCAGATATAAATATTAACAAAATAAACTTTAATAAAACATATGCAAGCGATTCCCCGACCTAACCAGAGGTCATACGGGAAACTTGATAAGGCCGCCGAAAAGCAACCCCACCTAGCACGAAGGAATAAATGACATTTGATGACATTGGACTCTTGCAAACAACAGAGAACCCTTTAGATCAGGGATGACGAATCAGTGGCACGTGCGCCATTGATGGCACGTGTCAGAATATTTTGGGCACGTCATGGATCAAATACGGTTTGCCTTTTAGTTCAAAATAACGAAGTTCACTATGAAGTATTACGAACAAACGTGAGTGATCGGTCGCGGTGCGCATATTCACATTCTCTGCATGTGCAATGAAAGACAGAATCAAACAATCGACGTCTATGATTAAATATGCTAGCAAATATTGTCATATGAACGCGGCAAGATACTCGGCTGCAAATGTCATTGTTTGGCATAGTAAGCCTTTTCAAGAGGTCAAGTTTTTGAAGGAAGCCTGGTTAGCATGCGCGTCCTCATTTCTTGAGAATTTTGGTAACAAAGGTAAGATAATTCAGCACATCAAAGATATTCCTCTATCCAGAAACACAATAAAAGAAAGAATTTTTAAAGAAAGAATCCGGAAATGTAATAGATGACATAAACTGCGCTCCTTTTATATCGCTGTCTTGACGTAAGACTGACATCACTAAATCCGCAGGTTTAGCTATTTTTGTTCGATATTTTGTAGGAAACATCATTAAGGGAGAATTAATTGCAATAACAATCATTGCTAACAACTACAAAGGGAACAGATATTTGTAAAGCTGTTAAAATTCGCGTACTGAGAAAGAAATTAATTTGAAAAGAATTGTTTCAGTAACAACTGATAATGCTTCAAATATGGTAGGCCACAAAAAAAAAAAAAAAAAAAAAAAAAAAAACGTCTTTATTAGTTTATTTCAAACAGACGCAGGACATTCCATTCTGGAATTTCACTGCATTATTCACAAACAAGCTTTGTATGCTAAGAGTGGTTTAACATCTTTTGATAATGTAATGGCGTTAGTCAGAAAAATACTCAACCTCATATCGTCGCAGGCTTTAAATAAGCGAAAGTTTGAGCTTTGTTGGATGAAGTCATCTTGGTGTATAATGGCTTACTAATGTATAATAATGTTTGTTGGTTGAGCCGCGGGAACGTACTTCAAAGGTTGTTGACTGCTTGGAAGAAATCAGACTGTTTCTGCAAAATGAGGGGGAAATTGAACAATATCATGTGGCTTTCAAAATTGATGTTTTTTATAGACATATGCCTACATTTCAATGAATTGAACTTAAAGCTTCAAGGAACAAATAAAAAAATTGTCGTAATGATCATTTTATTCGCGCTTTTGTCACTAAATTGCGTGTTTTCAGAAACGATATTATTACAAGAAACTACAAACTTGAAAAAAAAATATCATTTCCCAAACTTGGAAAAGAATATCAACATTATATATCAGATTTTAGATGTACATGAGAAATCAGACAAAGAAAAAGTTATTGAAGAATTTATTTCGGTAATTGATTCTTTAATCAAGGAATTTTCAGCTAGATTTTCTTAGTTCAAAGAATTATTGGGAATTTATTATGTACTCCGATTATCTACATTTGATAAACTGAATTTGCCCAAATTCCATTGATTAGAAATTGAAGAATTTGAAATGCAACTGATTGATTTCCAGTCTAGTTCAATATGGATTCAAAAATTTATTGAAGCAAGAAAAATGTTGAAACAGAAAGATTAAGAAGCAATATAAATGAAAATGCCAGTAACGAAATTGTGGAAACATGGAATTCGATTCCAGACACATTTAACTATTTGAAAAAACTGGCACATGCTACTTTAACTATTTTTTCATCTACTTTTTCCTGCAAATATTTATTTTCAGAGATAAATAACACTAAAGACTCGCTTAGAAACCGTTTAGCAGATGACTCCAATTCAGTAGGCATGCTGCTAAAAGCAACACCTTACAATCCTAATATAAGATATTTGTCATCTATTCTGCTACAACAGAAGTCACACTAATGTTACTTTAATTTGAATTACACTTATAACTTAATGGCATGTCTATACCTTATTTAACATTTCTTTAGAAAAAAATGCCACTTTGATCCTTAAAAGTTCGCCACCCTTGCTCTAGATAAACGCATATTGGCACAGAAAAAGAATAGAAAAAAATTACATTTTACATTACATATTAAATTGAAACATTAAAAATGCATAAAATACATTAAATGTACGTTAAATTTTTACGTAAGGAGAGAACTAAAGACAAGAGCTTTGGCAAAATGTTACTAATAGAAAATTTAATGACTGGAATTTTCTTCGACGTCAAGAGACATCAAATTACTTGTCCATGTGAGTCTGTGCTCTTGCCATAGTTCACAGGCTTTGATCAAATGATTTATAGATCCTCCTTCGGTGCTGCACTGAAAAGTCGAACTTTAGTCAAAGAAACGACTTTGATGCACAGAGAATACACCGTGTTCAGTGCATATACTTGGTTAAGATAAAAATCACCCCATATCAGTTAGCCGAAACTTTTTTAAAATGTTGATAGGTTGTTCTCTCTTTGATGGAATTATTCCTATTCCTTTTCTCCTGCCTAAATTATTAGTTAAAACATATGGAATAATTTTACCAATTGATAAAAAAAATTGGTTAATAATATTTAAGGAAAAAAGATTTTGAATATTGCAAAGTGTTCATTTTCATGGGGTCTAATAGCTCATTTCTAAACTTTGGAAACAAGCCTCTCATTCCTCATGAGTCAAATTCATATCTGAAATGCACAATATTTTAGCTGAGTTAGCAAGAAAAATTGTGCAAGATTGGTTGAAAATAGTATTGTGACTTAGGAGAAGAAATAAACATTTACTTATATTTATGTAAAGATAATGCCCAGTGTCTTTACTTGATTTTCTCTACTGAGATATGTGCTTGGGGTCGCCAAATATTTTAATAACCGAAATGAAAAGTTAAAAAAGTTTAAGAAACTCTTTTGTTATAAAAAAAAAGAACTCCTTGGCATAATTAACACATCATGTATAAAACTCGAGAAGCCATTGCCTTATTCCTAGTGTGCCATGCTGTCTTCAACCCATCCTCCCACGAAGCCGGTTGTTGAACTCGCGGAACAACATGGCACCCTTTTCTCAAGCAGCCGGGCCCATGCATTCAGACAAAAGGTAAGTATTTCAAGCAAAGGGTGACGAATCATCGTCAATATTGACTTGACCTCTTTGGACGGATGGACAGCAGCAAGTGGGCGTGAAGCCATTCAGTCGCTGAATACAATGTGAAACCTGCAATTCATTCCCTTCCATCTGGAAGACTTCGATACCTAAATTGCTCTTAAAAATGATTTAAGGATGACTGTTGTGACTGAAGAACTGGAGTAGGAGTAAACAAAGCGTCTGATTTCGATTTGTATCGATTGATTTTTAGGGTATCGATTATTTTCTTAGATAATCTATATTTCACTCTTTACTGTATCTCCACCGACAGAAAAATTGTAATTTATATTTCCCAGCATTTGCTTGGATTTTTAGTTACGCAGGAAGGTAAAAAGTGAAAAATTATACCTTTCTATCCTTTTGATTGAAAGAACTTTATTACCACATAAAATTATTTCATTCTCAGGATTTTTTATGTGCATAAGCGCAATACATGCCTACATTTACAACTGCGATAAAAACTTCAGCATTTCACAAAACTCTTAGCATTTTTCAAGCTTCTATGATTTACCTGCTCTTCTTTAATTCGGCCATTTTCATGTTCGTAAAAATGAAAGGTTGTAATTGATTTTTCACGGCATCATGTGCTAGATTTTCGAACATTTATGTGCTCTTGTGTATTTTTGATGATATTTTTATATTTACAGAACGTAATTATCATTTGACTCTATACTAATTACACTCCCTCGTAGTGAATTTCAATTAAAAAAAATTCAAGATTCTAAAATATTTATTAAAATTAATCATAAACTAAAAAGTAGAAAGTAATAGAAACAAAATAATTATGCTTTTCAGAACACTAATGTAAGTATACTTTAAAAAATTATTTTGATTAAATTTATTATATCATTGTTCAATCTTGTTATTATACTATCATTAATATCTTGATATTAATTATTATTAATATTATCATCTATTTATTATATTATCACTAATATCTTGTGCAAATAGAATATAAAGCGTATTCTTTCTTAAATACAAGTAAACTTTAAATATAATTCTAGTGAACTGAAAGATTATTTTTGTGTCTTTCAATACATCAAATATTTGGGGTATTAGTAAAAAAAACTGTGTAAAAAATAACCTTTTTTAAAAACAACATTTATTTTTTCATTCATTTATTATAAATGCATATTTTTATTATATACCTCATGAGTTTTTATTATATTTTTCTTAGTTTTCGAATTTTAAATAAGCAATATATTTTCCTTTGATTTTCAATTGGTTCATTGCACAACTTTTTGTTTTGTTACAGTGACTAGACTCTGGAATAAAAACAAACACCGGCAATTGCCTCTATGATTCACTGGCCCACGGTCGCGTTCATTTTCTACATGGCTTGAGATAAATGGAGGGCTATGTACTCAATAAGAAGTGAGAAAATACGTATTATAACAGTGAGTTTTGGTATAAAATTTTATCTTCTGGAATTGGTGGGCAAAGAAATGAACTCCGGCCTATCCGACTTTTTTTTTTAACCGACCTACCATTCCGCCACATTAGGCCGAATAATCAGTGTATTGTAATTATCATTGTATATGCTGCTCTAATCTGAATTGGACACCTGGAAAAGAAATGTAAGTAAATTCTCGTTGACGAAAATTTCCTTTATAATACAAAGAAGGATGTAAATATACCGTTGATTAAAAAGAAATCAACGGAACTCTCAGAATTAAAAGGGATTTCTTGATAATCTAAGATTTTGAATTTCAAATTATTACTCAATTTTTTTCTTTGATTTCGCAGTGGATATTTATAAGGGATCTTGATTTATTGAAAAAATGTTTTCTTTTTTACGTCCAAAAGTGCAAGTTTATTGAATACTTCTCGCTAAGACATTTCTAACATTTTCAAGTGCTGCTCTGACCTGTAATAGACTCTTGGTGGAGCTGAAATCAAGTGAAATTCTCATTGGTAAATGCTTCCTCTCTCTCTCTCTCTCTCTCTCTCTCTCTCTCTCTCTCTCTCTCTCTCTCTCTCTCTCTCTCTCTCTCTCTCTCTCTCTCTCTCTCTCTCTATATATATATATATATATATATATATATATATATATATACTTGTCAGTACTCGTGTTGACCTTGAAAAGGGCACCGAAGGGATCACTTTCACTACGCACGTGGAACTGATGGCGCATTATTTTTACAACGCTTCAGTTGAATTAATTAAATAGAAAGTGGAATTGGATCAGGAAATAACAGAATGAAATTACTATGAGCTAAATTAGGATAAAGCCTTGGAAATTAATTTGGATTAAATTAAGAGTTTAAAATATCCTTATACATATATATTTACATGCTAGCGAAAGTGGAGGTCGACGAGAGGTAATGGATATAATAAAAAATTTATTAAAAATATACAAAGTTGGTCATAAATTCATGCATCAAATTTCATTCATTTAGCTCAAAGCGATTTGGAATTATGATTCTCACAGGCAGACACAATGCAAAATTTGTGTTATTCGAATTTAGGGAAGTCTAAAATGTGGAGATTCTTCAAAATTTCGAATTTGAATTTCTTGACGATTGCAATATTTTCTCTGTACTTCATATAAAATGAAGTAAAAATGGGGGAATGAAGGACAGTAATTGGAACTGGGTAGTTGGTTTTCTTCAATAATTCACATATATAGAAAACTCCAATCATCCGGAATATTTGCGTGGATATCCAATTATCTATTAGGTGCTTCTGCATATCTGCATAAACAACAATGGTTTTGGGTTTTACTATTATTTCAATGTTATTATTTTGAAAGTTTTCTATTTATTATTATTGAGTTATTCAGTGTATAAAGACCCCAATCACGGAACGTCTAAATTGCATTTTCGACATTCATTGTTTTTTTCTTTGTTTGATTTCAAGATATCTGCTGCCGAAGCCTGTCGGACACTTTTAGAAACTTATGGTGATGCTACTCCGTCATATCCCAACTGCCGGTTTCGGTTTCAAAGATTTAAAAAGGGCGATTTCGATGTCAATGACAAAGAACGGCCTGTTGGACCAAAAAAATTCGAAGGCAATCAATTGCAAGACTTATTGGGCGAAAATGGAAAAAAGTTGTGTAAAGTATATATATATATATATATATATATATATATTATCAGTTTTTCTCAATATAGGCCTTTTTAAAATGAAATAAAAAAATGTTCAAACTACATGCACCTAATAATTAGATTTTCAGAGAAAAAGATTGCCAAAGTTGGGAAAATAATAGAGAGAGAGAGCGCGGTTATGACATAGAAAGCCCTTTCTCAGCTGGAGGAAGGTATTTTTAGCAGCTAAAATAGTGTATATGCATATTGTATTGTTTATGAATAATATTATTGCAAATATATGTAATGAATCATTAAATAATAATTTTTGTGGTTTCTTTTACGTGCATATCATATATTTTACTTCGTTTACAGTTATCGGAAACTTTTGTTTATAAAATTTAAAATGGTTTTTTTTGTACGCCTGAGATCGTTTTTAACCTCATCTGAACATCTAAAAACCCACTTGAGCTTACTACCGCTTAATTGTAGCTTTACTGTAATACTTAAAGGAAATTGAAATACATAATTGAAAAACTGTTTTTTCCCCCAAGTCAAGAAAAGAATGAATCGTTGAGATTTAATGACTGTTATTGAAAGAAACTTGTATTAAGAGGATCTCAAGAAAATATTGCAAAATTATCGCTGAGAAGGATTTTTTATAATATAAACGGATATGAAAACATCCCCGCTGGTTAAGAAAAAACAGCTTAATATCTGGGAATTAAATGGATTGTAAGGGAGTATCGAAGTGAATCACGATTGTTCTTGTTCTTAAATTTTCCCACCCTTCAAATTCACTCTCCCATGGCGTTTGAAGGCCATGGCAATCGCCTTTTCCGGTGACCGCACCCGATCATCCACCCGCGAGAGTATGAGTCAACGGAAGAGTCCTTCTCACATTTGTTCCAATAGTGTATTTCTAGAAGTGACTGAGGTTGAAATCGAATGTTTTTTGTATGTTAATGTAACTGCGCGAGGGCTGTACATGACGATGGATGAGTTCTTTCTGAATTAAATTCGCATCTGTATGATAGTTGCAACTTTTAATTGCCCAATGACTTCTGGAACGATGGTGTTTCCCAACTCTTAGGATGAATCTTGGGGGAAATAAAGGAAGAAATAAATTTCTTACTCAAAATGAGGCCGATTTTTTATTTAGGGCCTCTAGGTATGATATCTATAGTTGATAATGGATCCTAACTTAAGTGCAAAAAATGACCAAGAATGCCAGCTAACAAGTTTCACGTGCAATAGCCAATTAACCATTTAGAAGGGATTAAATCAAGAGAAATGTTTGAGAGATTTATTGCCGGTACGCGACTAAGGAAAAGTAGAAAGAAAAAGAGAAGAAACTTAACGCACTTTTTTTGTTTTAATATTATTGAGAACAGTACACATATTGATATGCTCGATTTGTAATGTTTTTTTTTAATTTTTATTTTTGCTTGGTCATTTTTAGCAATATAACCATCTATATTTTCAATAATAAATTATAAATCTCCCATGTAAGATTCAGACGTTACTTATGACATTCTCAAATAAAAGGAAAACATTTTTTATGAATAAATATCTCAGCGAATTTACGATTAAATTTATAATGGCTAAAATAGAATAAATTTATCTTGGGGGGGGGGGAATTTACAAATAAATTTTTTTTTCGAATTCTAGAAGTATAAATTTATTTTAGAAGAATCAAGTATAAGCACAATTTAGGTTTAAAATCGATATTTTAAGTAATTAGCCGATTATAATTTCATGTCATTTAAATGAATAGTTAATATATATTCAGTATTATAAAGGCAGACGATTTTAAACTGATAGAATTCTTTATTTCGTATTATTTTAAAATTTAATTCAAAGAAATAACTTTTAATACTGATTGTGTAATTCATAACTTTATAAAATAACATAGAATACTCTATTTTAAATGCAATTTTCTTTTTTTAATCTACATTTTATTTTTTATATTGAGTATATTTAGTAAATTATATGTAAAAATCTCGGAAATAATTCAGTTGAACGATGAAGGCAGACTTTCTTTTTATTCTTCTTTCCATTCTCGCTTCAGCATAAAAGTTCAGTTTTAAAAATGAGATCATGCATTTGAAAGCTAAAGAGGAGTATTCTAATTTACTTTATAAAAGAATTATATATAACTCTTTTACTTTATAAAATTACAAGAAATAATTTAGGATTTTTTTTAAATTCATGTTAAGTAATACGTTTTTTTAAAGAAATAACTGCTTTTAATGAGTGAATTAAACAAAGAAGAACGAAATATTAATTATTCCAATAATCAATTCTTAATCGTTTATGCTTTTCCAGAAAAATTTATTTCTTTAAAAAAATTCGTCATATTTAAAGTAATTTAGTTTAATATTTTATTTATTAATAACTGTTCATAAAAAAGAAAAAATTCTTTCAAATTAAATTATTATTATTTCCTACGTTCTATTTAAATATAAAACCCCCGTGTCTATCACTGTAGGTTTTACTATTAATATTTCAAATTGATAATACAACGAAAAATATGATGAAACCAAACTCGATAGTTTTAACTACGATATTATGAAATTAGATATGTCAACTGAATTCAGATTTAAACACACAATGATCTAAATTCTACGTGATTGCATTTCGCATCTAAAATGAAAGTAGTTTAATTTCCTGGAATTCTTATGAACTAAAACGGACAAGATTATGTATTACATCATCCATCAGCGGTGAATCGGTCGGTATTTTTTTTCAAAATGTCAACTTGACTTGTCATTGACTCTAGTACTATGAAGCAACCGAGCTCAAATCATCATTCGCGGTTACAGTTCCAACCCTCGATTTTCCAGTTCTCAAGGTCTAGAGAGATCCGAAAAAACTTCGTGCGAAGATGAAATCACTGTTCCTGTCGTTTTGGCTCATTACCGGGGTTAAATCTTATCCCCCTTCCACTCCTCCAAGCTACAGGTGTTCGATTTAGGATGACCCGTATCCTGAGTAAGGAGGTCAGCAAGGATGAAATCGAACGTGTCCGGGGGCGAACACACGTGCAAGTAAACTTCTTGAGGAAAATGCGTGTTTTTTTTTTGTTTTTTTTTTTTTCGCGATAAACTTAGAGCAACCATTTTTTTTCAAACTCCTGTGGCAATACAAAGGACTTATTGCAGTTGACATTAACAGATCATATACCTTTAGAAAAGTGGTGTGACCATTTTGTAAATAGTTTTTTGAAAATTTTTCACCTATTAACTTATGTTTTAATTTTTACAGAATGTTCTTAACCATTAATTATACACAAATTGGGCCCCATATTTATTAAAATGATTTAATTCTAAATTTGGAATGAAAATTGAATTTAGAAAACAAAGTGCCTTGAACTAAGGCAAATTAATATTTTTGCTGTAATAAAATGGTTAGGAATAAAATGGCATATTCACTTTATTTTAAATCAGCAGAAATGATCTCCCTTTACTTTCTCGTACATTTCAAAAAAGAATCTGTACTTACCTTTTCATTTTTTTAAAAGTGCATACTCATACAACGAATATTCAGTATTTTAACAAACATAACAGCGTACAAAAAATTTTGATAAAAACTTAATAGTTTAATTTATTAAACCCCTACTTAGAATCCTGGATAAATCAAACATGAGAGAAACCATATCATATCAAAAACCCACTGAAAAAAAAGTATTAAGCCTAAGAATTGAATTTAAAATCTACTAAAAATTTTCATTATTTTTCTTTGATTTTCTTCTCAGATACAGAAAATTACCTTACCAGTTCCAAATAAATGTAGTTGATATCCAATACTCTTCTGAGTTTAGGATAAAACTTGTTTATAGTTGAAATACTCGAATTTTATAGCTATTTGATCGCCAGAAAATAAGTCATTTGTCAGATCTAGAATTAATGGAATTGAATCAGTTTGGAACGTAATTACTTCGAAAAACATACCCTCGAAGTAAGAAAGATAGTAATAGAGAAGAAATAATAAGAGCTAGGAAGAAAACATTACTGTTGCACTATTTTTTACTGGCAAGAGTTTTGTTGTGACCCACATATGTTTTGTTTATTTGGTCCGAGGTAAACTTTTGAATTTGATACTCATGTTCCACAATATGGTATACTTTGTGTTTAATTTTGTCTTCTGGAGTTGAAAATCGAGTATATATTTTGGAAAAATTCCTCATTCCATTAACCAATTTTGTCCAAAATTTGACACAGCTCCAATTTTCTGAGATCAAATACTTTTAAGAGTTTAGCACAGAACTTGATAATTCTCAAATTTTTATAGTCATTTGATCGCCAGAAAATAAGTCATTTGTCAGATCTAGAATTACTGATACTCACCTTGAATCAGTTTTGGAAGTAATTACTTCGGAAAATATATCCTCGAAGTAAGAACGTTGCTAATAGAGAAGAATTAATAAGAGCTGGGAAGAAAACATTGTCGTTGCACTTTTTTTTTAATCATCTAGTGTTATTTTTGTGACCCACATAGGTGTTGTTTATTTGGTCCGCGCTAAACATTTGAATTTTACACTCATGTTCCACAATATTGTATACTTTGTGTTTAATTTTGTCTTCTGGAGTTGAAAATCGAGTATATATTTTGGAAAAATTCCTCCATTTTTGAAGTGCTATCCCTTGTGGTAGGCGATAAAATCATATGTCGAAAGTAATTTAATTCTAAAAATGTTGCTTTTTAAAACGTGGTAGAAAATTGACATACCCTACCGTCATTTGATGGTAAACGTCATCAGAAGACCTATGTTACCAAAATATAGACGTCATTTTTCTGACGAATGCTTTCTGATGCGGTTTCCCTTTTTATCTTTGAATTACGTAGAAGTAAAAATAAGATAAAATTTACTAGCTGTGTTCTTTACTTATAGATTATTCATTTTATAAATGATAAATAAAATATTTTTGGAATGAAAATATGTTTTATCTGATATTGTGTTTAATTGATTTAATTTGATCCTGTAGTACGCATTTGAGAGTAAAAACGTCTTTACAGTTATTGTTACAAGTGGTATCATTCTTAGATGAAATAAAAAATAATTCTTAATTTATTTCGTTTTCGGTTTTGAAATCAATTTTAACATTCCATCGGCATTATTACAGCAGTGGAATTAATTCAATCGTCTGAGTGAATTGTTCGAAATAACATTCTGCTTTTTACATATATCCATCTATATGGCCCATAAAATGAATGATGAATATATTTTATAAAATGTGAACAACCGATAACGATTTTGGGCTTATGTATTATAACCTATAACGAAAATGTAAAAGTTTCAACAGTTATTCCTCTCATTTAGAAATCGATTTTTGAAGCTCATTTGAGTGAAAGATTCATTTACAGTAAAGCAGTTTTGAAACATTTGACTGATAACTTTTAAGACTCCTTTTTCCATTTTACAACAGCATTACTAGAACACAACTATTCTTAAGTAAGTTTACAAGCATTAATAAATTCATCATGAAGTTGCTTATTTAATACAATTTTAAGTGCTAGTGCATTACTAAAAAAGATAATTGCATTTTTTATTAAAAAATTATCACTAACTAAAGTTGAAGAATTTTTTAATACCATTAAATAAATTTTAAAGCTTTCGAAATATGGAATGTTATTTATGGTTCAAACGAAATTGGAATTCACTTAGTTAAACAAGAAAATAGTATAAACAATGAACTCTTGGAACGGCTGTAAGGTTCAGAGTTCATATTTAGCATTCCAAACACGGAAATTTATTTATCGGCGAATGATACTTTTCGACCCATCTTCAAGACGAACGATTTGAAAAGTGTGTCAAGAGCATAAGTAGACACTTTCGTCCCCATCAGCCATTCGCTACATTGTTGCGAATCGTCCTCGTGTGTTTTCTTTGGGAAGTACAAAAGACTGACTGTCGCAGTTTCTTTGTAGTTGCGGGAAGGACGACAGCGAAATTATGGCTTTGTTTTTATGTTCTATCCATCCTGCGTTCGAGTTCTTTCACTTTCTGTAGTTCGAGAGAATAGTTTTATGGCTCTTTTAGAGAATGGGACGATTTCGAATGCCACTGGTCCGAGACTACGCAAAATGTTTCAAGTCTTACATGATTTAAAAAATTTTAGAGTTGAAGAGTTTTTATTTAGAAATTCATAAAAGTGAAAGCATGCCATTGGTGAAAAAAAAAAAGGTAATTGTCTTTACTTTATGACAACTTTTGTACAACGGAGCTGAAGTTACAAAGAAGAAAACAATTCTTAACTAAAAGTATACAAAAATTAAGATAACACTCAAGACTATAATTTTAGGTAGATTAAATATATAAATTATTGTTTTTAAAATTTAATGGTTTAGAAAAATAAAACATACAATAATGTCTTGAGTATATATATGAGTATACTGAGTGCAATAATATCTCTACTTTTGAAAAATTGAAATTACGTGGTTTCTTATCTCCTCCTCTCGCTTAAAATATTTTCCAATTTAGAATATGATATAAGTGCATCTCAGAAAAAAGAAAATCTTCAAATATACATAAGCAAGTTACTTATGGAACAGGAAATGTTTACCATATCAACCAAGTAATTAAATTCGAAAGTTGAAAATAATGTCGTAAAAATATTGGACTCACAAAGTAAACGAATTTATACAAATGCGTGAACAAAACGTTCAGACACAGATGCATAAAAAAATAATTATAATTCCAAACATAACAGAAAGTCTCGAATAAAATTTTAAAAAAAATACAAATTTTTGGAGATAGTAGATTTGACTAAGGAACATATTCTAGCTTCAAGAAATTGAAAAATGATTAGCCTAATATGAAGAGAAATAGATGAAAAAAAATGCATTTAGTGGTCAGACAAGTTTGTTAGATGTTATAAAGCCTTCGAGATTTGAATAATTCCGCTAAGTGTAATATTTTTACTATCTGCAGATTTATCAGATGTTAGCTAAAGGACCATATACTGTCTGAAAAAAAACGGTCGCAGATATTTAAAAACTAATCATTATAATAGGCAAAGACTTGGATGCTCAATTTGCGAAATTCCCTGAATCACGAATCAGCTAAATTTGAGACAGCTTAGCATTACTCATTCAAGAAACGATTTATTTCCTGAATATCGGTGTTGCAATGCAATAAAAGTACTTGAATTTCATTCAAAAGATCTTTCGGAAATTTTTCATTTCATTGAAATGCGCATTGATTGCCCTTGATTTACTCTTTCTTAAAAGCAAAAGATCCAGATTTGAGAAGAATCGCTGCTTACCAAAATAAGGATGAAACGATGGATTTTTACCATTTTTTTTTACCACAATTGTAAAATTTTTTGAATCTGAACCGAAGTAGAGCTGATTAATCATAAGCATTGCTAAAACTATGCTACAGTTTAGTTTCACAGTCTTTTTCAAATAATGAATCCTCTAGGTGTTTTACTCCAAAAATTGAGAATTGGCTAGGAATGTTCATAATGTAGCCTTTCAATTTCGGTAATATAGTTTATTGTTAGACAGTTACATTCAATCTGCAAAACTTTACGACAAAAGTGCAAAACTTACATTCAAAGTGCAAAACTTTACGACAAAACCAAATTAGACTCTCTAGAAGTCCCTAAGCAATGCAAATCTCGAAGAGGGAGCCTTTTCTCTTCTCTAATTTCTTCCACCAGATACTTTCTGTTGATTTTTATTTTCTATGCAGTAGATTTGCGCATCAATTATAATAAACAAACAAAACATTTAATAACGGATATTTCGAAAGAGTTGGTTTCAATATCACGCATGTAAAAAAGCAATAAAGATTGATATTAAAATGAAATTTTACAATAACTTGTAAAACAAGTTTTGAACATAATTTAAATAATATAAAATAGAATAAAATACTATCTGACAGTTTTTAAATTATAAAACAATGTTCTTTTTTACTTTTTTTAGGAAACATGATGTAAAACTTGCAATGGATAATTAATTAAAAGTATTTGAATATACTCTAATATTTAAATGACGATTTTAATTTCAATATGCTTGACAAATTTGAAAAGTTTAATTATACGACCCTTCTAAATTCAATGAAAGCATCAAATCAATATACTCAGAAAATGTAGCAATATCTGTGCCTCTCTATATACATTAAAATTTCGGAGCTTCCTAAATTTCAGGTATTTCTATGAAGTTGCTACTTTGCTTATTTGTAAATACAGCATCTAAAGTCAAAGTATTTCAAAATCAGTATGACTTAATTAGTATTAACTTATTGGGAACATGTATTCGCTTGTGATTATACACTGTAATGTTGTCTAGACAAACGTTAAACATCATTTGCTATCCCTCTATAGTTTGAATTTCTAGTTTATAAACATAGAAAAATTATACTGATAAGGACTTCTGAAGAATTGTTTTCGGTTTGTTTATTTCAATTTGATGTAAGTGTTGCCTAGAAACACTTAATTCTCTTTAGTGATGGTGTATACTCGATTCGGAGCAGCTTAGTGCTACTTTTCTCCTCAATAACTCTTTGATAAAAACAAAGTTCCCTCAGGATTAGAATATGGATAAGGCTTTGAAAAGGTATCCAAAGAATGTATGCAAAATGATCAATCATATATCAAGCAAGAATCAAAGAGTGAGAAAAAGGCTTGTAACTTTTTCAAATTACGTATATGCTATATTGTGTGACCGGGTACGAAAATCACATTTTTCTATTGTATACTGGTATGAGAGTTTCAATGTGAACACTTCTTTAAATCCTCTCCTAAATCCTTTTATACACATAAAACGCTTTGCAATTACTGAGACGTAATGGAATATCGGTTTTCCCAAGCAAAATGAATAAGAAAACAAACTTCGGAAGATGTGGTAACACGTGAATAACCTGAAATAACTCACCTTGAAATGCCAGGGATGCAAATTGAATTCAAAGTCGTTGGACTTCTTTAAGCTATTTAACAGACTCACTTCACGAAATTGATTTTTTAATCATTAGATTGATGTTAATCTTGATGAGTTTCTGGTAAACAATTTCTGTCAGCTTTTAACAACAATACATTCACGTAACAGAGGCTTGGTGGGTTAAATGGAATGGAATAATGCGATTAAAAAATTAATTGAAATAAGAAGCGTTTGGTTATCTTCTGATTCCGTTCTTAACTATCGTTATTCAAAAACTAGTCGGCCGATGAATGCATTAACAATAAATTATTGATTCTTAGTCACTAACGGCAGTTTTGGTTATTGCTATAATTTTTTTTGGTTTGTTGACAAATTGAACAAAAATCTTAGCCAGTTTGCATTGAAAGTCTTCCATAAAGACCACGAAAATGCCATAATTGTTTTAGAGGGTAAATTTTGTTAGCTATGAAAAACTTAAAAGAGTAAACTATTACAAAACGTAGAATTCATAAGCTTAGGTAGGAATAAAATTTTTGACAAAAAAAAAAAAAAAAAAAATTGAAAACAAGTTTATTTTAGAAAAATTTACTCTTCGTTAAAATGGCAATATTTTTTTTTTTCAAATATTCAATTTGTAGATATTGGTCTGTATTGTTGCCGTTAATATGAAATATTGACAGCATTATGACGTTCAAGATATGGTATGGACGCTGAATTTAAAAAAAGGTATAAAACATGAGACTTTCGCCTTTGAAACCTTATCACCACGCCATAGAGGTTCTCCATAAATGCTTAAGTATAAACTAATATGATAATCCCGTTCTGTATAGATGTGCAGTTAACGATAAATGACCAAGCCACTAGAAATTTGCATAGAAACTCAGGACTGTTACTTAATGGCTATCAAAGGTCCTGGCACAGACCCCTCTATAAGAGACAGATAGTGTCAACATAAATGAGTGCTAACACAATCCCATCATCATTTCTATGGATTCAGGAGATGCAAGAAATATAAGAATGATTTTAATGAAGCCAGATTTGATTTCTTTAACAAGTATTTTTGAGTCGTCGAGCTCACACAGAGATAGATTTTAGTTCATGAAAGATATTATTGGCCTTAGTAAAACTTGAAATATGGAAATTAATTAGAATCTCATGGTCTAAAGAATTGAGGATTGCAGTACTTTATTTTTCCCTGAAAATTTAAATTAAAAAAAAAAAACATGATGGAAAGGATTTTTGGTCTTTTGACCCCAGTCTGAAGATTGTTTAAACTTTTGTTGGCCCTTGTCATCTTAGCAAAAGCTGGATAGTAAATCGCATAACAGCCGGTCACAAGAATCCCTGTTTATAGGCTTAGTTCAGTAGTAACGAGGTGACTGGCTGTAATAATAATAATAATAAAAAAACACTTTATTCCTATATATTTACAAGTAAAAATTCTATGGCTAAAGGTTAAAAAAAATTAGCTTTCATGCTGTAAATAGTTTGTTATACAGGAAAAACCCTACCCGCAAAAAACACCTACCAAATTAAGAGCAATATTTTACTATAATTAGGCTTTAACATTGATTTGGAAATCCACAACATAATAGTCAGATCCCATTCCATAATTGAGTGAAAAGTCATCTGTGCCGTGAAAAGTCGTTCATGTAACTAAGTTCATATCTTTTGTTGAAAAAAAAAATGCAGCATATAAATTCGAAGATTTATATGAAAATTGTATTCGACAAGAATACACCCAGTTCAGTAAATTCGAAAACACATTTTCAAATATCTGTTTTGAAAACTAGCGAACGCACTCTTTAATTGAATTTTCGGAATGGTAACGAATTCTTGGTGGACCTGGAATTTGAACCAGTGTTCCGCCACACAGCGGAGCGATTCTTCCAAAATATTTGTGAAAGTTCCGCCGGCAGGTGAAGCGGAGAGGCAGGGGAAAGAGGGAGGGTGTGCGCCAAACGAGATTCTTGAAAAGGCCGTCCCACAGGAGACGTCTCCTCAGAACAATCTTTCACTGGGAATCATGGAGTCCACCCTAAAGATCGTCTGCATCATCTCCGCGCTCTGCATCTCAGGTAAGTCGGTGACTTTCTCGTCCTTCGAAGAGTTGGCTTCTTAGGATCTATCTCTAAAAAGATACCAAACGATTTTATATTATCTTAGAAAGGAAATATTTCGTGTTTTTATTTTATCGTGTGCGTAATGGAATTTTTATTTAGAATAATGTTTAATTGTTATTTTTAATAGCTCAACATTTCTTTTTTTATATAAATAGAAGAAATACATAATTTTAAATCATTAACCATTTAATCTATAATGGAACTTTGCGGATTCGAAGTTGAAACAAATACAATACAAAATCGATTTATTCGCATTGAGGAATGATGGGTTTAAAAATAAGCTTATTAAGCTAAAATTATAAGTTTTAAATAAAAAAAATTACACCAAAGCTTTTTTAAAAATATTTATAAGTAAACAAATAAAACAAAATTAATAAATGAGTAAAAAATAAATAATTATAATTAAAAGTTTTAATAACATTAATGAAAAAGTAAGTAATTTTAATGAAGAAAGAAAGACTATACGGAGCATAAATAACATCTAAAGATTCAAAAAATTTTAAAATTAGTGAAATTTTTTATTGCTTTTCTTCACTGAATGCATTTTATAACAATAATGCTCTGAGTAAATGAAAGACCATATAAAATTGTTTTCTGACCATCACTTAGGATTAAGATACAGAAGTATTAAGGTTGAATCTGAATTTATTAGTTTTGATATTATTTAGTTTTGAATCTGAATTTATCAAAATAATTTAAACATCATTCTTATGGCAGACTCAATAGTAAAAGCCAAATTACAAAATTGATTGATTCTATTTTTATTCAGTGATACTGTTTTTATCATGTTTGAAACGCATTTTGTATTTTTACATTAAATTTATGCAATATTTAATATAATTTTTTATTTTATCCTAGAAATATTTTCCGATCATGTTTCTTTGTACTTTTATTTACAAATGTATAAATTTTCATTAAAATGTCATTTCTAATAATTCTTCACTGTATATGTTATAAGTTAGTCAATGTTAAATTTAATTCACTAAGCTAACTGAGCTAAAAGTAATCAAGCCGAATACCATGTTATTCTAAATTCTTCTTTAAGAAGAAGCAATATTTAAGAAGCAAGTAATTTATTTTATTTACTTCCATAGTTATATTTCAATATTTTATACATCAAATGTGTTATACAACTCATTTATTTTAAGACTGAAACATTTAACTTTTCCCACAAATGACTTTTTTAACATAATATTTTCCCATTATTTTCGCACTAAGTTGTTTCGTTAGAAAAAATGAAAAAAGTTACGTTTCTTTGAAATGGAAGACGATTGCATCACTTTTTACTTTTACTTTTTACCATTTTTTAGAAATAAAACGCATAGATGTTTAAAAACATAAAATGTGTTTTTATATGGCGATTAGCACTGATCAAATCAACAATACTTCTCAGAAAACATCCCTGTTCAGAAATTTTTTCTATTGAAAGTATCTGTCTCTGATTGTTATTTTTGTCGTCAAAAATATTGTTTTCCTGGCTTTTACAATAATAATATGAAAGGAGTAGATATTTAAAATTTTAACATTGGTGCTTTTTAAGATTAAAAAAATAAGTATTATTAAAAAAATTAATGAAAATTAAAATTTATGGGAAAATGAATTTTCCATATCTATACACACTTTTAAAGTAATTCATAATAATATCAAGCGTCTTGAGTCAAATGTTTATGCTTGGCCAAATTCAACAGCAAAAAACTAGAGTGAGAAAATTTGCAAATTATCCACAGCGTTATACATAATAGATGAAAGAATAATAAAGGGTTTTTATTAAAAAAAAAGATTTAAAGGAACTAAATGCGATGAAGAAAGCATAATTAAAATTTTTCTTTAGAAAACGTTTAACGATTAAATTTACCAAATATAAAATTTTGAGAAGTGTAGAAGTTTCTTTTTCATGAATTCTTACTCAAAATATCTTAAACGAAAAAAAAAAAAAAAAAGGAATAAAAAAAAGTTGTAATAATACCGAAATTTTATTGATGAATTAGGAAAATGTGATTAAAATTCTTAACTAAAAATAAATATCGTTTGCTTGTTATTAAAATAAAATTATTTTTATAAAAATTATTAATTTTAAGCTGATGCAAAGCGATAACATTATATAAAATTTATGAAATGAAATAAAAATAACTTCAATCAATGTTCTGGCATTGGAAAACTATTTAAGAAAGTATATATATTTCCATCTACAGTATTCTTAAAATGTTCTTTGAAGTTATCAAAGAAGATAAAATTGGTTTACCATGGTTTTATAAAGGAAAAAAAAAGTGAATAAACGATTTGACGGAACAATGAAATTTGTTTCAATTTAATTACAACAATGAAAAGTATTATTGCAAACCATGAAAGAAACTGTGTGACATTTAAATTGGTATTATCAAAAGTGTAGTTTTCGAATTTTCACGCAATGCAAAATTCCTTTTAGTACAACAGTATTTTCATAAGTTATTTTGAAAAACTACAACACCTCGAATTTTTAATAAATTGAAATATTAAAAAAAAATTGTTTCAAAGTATTCATTACCCTTTTCAGAATTATTTTTTCGCCAAATCATTTCAACAGTCTGTAAAGCGCCAACAGAGAGGTACACACGCGCATACTTTTATTTTTATTATTAGTAAAAATTATACAACAGCACCTTTGAAAAGTGTGACTCTAACTTCTCGAATCCATTCACCTGTACAATCTGGCGAGTTCACCTAGTGACAAACAAGGTTAAACCGATTGTTGTTCAGCATACTTCTTTTTTTATCTTCATTTCGGAGAAATGACTTTGTTGTGGGACACGGAATCATCTTTCATTTGGCAATATAGGCTATGAGAACGATCATTTATTTGCGGTTTGAAAGTTTTGGCATAAAAAAGAGTTGCAATATGTTTTATAAGAGGATTACTACACGGAAAAAAAATATTTAGTTTAGTGACCTTTCTCACTGTCGAAAAACTGTTTACATCTTTCACCCATTGACCTTTTCCTCATAAGATGTATATGAACACGTGTGAACATAATAATTAGAAATTATTTTTATCGAGGAAGGGAGCAACTTGATATCTTAGGGTCACAATTATAAAAAATAACTTCAAATTATTTTTCAGAGTTATTGTGGCAACAGTTGGAATATTATGCGACATTTAAGGAACACTCTGACGTTGATTTATGTATATCCTGCGGCTATTATATTTAAAACTTTCGGAGTTCCCAGCGTTACTCAATCTTTATTATCAAAATAATGAAAATAAATGGTATATTGTTTTATAAATAGCATAGCATTTATTAATATTAATTTATTGATGAGATATTCCTCAAATTTTGATTAAATAGTTTACAAATAATAATAATTAATTTTTTAAAAAGTTGTAAAGGATATATAATCTAATCATTGCCCAACAGTCAGTTTCACACTCATTAGAGATTGGTATATATTTCGAAATGGGAAAAAAAAATTAAATGACGTAAACAATTATAACTTTAGGTATTCTAGTCGATAAATATACTGATGAAATTAAGTCTCCTGAAACAATCATATTTAACGAAATATCCTTGGCAAACCGATATTTTAAACAAAAAAAAAAAAAAAAAAATCCACTGTTTTAAAACAGAAGTAAACAGAGTTTTGAAAACATAAATATTCTTATTTTAGATAATTTTAGACTATAACAATAGTCATTTCGAGGGCGATCTTCCAATTAACGCTCGGCGGTTGCTCGCATAGTAGTTGACTGACTTAAAGTAATGAAACTCAAGGCCACATAAATCAATGAATTTTGGTCACAGAAGTATGGAATATTTGTGCTTAAAATGCTTGTGTGTCAAAAATTACCTACTGAATATGATTAATAAGACAAAGGGACTACATAAAGCTTCATAATTTCTTTTATTTATTCATTCAAATAATACAAAATATAATCTTTTAGTCATTTAATGCTCTTTTAATGACTGGAACTATTTGCTTATCTCTAACAGTTGATTTACGATTTCAAATATTTTAACCAAATGTTTGGCGCAATTTAGTCATAAAATGCCTTTTGTGCCACTAAACTTCAACAACATAACCATCTAACGGCATTGGAATTAGCTATTTTGTCACGATTAAAAAAGACATCCTGTATAGCAACTTTTCAATTATCCGTTTTACATTCTTAGGCCCATTTTGGAGGAATCTTTATGTTTTGGAGCCATGGAATAAGAATTTCGTTTTAATTGTTCCATTCGTTAAAAGTCTTTCAATGATTCCGCATCATCCAAAATAGAGATGTATGAGCTATAACTCGTTTACCATAATTATTTTTGTTCAATAGTCAGACTCATGCTTGATAAGTTTTCACCAAAATTGCCCCAACCACTCTGAACATGTTACCCTACACATTTCAGGTATCATTCTACCATAGATATCCATCCCTATCCTCAGAGATTCATCTGAGAAGACTTATCCCCGCTATATTTTTAGCTTAAATTCTTTGAAATATAGGAACAAATATTCCCGAAAATTGGATCATTTTGAATATGCATTTAAAAAATATCACTTCTAGGTAGAGATTTAATGTTGATTTATTCATAGAACAGTTTTATTCACCAATGAGGAACATTTCTACCATTCTTCCAAACAACTTACATATATTATACATAGATTTCATGTTTCTATGTCAATGATATTTTTCTGAAAATATCAACTGTTAGCTACATCAGTTAATAATTTAATTAATCCAACTCGCACTATGACAACGTTTTGTTGAATGAAATTTCATTATACTTCGTAATAAAGCAAACTATTTGTGAAAATGTGGATTTTTCATTCTTCGTTTAGAACCAATCACTATCTCTTCCAATCACATGACAGATAATTTTATTTTTATATTCTACTCTGAAAACACATCTGTAGCTTGTAAATTGAATGCTAATGCAGGTAGGATAAAAATAGTAGCTTTATTGGCGATCGAAAAAGACCAGTGATATTATGTTAAAATGAATTGAAACGAGTGGTAAGCATTTTTTACCATTCTTTTGTCCAAATTTCCGTTATAAGAGGAGGTTTGAGATTTCTTCCATCTTGTTATAAAGAAGATTACAAAATTGCTTAAACAATAAAAACTTTTACGAGAAAACTTTTCAAGAAATGTTATTTGTGTTTCTCAACATAAAGCGCCGCTTAAAAAAGATGAGAATAGAATTTAACTAACTCCAGGACTATGAAATAAAAATTTCACTTCCAACTAATTGAAAACACAAGCTTTCTCGTCATTAAGTCGTTTATAGATTGTGTCGAAGGTGGAGAAAGGTGAGAACCCGTTTCCGATGTGGGACAATAAAGTGGTGAAGTCAACCCCTGCTTGTGTGCACACGTGGATGTTCCCATAACTAGGTAAGCAAACCCGAATGTCAAAGGCGGTGACCTGTGCTCAATGCATTTCCTAACATAGTTAACATACCAGCACGTGGAAGATCCTTAATTTTTTTTACTGTAAAGTTGATCACAATTGTTGCTGTCATATTGGATTAGAAAGTTGTTGGATGAGAGTAATTTGTCGGCGATGGGTGAAATGTTTTCTTTTCCTGTGATTGATGTCATACAACAATGGTGAAATTTATTCAAATGCGTAGGCAGAAAATGACAAATGAACGATTTTAAATTGAGGCTTTTGTACAGACATTTTAAATGCCAAATCCTCCTGTTGAAAATGGCTCTAGAATATAGGAATATTAATCCGAATCTCAATATTATTTTCTTTTTGTATCAATTATTTCCCGATAGCTTACTATTGGTCATAACTTTCATTAAGAACGAACATTTTCAGAAACGTGAGTATTTAATTCATATTCTGGGTGGTAATCAATCGTTTGCTGTTCTAAATATCTGTTAGCATATTATTTTTGGCGACTTTCTTGGGTCTTTTCTCTTTTTTGACCAGCTGGAAGCCGCTTTTCTATTAAAGAAATATTAAAATGGACAGAGGGACAGGAATATTATCTTACTAAGTATCTAGACTTATATAATAATTGTGACTTCAAATATTGCATCTGTTTTAGAATCCCTGCCATTGCTCCTCAGTATTAGGAAATTCTGCTTGCTAAATAAAAATCATCAGAGATCTAAAAATAATCGGAACCGTTATTTTAAGTTCAATTCTTTGTAGAGCCCTATAACTATATGAGTTCTTCTTTATTCGTTATTATAAAACAAAGTTGTTGTTCATATCAAAAAGAGAAAAAAAACGATTGCATATGAAATCATGATTTACAACGAGCGTGAATATAAATCGAAAAAATCAACAATGAAAAGTTTTGTTGTAAAATATACTTGCAATATATTTAAGAAACCCGAGAGTTAACAAAGTGCCAAACGTTGTGCTTCTAAGTTCATGAAGATTATCATGCAAAGTTATTTGAACCGTTTTTTTTCACCAATTTAAACAATTTTTTCACCGATTTAGACGATTTTTCCCACTGATTTAGACAATCTTTTGAATGATCCATGCAATATGCATAACACAATTTGCAGATTGTATGCCAACCTATATATTATCTTGTTAAAATGATGTAATATTCAGTTAAAACAGTTATTTAATGAATTTTAATAAAATATTTAGAATCAAAATTTTAATATTAACAATTTTCGCACGGATTTCCAGAGAATAAAGACCTTCCGAACGTTCTTTTTTAATAATGATTTTTATGACCCCGACATTTTTCTGTGCAACTCATTTAAGAGCTCCTACTTTAAAACAACGAGTATTGAAAATTAAGTGGACAACCAGAGTAACATTGAATTTTGATATTTCTCTGAGGTCAAACACCGGACTTCCCAGCATGCAACAAGTCAGACACATTTCTTTCGCCACATGCCGGGTTTTTAGTGCATTTCCCACTACTAAGCGTACCGAAACGGAAGTACCCATCGAAAGATGATGTTTATGACAATGACGAACGCTTTGTTTTGTTTTTCGTGACCGGGCTGTGCACACGCCTCGCATTAGAAGGGAGGCCGCCCGTGGAGAATGCGCCGGTGAAAATGGGTCAAGAGAAATATGTGGGTTTTCTTCAAGACAACGATCTCTTCTCTTGGCGACGGAAGAAGATTTTCTTCAGGTGACGCCTCAGAAGGCACTTTCACCTGTTGCTCGCCCCACTGACTCGCAGGCACCGATGCACTGGGGTGGTGGGTCTTTATTATAGGAGGAATTCATCTCAGAACAGTATTTCACTTCATCATGCTTCCCACACTTACGATTTTCACACCACACCTGTTGTTTAAAGCGGGGGTGCGCTAACTTTTTCAGCGTAGGGAATATTTCTAACTTTTTCAAGGTGTTGCGGTCACACAGTGGTGTAGCTGTGGTGAGCTAAAATAAAAAGTCTACAATATTTATTATAACTTAATAACAAATACGGAATATGTACTTACCTGCAGAATTACAAACATTGTAATGGTAGCTAAGTATAAACATAATAATTGCCACACATATAATAATATCAGTTGATGCATTTATTATAAAACAATTCGAAATACATTAAAAAATATTTTCATCTGAAGTCAGTTCTCGTAGTTATAGTTAGTAGAAGACTGAGTCTGCATACTGTCCGCCAATCTTGAATATCTCGGTGCATAATTACTAACTGCTCATCTTTCACTGGATTCTAAGTGGTCGTCTGCGAGACGGAGATGATATATTGTCTTAATTATTATATATTCATCTTTGAAAATGCAGATTCGCACATGTAGGTAGAGCCAAACAATGATGTTAAATGATATGCAACTTTTCTTTTAAATTAAGATACTTTACTTCGTCCATTATATTCAAAAATTTATTCTTAGGTTCTGAATTAAGTAATTTTAAATTTTTGTCATTTTGAAGAAGAAAAACTTTCTATAAGACATAAAGAGAATATATAATTTATATTAAATCGGTGTTCCATAAATATGCTTCTTTTAGTATGCACTTCTTTAGTTTTAGTAAAGGCATTCTTGTCTTGGTGATAAAATGATCGATCCCGGTCGACTTAATGTCCACCCCTGATTTGAAGGAATTAGAAACATTTATAATTTCAAAAAAAATATTTTTTAAATCTTAATCTAAAAACATTGCAGTGATTACAAAAATATATAATTTCGATAACTTTGAAAATTCGAAAGTTTATAAATGGTCCTTTAATATTGAATTTAACTTAAGCTCCTAGGATAAAAAGATTTTTTCATTTTTTTAGAAACATGTTTTCTTCATACTTCGGTACACATAGAACACATTCTATTCATTCCAAACATACGAAATTTTTTGCAACAACATTTACAAACATTGTGGACCTTTTAAATATATGTCTAATTTTTTCTGAGCAGTTGCATTAATTTTTATAAGTAATTTATCATATATATCATCATATCATATAATTTTTTGATTTTTAAGTAATACGACATTCACTTTCAAAATTTTTATTATTAGCATATTTAAATGAAAACAAATTCAATGTAATTATTATGAATTTGCTTTTTTTTCTCGTTTTTGAATGATTTTACCCGCAATAATTTTTTAAGCTTACTCAATTGTGGTTATGAACTTGAGAACTATCATAATACATTATATTTTTCGAATGATTTGCCATTAAATAACGAATGATTTATGAAAGAAATATTTGTCTACTGTTTTATATTTAAAAAAAATCAATCGTTCTATACGTCCTAAATTTTCTAGCAGATATTAAATTTTACTTGCGAAAAAAATCTCCTTTATTTACATCTAAAATTTCGGTAATTTTCATTAGTGATAATGTCACAGGTCCCTTAAGATGGTTAAGACAATTTTATTGAACAGAAGTTAAGTACTCTGCAATAATAAGCTGCCTAAGCGTTTTTATCATTTCTTTTTTGTTTAATATAAAATTGTGCTAAAGAAATCTGCTGCTTAAAGAAGAGATTATTATTTGTATGTATTAACTATAACTTAACTATTTCTTAACTATCTGAAACTTTATTAATGGGCATGACAACTTGCAACTTTAAATTGTCCTACATTTTAGAAATAATTAATTACTATTTTTACCGCTTTAAAAACCTACTCTTTTATAATTATCAGAAAGGATAAGGGTTGATAAAATTGTTTCTAAGTGTTCGGGTATTCTTTTTAATTCAATATACATTTTGTAAGGTCATCTGATTGAAAAATATGGGAAAGTAGGAAAGCGAACTATAAAAATAAATTTACGTGACCTCTTTCTGTGTTGCCATAATATTTTCGAAATTGTTAATAATAATAGGAAATAGTCTCTCATTTATTTTTGATATGCCAAAAATAAATGACAAATAAAGAATATGAAAATATTACAATTGCATTTTGACCTGTTTTACTGTATATGTTTAAAACGAAAGTTTTTCAGAATGTTTAAATCAGGGACTAATTTTTTAAACTTAATTTAAAGCATTCTAATGAATATTTCGATAGTTTCTGCTAGAAAAGTTTGTTATGGATAAATGAAAACATCTGAATGATTTTTTTCAAGGACACAGAATTTGCAATTCAGTTACATAGCTTACAAAAGAAGGAAATTTTCTTTATTCTTTGAATCACGTTAATTTTGATTTTATCTTAAAAATAATTATTTAAATAAAAATTTATATACTACACTTTTAAAACTGTCGAAAAAGTATAAAATAATTTTTCTTAAGCCCATGCAGATTTATAACCCCCATACAAATTTTCTGGGCAATATTGATTTATTAATTTTTTTTTATTTAAATAAATATTTTCTGATTTTTATTCTCATGTGTGTGAAATTCGCAATCGATTTTAAACTAACTTCTCGATGAATTATCAATTTGATGTGGCGCCGTTTATCGGTAAGGAAAGATCGATTACAAAATGTGTAGCAAACAGATGGAAAGAAAGTGAGTTAATTTTACATTGTCATCTGAGCCAAGTATAATGTTTTAAATATCTACTTCATCGGAAAATTAGTATAAAATCAATTTCAGAATTTAGATAGATGGAAGAAGAAAAAGTGTATTAATAAAAGCCTGTTAATAATAAAAAATGCTTTAGTGTCGTTTTTAACGTTGTCGTGTACGACGCATATAAGAAGGAAATGTCTGTCTTGATATATATATGTTAATTATATGATTCGAAAACTTAACGAACTACACAAATGTGATTGATCTCTAGCTCTATATACGTATATATATAAGATTTTCGGCAATATTTCGTAATCATATGTTTGCTGGTTTATGCACATGTTTAACATGGGAAATTAAAGATGCGGTAATGTTTGACACATGATTTTATTTCCAAAAATGTAAATCTGTATTAAATTTTAGAGCAAATCAATGGGTTAAATGTTTATAGAATCTGATAAAAGAAGCAACTTGTTAGATAAACGACATTTCGTTATGGGGTGTAGATTTGTATAGTAGTAGTATAGATTTGCAATTTAGTAATGTAGATATTAAACAAAATTCGAATGTAGGAAGGGATATTTTTCAGAAATATATATTCAGTTTATTTTCCTATAAGGCGACACTGAATACAAAACGTTCGATATTGTAGAAATATGCAAAAAGGGCGAGGAGATAATACCCTAATTTCTCTATGAAGGAAACGTGTTGAACTCTGCGGTTTACCATTGTAAAATTAATTCATTCTTATTTTTCATTATCAGAAACATAGGATGAATAATAAGAGAGAATCGTAACTCAAACAGGCGGAACTAACTGCAATAAAAAATTACGTAATAGATTTTTTTTCAGTTACCCTGTGAATTTCAGATGAGAAATTTGAATTTTTTCTTTATTATGGTAATCTAAAAATACGCATTTCACACTCAGAGTCATTTAGCATTCGTTTTGTGTAACACTAATCACTCCAACGGAATGACATTGTGAATAGCAGGGGATCTTCAAGGTCTTTCTGATACTGAATTATTCAGGTCGCAATTTTTTCCAGAAAGACTATCTTGTAATACGAGGTAATGTCTCGAAAAAAATAATTAAATACAGAGCTATAAACGGAATAAGTAAAAAATAAATAAATTGAGAAGAATAATTAGTTCTCAAGCGTTTAGCTATTTGTTGTAGTGAAAGCCAAATTATTTAAATAGAAATAAAAATGCCTGAATTCATAGTTAAAATCTGTTGATAGATGATTTGGCTTATATATAAAACTTACAATAGTTTTTATTGACTTACATATTCATTTACTCAAAATATTTTTTTGTGCATCTACAATCGAAATAAACAAATTCAAGAACAAAAGTGCAGATGATAAGCAAACGATTTTCTCCGTTTGGTAAAAGATTATTCGCAGATGACTCAGAATTGTTTCAGATTGATTTATCACAAAAGCGAGTCAAATAATGATAACTTTAAATCGTGAATTTACTTTTTCTATTCAATTTCTAATCAATTTTTTTCCATTGAGGATTTATTTAATGAGTTCTAAATGATATTATGTAAGAGTTATTTTTAAATACATGTTATGTTGATATCCTTCATTCAGTTAAAAAGTTTTGAACTAAACTTTTCCTTCATAATATACAATCCTAAACTTAAGCATGATGGAGATACAGCTTCTAAAATATTCCAAAGTACTGTTTTTAAACAGCACGACTACAAATAAAATGTTTAATATGTGTAAAATGTTAAATAAAATGTTGAAGATATTTCTCTTCTATGATAAAAATTGCTTTTCCTAGACAATTTCTTTTAATTTTATACATAAAGATTTCAACTGATATTAGAGGTTAAAACTAAATTTGCTTATGTATTATGAAGTTAAAAGCTTGTGATTGCAATCAAAAGATTGTATGAAAATAAAATTTTATATATTTTAAAAATTATATAAAATTATCTTTTTAGTCATGGCTTTTCATTGGAGGAAGGGTTTATGTAACTTTGATATCTTTAGCTGACATCTTCTAGAAGATATTAACTGGCTTGCTAGTTTTTCCACTGCTTCAATGGGTTTTTACATTTATTTTTAAAAAAAGTCAGTAGCAGTAGTCATCCTAACACTAATAAAAGCACTTGTGTTTAATTAAATTTAATACAGTTTTTTTCTGATTATTCGGGCTTTAAAGTTTTTTAAGGAAATTTAAAGGCACATAATAGTCAAAATAACTTTCTATGAGATAAACAAAGAGAACGTAGAAACTTCTAAGAATGTAGATTTGCATAAAAAAAGTTAGATTCAGAGCATCTTTTTTGTGAGTAAAAAATGCTTAGATATTCTATCCTATATCGTTACCAATCATTTTTTCAACATGCTCTATTGTGATACGATCACAGAAGAGAATTTGCAATATCTTATTGCGAATCCGGTATTTTTAGAAAACTTGGCCCCAATTGATTTTGCCCTCCATAAAAAGGAGGAGCATCCACCTTTCTTATTTATCTTTCCTTCCCCTTTACTTTAATTCCGCGAAAAGCAACTTTTCACGTACAGGAGTTTCGAAATTCCACTGCAATGATGGCTCGACCTAAATTGAGCATAATGGGTTATTAGTAGAATGAAAGCACGTGTAAACAGCCTACATGTTTGCTTTCCGGCCTTTATTCCAAGATTTTAAAAGAACAGCTTTTACAGAAATACTTTGTAAAATATATTATTCGTTTAATATAGTTAGTCGTATGATTATAAACGTATCCTCTTAACACTTAAGTGTATCAATAATTTTAAAAAGATGCCATAATTATGCCGTTAATATGTAAAAAACAAAATTATAACATCAAAAAAAAATCTTTCTTTTACAGAAATTTATTTAAAAAGATCCCATTGACGATAATCGTGAAAAAAATTTCGATAGAAATTATTAAATTAATATGTTTTCTCCATTATAAACTATAAAATCATGCCACTATTTCAATAATTTATTACATTTAAAAGTACAAAAGCAAAAATGACATCCTTTTATTTAAATATAAATAATTATATATTTTGTGGCGTTTATTTTAAAGTTGTAAGTATTCTTTTTTTTTTTTTTTTTTTTTTTTTTTTTTTTTTGGAAAAGCTTTTTTTTATCAATATTGTTTCTAAAGAATATAATTTGTCACAGAATGGCATCGTTTAACAATTCTTCCGAGTTTTGACATCGGGTTTTACTATTTTAAGGTTTACATCAGGTTTATACTATTAATAGAAATATTTTCAACAATTCATTTACATATTGATTGCCAAAGCGTTAGTGTTATACTTGAAGTCAATGACTAAGACAAAAATATTTTTTAAATCAAAGTTTTCATCAATTTATCTCATTTAGAGAGGAAAATTGAACTTCGACAATTTCAAGAAATTTTTTTAATCGCATAACCCATAAATTATTATTATTTTTTTAAATCTAATATCTGTTTGAAAGTCAAGCAAATATACAAAATCAAGCTTGAAGCTTAACCACGACTGCTGTCTTATGGTTTTATTAGAAAAATGAATGAATCTTTAGTCTCTCACTTAATTTGAAGTACTAGTCAAGCTTGATTCTGACATTCTCATGATACTTGTTATACTGGTATGACAAAAGAAAAGGAAAATCACATGATTATTTCTACATGTTGTTTCATAATAGCTTATCAATTTATAAAACATATTTTATATCTTAACTTTTAAGAGTTCATTTTATTCTTTATTTATTAGAAATGGCTGAAATATATCGAATTTTTTTTATTCGAATTTGCCGACATTCTATTCTAAAAAATTGTATTAGCACACAAATATATTGTACAATATTGTGTGATATTAAGTAATATTTGCAATATAGAATATTTGCACTGTAGAATATTAAATAATAAAATATCGCACAATATCGTAAAATATTGTGGAAATTATGTGCTACTTTGATATGATAATACTGAATAATATAATATTGCACAATATTGTCAAATATAGTGCGACATTCTGTGCTACCTATATTTGATAATGGTTTAAGGTTCATTCATCTCTCTTAGTATTATTTTATTATTTTAGTTATTGCACCGCTAACCTACACACAAAACATTTCTTAATAGCATTACAATGCGTGTATTTATAGTAACGAGCAAAACCATAAAAAATATTGTTGTAAAATATAATTAAATTGTTTTTAAACATTTATTCCAATTAGAAAATGAATGTACAGAAATAAAATTGGTATCACTGAAGAGCCAGGTTTTAAAATTTTAAAGTAATGTAAAATTTGTATTTGTATGATAATATTTTTTTGAAGGTAATCAGAAAAAAAACCGATTACATTTCGATTATTTTTAATTATATGATTAATAAAAAATTTATAAGGCCTTTTATTTAGAGAGCATATTCCAAGGAAAACGTAATTATAAGTCATACTTGGTAAGTCTAAAATTGTCTGCAGAGCGTATTTGAGTCATATGTACTATGAAACAACACGCAATTTACATATTATAGCATTTAGCTTATAAATATCAGATTAAATTGATGAAAATAAGGCCTTTTTTTACAATTATTACTAATACAGTTAAAAGCCTACAGTTAAAGTTACAGCCTACTAATACAGTTAAAAGTTAATATAAAATATTTTTTACATTTTAAAAATAAACTCATCAATCAATAATAGGGCAATTAAGGCTTGGATGATTCAATTAGACCATTTAGGGCAGTTAATAATAGGGCATGATATTTGAAAGAATTATTATATCGGAGATGGTAAGCCGTTGGAGACAATGCTTTATTAAACCATCAATTCTTGGATGACTCAAATTTTCATTTAAAGTTATGTCAGTACATGGCTAGCGGAAAGATCATTGATTTGATTGCAAAATTTAAATCCAAAATATCCGCCTTCAAAACAGACCCAGAAAGCAAAAGTAAAATCTGATTGAACGAGTCTTCTCACGGAAATGGCGACCTTGCCAACCAATCGAAGGTCAGATAACAAGAGAAAGTGTCTACCTGGAGGATAATATCTTAATAATGTCTGATTACTTTCATTTATAAATACCTGAATGTTTTTCCTTTCAGACCTTGAAATTCAATTTCGTGACATGTCTGAAGATATCATCTTTATTTAAAAAGGGACACGGAATATTTCGATTTTATTTTAGAAAAAAAAATTAAATTCTTTAAGACGATTGTATGATGTAACAGTTTAAGCATCTGCATAATAAAGCTTTATTTGTAAAGTAGATTTTCTAAACTATTGTTACAGAAACGCAAAAAAAAAAAAAAAATGTCTGCGAAATACTGATTGTCTTTCTCTTTAATGAAAACATTTCGCTTCTGCGAATTTATAGAATTAAATTTGATTTTTAAACATTTTTTTGTAAATAATACTTTCAAACCTTCGTAAAATATTTTCCATTTCATTTTATATTTTTCATTATAAATTTTTTTGAAGAAGACTCAATTCTTGCAACGCCAAAGTATTTGAAATCTATTTTCCGGCATAGCCCCCATCTCCGAGGATTGTTCGGTGGAATTCATTGCTATCGTATTAACCCAAACAAGTAAATCAATGATTATTTGAATTAACGTACATCTTACATCATTTGCAACTTCTTAGAGATAATAGCCATTTGGCGTCAGTCCGAAAACCAGATTTCTACCGCTAGAATTACTGACTGAGTAAGAAAGTGAATTGAAATGGAGTTATTTTTTCATTAGAGTGTTTATTGTTACCTAGATGACTTTCAAAGTTCTGTATTCCTTTTGAAGACTGGTTTGAAAGTAGATGGACTGGTGATTTTATGAATTACTTTAGCAGTATTCTGTCATAAGCCATTTTCTATCACAGAATAGTTACTATTATACTAAAAAGAAAAATTCAGTTCGCCAATTTGTCTGAATACTTAAATTTGTTTCATCATCAAATAGCAAAATTTATCGGAAAATACTTAATTTTAATAATAATAACAAAATTAAAAGGAATTCGAAACATCGTAGCAAGATAACATTTTATGTTTGATTCGTCTATCTTTATAATACTTATAAACAATTATTACTAGATATAATAATTATAGCACGGACACACACATACACACATACACATACACACATACACACACACACACACACGCACACACACACACACACACACACACACACACACACACACACACACACACACACACACACACACACACACACACACACACACACACAAGAAGTCTTATAGAAAAGTTTTAAGGGTTAGATAGCATGATGGAAGATTTGGTTGAATACAAAAGGAAATATATGGGAAAGATTAATTGAGGGGAACTGAATACAAGCTTAAAGCAGATATGGTCAGCAAAATTGTAAAATAAAATCACTTCCCTTTTAAATTATGATTAATAGGATTTTTTTCGTTTAATTGAATATGAGCAAAATTAGTAAAATTGAGTAGTAAAAAAGACTGTACATTGGGAATAAATGTCCTTTGATTTTCAAATAGATAAAAGCTCGTTTGAAATTTTGTATTCATGAGTTCACCATTTATATTGCACACTGTGAGGTACTACATTTTTCTACCTTCGGATTGCGCAAGTATCTCCTGGAGGCAGTTCCGTTCCCCTCAGACCCGTTCCCTGCCCCTGGAGCGTTCGGCCTTCGAATACAGTTAGCACGTGTGAGGCAGTATTGCGCAAACTCTCTCCCCTTCTCTTCAAGGACACATGGGAAAGTTAAGGAAATTAATTGACATTCAATGTTGAGGAGAGAACATATTTTTTTAATCCGTTTCTCTAATAGAAATAAGAAACAGGTGTTTCGCGATCGGCCTAAACCAGTTCTCAGCTGTGGTAATAGCACTGACTTTTTCCTGAGAAATTTCGGTAACTTATCTCTTTCATTGGCAGATGAATTAGAAATTTAAATGCAGGAGAATAGACATTTTAAATTGTAGATTTATAAGTACCATACATTTGGAAATACTTTTTCTAAATTCGCCTGCTTCTGAAATTTAATTTTTATTTAAAATTAATTTTACGTAGACGAATGTTCTTCTTCTGTTGTTAGATTGTTTTCCATGCTAAGAATTTCCAAAAAAATATTTCGTTTAATCAATTATTTAATGTTCAGTTTGTGCTTGATTCAATTTTTCTTTTTCTTACAACTCGAGTTAAAACATCATATATGTAAATAGTCAATATTCTTAGAGGTTTTAATTTTTTATTTTTTTAAAGTTAGCATTTTAACCTGTCGTGTGTAGTAGATCTGACTGCACTAAGCCCCAGGTGGCTACTGCATTTTCGAGAACTTTTTAAAATTAGAAATATTAAATAAAAATGAAACATATCGAATTAAATCTTATAATAAAAGTTTCATAATTCCTAATTTTGGGATGGTTTCAGCAGTATTCTTTATCTTGAGCTAAATGTAATATTGAAATTGGAATGTTAAATGTGGTAAGGCCTAAAAATATTGTTAATTGTAGCATACATTTGGTAACTATTTACAAAGAATTTTTCCAGAGTTACTACTAAATTTCCGAGTTTCGAATGAAAATCTAACACATTTCTTAACTTTTAGTGCTGAATATAAGAGAAATACATGTACAATTTTTTTGGTTCAGTTTATTTGCGAACTCCTACTGTGTTTTGGTTTTAACTGTCCTCAATTTGCAATCTAATAGGTGGTGTCATTAGCATATCATTAGCAATTAGTGCAAGAATATTCTAAGATATTTTATATGATTTTCTTCCATATATTGAATGTTTAGAATATCTTGAAAGTATTGTAGCAATATTGAACAGCATTTTGTACTTTTTTGAGTATTATTCACTCAAGGATCTAGCTCAACCTTTTGGGATATGCGTAAGTTAACTGTTCTGCGTGCCTGAAATAATGCATTAGCTTAACACACGTTATCTGAAAACAAATATATATGTGACAATTAATCATGCCAACTGAATAAATGTGGATAGGTCATCTTGCGTTATAGGCAAATGTTCAGTCGTTGGAAGGCAGTGGCTTGATAACTAGTGTGTGTGGAGAGGCTGTAGACGCCAAGGGCGCAGTCTTAGGGAACATCATGGAAATAGGACCATAGTGCTAAAATATGAAAATCATGAAAAGTAAAAAAATAATATCATAATTCGGACACCACTTACATTTACTGCGTCAATGAATAAACCGGAGGATGCATGGGCCACCAATTACCATTATTATTGGGGCAAGGTTTCCTTAGATTATGAGCTTTTTCCTATGTATACCAGCTGGAGTGATTTCCCCCACCCTCGCCTAAAGGTGTAATCATTTTACCTCTCCCCCCGCCACTAACAAATATGGACCATGGGTAAGGCAGAGAATGCCTTACATGGTATTGGCGTGTAATAATTGTAAAAATTTAACTTTGACGGGAATTTATCGTTTTTACTGAATCTGCCTATTATTTGGTGACGATTAATCCGTGGCATGCGGTTAATACTATGCGAAAATCGAATTTCTCCTTAAGACGCATTTTTACCAACTGATTGAAGCAAAAATTTGACACAGAACTGCACTTGTAGTCACACAATCCCATACCAAATTTGATATATTTAATTCATTGCGCTTTTGAGTTACAGCTTATATATGATTCTGGTACGATCTGAATGTTTGACTCCTTGTTGGATTTGGCTCAAAATTGATAACTTTCTACACTATAGTAGTTAAATCTATGAACTGAAGTTTTTTTCTTCTATCTCTCTTCTTTTTGTGGGTATCGTGTTAATTGTAATCGAACAGCCGAATAGCATACTTTCTCTGAACGAATTTTGCTCAAAATTTGACAGAAATCTACCGATTTGATGTAACGACCACATACCAGACTTCATCCGTTTAACTTAAAGCTTTTTTGGGTTATTTGTCACAGATGTAGACATTTACACAAACAGATGTTAGACAGACTTTTTCAAAATTATGTTTTTCGAACTAAGAGAGGTCTGAAACATGAATATTCATCAAAATCTCGAGTTCAAATTTTTTGACAATCGCAGTACTTTCTCTTTACTTCGTATGCAAGAAAGTAATAAGAGGAATAATAAACTCTCGACAGTTGAGATATGTAATAGCTGTCGACAATATGGAGACCTCTCAGACAAAATTGAGGACGGATATCACACAAAAAGTCAGCTGTATCTTTTAATTAAGATCTAATTTCCTGTCTCCATTTCTATGATAATGCCTTGTTTCAATGTTCATATAGTCCTACAGAAATATTTTGCTGTTATTTTAACTTTATACTTTCAAGCCTTTATGAAATATCAAAATTTTACTTCATACAGGTATAATAATATATTTCAAGAATAAAAATTTCTGTTGAGCATTTATTATTAAACGTTCATTATTAATATTATTTTGAATTCTAATGTGAACAATTTTTTTGCAGCGGCTTTTGCCCAGCAGGGAAAGAACAAAGACATCTGCAGGACGGAAAATGGCTTCTTCCCCCACGAGGACTACTGCGATTATTACTACGAGTGCGTTGATGGCGTGCCCTACATGCAGGAATGCCCCAATGGACTGGCTTTCTCTGGCAGTGGAAGGGGGCTCGTGGACAAATGCGACTACCCACACAAAGTGGGATGCCCCGGCCCAGAAAACAAAAGGATCATGGGGCGTAAGTGAAATTGTTAATCACAAGTGCTTTTAGAATTTTTATTTTTATTTTGTATAATACAGCCAGCCACTTTACAGATAAACTGCCGGAGTTTCTTATTATATCATATAACTTGTACAATTCTTATTCTTGTACAATTCTTGTACTATACTTGAGCAATTCCTGTACATATATAAACTTATTTATTTCGTGAATCTCGGAAACGTCTCTAAAGATTTGGATCAAATTTTACATTTAGATAAGGTTTTGCTTTTTCATTTTATCTATACAGATGTCTTTCCTGGGGGAAAAAAACGCGATTTTATACACACACACACAAAAAAAAAAAGATTTTTTTTTTATAACTAACTATTAGAACCCTTTTTCTACATACTCTCATGCTGACAGGGTCATATAGAGACACCTCGGACATAGTTTTATCATTTTTAATTTCATCAATAATTTCAAAAATATTAGTAATAGTAAATAAACTGTAAAATGTATACTTTTATATAGCAGATTGCTTCGACTAACATGTTAAACTAAGTGCATTTATGCATTCTTTATTTAAATGACCAGTTCATATGTAGGTAAGATTGAAAAGTATTCATATGTAATCAGTATGTGATTCGTATCTACGTATTTTCTCCGGAAAAACAAGATTTTTCAAACAAACAAACAAAACAAAAAAAAAAACTACCGAGTGAAGCTTGTTTTTCAGAAATTTCTAGTTATATCCAGTTACTACCAAACAGGATGAAAGGAAAATTTCCTTCCGATTTCAAAATTCTCTTTTATTCAAAAATCAGCATTTAAAAGTGAATTCAGCTGCAAGATTCTCTGAATAAATTCAAATTTTCACCTGAAAGCTTAAAAGTTTGGTTTTACGGAGAGTCATAGTATACATCCATTCCACTCTCGAAACTTCCTGCGATGCTACAATATTAGTTAGAAGAGTAAAGCTGCAGTCAGGTACGATTTGAGAGAAAATTAAAGCGGACTTAATATATATGGTTAGAATTTCCTCGAAATCTAGATAATCAATAATTATTTTTTTAAGTAATCTCTTCACTCTGTATTTTTGATAAAAATAAATTGGGCCGAAAAAGAGTATCACTTACATTTGCGGGAGAATAAAGTCTAATAATTTTAAGCTGATCAGATATTATAGTTAAAAAGAAAGTGATTTTGATCAATTTCAAAAAGAAGCATGGTTGCACCATCGGTTTTGCTATTGCATCATATTTTAAGAGATTGCTCCAATCTCGTATAAAAATATGATAAAAATCAAAGATAGTACATTTTAACTGATCACTGCTGTATACATTTATGCGGAACCAGCAGTATCAACTTGATTCATGTTAAAAGAAAGATTCGTAAAATAATAATAAGGAATCAATATTAATGTTTACCGTGACTTTGAAATATCTATTGTAAAATGAATCAAAAGATATCACCTGGCACTAAAAAAGCATTTAAATAAAAATCTTTTTTTTTTTTTTTTTTTTTTTTTTTTTTTTGCAGAACCCGCTAAAGGCAGCACACCCTGTAACTATTTGTTCGGTATTTTTCCTCATGAGAAGAGCTGCACCCGTTACTGGGTTTGCTGGAACGGCACTGGCAGTGTCCAGATGTGCCCCTTCTCCCTCCTCTACAACGAGCAAGAGCACGCTTGCGACTGGCCCGAGAAGGTGTCCGGCTGCCAACAACATCCACTCTGCAAGGACGCACCCAACGGCTTGAAGGCCATCCAGGGATCGTGCGTGCGATACTGGCAATGCGAAGGAGGCTATCCCAGGCTGCAGAGGTGCCCGGCAGGTCTGGCATTCGACCAAGAAACTGTCAGATGCGACTGGAACGGTAATGTTCCGGGATGGTGAGTATAGCGACATGCTCGTGTTTTTCATAAATTAAATCCTTTCGTGTTTTTTTTCCTTGTTTAGGGGAGAAAGTAATACATGTACAACCTAAATTTCATCCTTTCTGCAATATTTAAACTTTGCAAAAATATACTTTCAGTGTGTTTCATGTAATTTAGGCAATGCGATTCAAATCCTGGTAGCACAATATTGTACAATATTATGTGATATTATATTATATTATTCAATATTTAACAATATTATACAATATTTCAAAAATTGTTTAATATCATACTATATTGTATAATATATGTGTGCTAATAGGAAAATGAAGTGTTAAAAATTGTTTGGGTATTAGAAAGAATTAAGAAAATTCAGGAACATATAGGAATACATGACTGGAAAGGTAACCGGGTGAGTTATATCTGACAATACGATTCTTTCTTGGAAGTATTTTAGATTTGCATATTGCTAAGTCCATTTTTATGAGAATTGTTCTAATTTCTTATTATCTGAAATTAGGAACCTTTCACAGCGGCAGTACATAGTCAAACCTTTTGAAAATATCGGTATCTCACATATATTTGTCACAACGATGGAGATTCTTGCGACATTTCAGTATTTTTGTACTTTACTATATTATATGTATGCTATCAGGAAATAATGGAAGTGGAAATCAATGGAAATTCAAAAGCAGTTTCCTCTGATTTCATCAGTTTCACCTACAAACTGGAGCTACGTCAGACTTATTTGTTACTTAAAAAATATAAGGTTTCTTTTATCAACGAATGATGCCACAATTTTCCGTTGCTGCGCGTACTTGCTAGATATGCTAGATTATATATAAACAAATCTTTTTAGATGTACCCTACCTTGTATTTTCAAAGAAAAATTTGGCTAATATTATAAAAAAAGTCAGGAAAATCTTATTTAAATATTGTTTAATATTAATACGATGAAAGAAACATTCTGAAAGATTCGCAACTGGTTCAAATTGGCATATACTGATTATTCTATTATTTTAATTGTTATATCATTTTAAAATCTACAATATGACATTTAGGAATTCTAAGCAGAGTATAGGTTGGCTATAACTATGCTAGATCAAGTAGGAATAGACTTAGTAGCATGAATTAAATTTATGTTGTTTAATGATACTGTCATTAGACAAGATGTTCTAAAAACTAGAATTCAACAATTAGATCATTCTGATATACTCCTTTTAAAAGATAATTTTTTGGCTAACTATACTTTTTCTGTTTTTTAGTGAGGTAAAGCCTGAACCAGAAGAGGTAGAAGACGAAGTTCCTCCTCCAAGGCGACCTGGAGCGAACCGTCGAGTGACGGCAGAAGACGAGACTATTAATAATTAAGATGTTCTCGCCTGATCCATCTGAAAGGACATTTTCCTATACAGCCTCATTGTGTACTTACTGATGCATACAGCTTTCCGTCCGCACAAACTAATGATATGGTTAAAGATGTTTCCACAATGCATAGTCTTAAAATCCTTTCAATTCAGGGCTCCATTTCTTCTCTCTGGTGCGATTAGCACTAGCCAAAAAGATTTTTCGTTACCCCATTTCACCTCCTGAAACTCTTGTTCAGACCTTAAGTTAGAAATCGAATAAGAAAAATGGGACATTATCTAATTTAAATTAAAAAATTATTCTACTAATTTTCCACGAAATCTTCAAGTTAATTTTAATGAATAATAGTTAAGTAAAGAAGGATGCTTGAGGGATTTTTCTTGATCCTAATTGGTCTTTGTTTAAGAAGGCCTGTTTTAAAACGTATGTTTTTCCAATCTTATTCACTGAAGGTACTAGGCATAGCCAAGCTTTTGCAAATTTCATAATTTTTATATGGTGTTGGTGACAGCATCCTCAAATTAAAATAATCGCGGAAAGCCTCTGAGTTAATTTCCATTTATATAATTTACCTTAAATATGATTAATACGGTAATTATGTATAATTACTGATGATTATGAATAATCACCACTAAACTTATTGGTGTTTATGAATAATCACCAGTAAGCTTATATGTGTAATGAATAATGAAGACAATTTACTTAATCACCAGTTTATTACATTTACCATAGCATATACACTTTGATTAAAATTTTGCGGAAAAGAATGCACTTCTGCATTGAATTATTAAAATTAATTTAGCAAATTTTAAGAATAAAAAAAGTGTGACACAAGAAATCTTAGGAACAAAAGGTTTTTCGAATACCACTTGGTGTTTAAAAAAATCTTTACTTAATCTTAATCTTTTTTTTTAAAAAAAATCCTCTGTATTTAGCTAAGTTGCATTCCGCGTATTACACGGGTTACAGATGAGACGAGCCAAAGTGCAAAGTGCTTGAACGAAAATGCAAGTTAATAAATTAAAATGTATAAATTGAAATTGAACTAAACTGTCGGACAAATGACTTGACTATGTTAATAAACAACATTTCTATCTTTGTATAGTTTTGTATTTATCATTTACCTCATAAATAAAAGTTTGCATTTTTGTAACTGGTTTGTTCTTTTAATTAATCTATGAATAACACTATATCAAACAAATACATATTTAGAACGAGGATTTAAAGATACAGAAAAGCACCTTTAATACACATTTCTCATTTATACAGCATTTCATCACAGTCTCCATCATTCATTCGTATCCATTGTAATGATAAAGCATTTTGTTTATATGATGTATTCTGATGATGATTAGATGTGTGACAAAAGTAGCATTATAACGGTGAAGAGCTCATAATTAAAACATTTTTTTTAAAAAAATTAGAATTTAAATAACTGTTAGTGAGCTATCTATTCAAAAAATTTCATACGTATATGTATTTGGTGCAAAGGACGGTAAAGAAAAAATAAATAAATAAAAAGAAGAAAATAAAAGGACAAGCATAAAAGGAAGCCTGAAGGACACAAGCAGTAGTGCCTATAAAATATTACAGGGTAACAGAATCATTCAAAAATAATTAGTAAATAATAAAATTTACCAATATAGAAAATTTAAATTAAGAAAACAAAAAATAAATAGAAAAAAAATAAGAAAATTAAAGAATTTTTTCTAGATATATAAATAATGTAAAAACATATTTTGTAAGCGATTTCGTGCCGAAGACACTTTGAATTTTTAAAACTTCGTTTTTTATTCCATCGCGGGAGGTATAATTTATGTAAAAGCAAAAAGCGAAAATACGTCAATCTACAGCCCGAAAAAGAGATAGAAATATTTTTCCTCGGCGATCATATATTATGAGATTCTGTTAGGTATTTCTTTACACGTGTCGGTTTAGGTATCTTTTAAAAGAATTCGCTTAGCTTGACAGATTTTTATCTTTCCACTTGGAGCGAGTGAAAGTACGGGTTAAATCAGTTTTACAGAGCTCTTGTAGCATTAATTAAATAAAAAATGTGGAACTGGATCCGGAAAAAACAGTTTCCCTTTTTATTATTCGTATATTTTCTACACCAGTCATTACTTTTTTCATCGATATTAAGAGAAAAAACTTCTGAGATATCGGAATTATTTACAACTAGCATTTTTTAACGATCAACTGTTTCGCTGGAAATCCAGGTTGTGCTCACCGCATAATTTAATATTCGTGATTGTATTAAGAAAATATTTTTAAGCAACAAATCTTGGCAGACACGGAATCCATATTAGTTTTACACCAGTTTTGTTCCTTGCATATGTGAACCGTCTGAATATAGTTGATTTCCCTGATATCATATTGCTTTAAAAATGTATCTGTAAAAAATTGCACATCAATTCAGTAAAAAAAGCAATTTTTGAAACGGTATAAAAATAAACTTTCTGCGACAACATTTTGGGGATATATTCAGGAAAAACGCTGAAATTTTGTTCCATTTTTTGTTAATTAAAATAAAATAAATGCTTTGAGGGGCACATTTCCACCTTCTAAAGTATATATGTGTGAAATTTTATAGCTTTAGATCTTATGATCTGATCTATGAAGTGCCAAATACACAGATATACACATTTATTATTACTAGAGATAGTGATTAATAACTTGATAGGAATCAAACTGTCAGGTGCCAGTTGATGCCATTATAAAAAAGAACACCGGGGAATAAATTTTTTTAAAGACACAATGAATTCTATAGAAAATATTTCTTATTTTATTAGTGGTAATAAATTTGCAACAATCAAAGTTATTTATTAAAATTTCGATTACATGTCATTTATGTCTTTCTCTTGAACGACATATTAACTGCTTTTACAAAGGGATGAGTGAAGTTATTTAAGAGAATGACTGGATTATTTTCCTATTACGCAGAAAATTTGTGAAATTAATTGACTGACACCCACCGAGGAATTGAATATTCAGTGAAAACAAATGCAACAGTAAATTAGTGAAAAAAAATTTAGCCAAATGTGTCCCATATTGAGAAGAAATAATAAATCCAAGAAATTGGTAAGAAATCACATGAATTGTCTTTAATTAATAGTTCATTAGATAGCATCGAGCAATGACAATAACGTTAAGTCCCCCTTCCCCGAAAAAAATCGTTCTTTAAAACAATAGTTATATTTTTATTTTCTGGTATAGAGTATAAAGTATAGTAATCATCAAAAAATTTGAACTCGAGATTTTGACGAATCTCCACGTTTAGAAGGCAAACGTTCACAAAAAAATTAAATCAAAAATGTTTTTTTCTTTTTGATAAAATAAAAATAGCAACTATGCAACTCCAAAGATAATACGAAATTTACAAATGAAAATAAGGCAATCGCTTACCATTATTGTAGAATTTAAAATGTTTAATAAAATGTTATAATCGTCTAAATGCTTTCTGTCTTTGAATGATGAGTGAATATATTTTGCGGTATTGTTTCGAATTATTCATTAAAATTACTTAAGCTGCCCGCAGAATTTATCAATCGAAGATCACGGACTGGACAATTTAAAATTGGTTCAAACGCTTCAAAAAAGAAATGACTTGAGATCAAATTTCAAAGGCGGTAGGTCAGCTGCTGCAAAGTATTGCAAACGGAACTTAAAGGAGCATCCTACTGCATTCTCTCCGAATTAACAAAACAGCAAATAAGTTCCAAGGATGCCGTATGTCAAACATTCTACAAGCTGCAAAAAACGGACATGGAACTTTGGAGAGATTTCTCATCAACTGTAACCAACAACAAGCAAGTTACTAAATAGAAATCTACAGAAATCTTTTGGAAAATCCACTGGATTTTTCCCTCTGACAAATAGGATAAAAGGTGGTTATACCTAGGAAACCCAGATAATCAAGAAAATGGTAATAATTTTGTAAAACAATAATAATTAAAAAATATGTATGACCAATGTTTGGCAGAGTTTGAACAAATCATTCATTTTCGAGATCCTGTAAGGAGGTTAGTTGTCTCTTCTCCACAGTACTGTAAATAGTTGGATAGGATACCTCTTCATATTAAATGACAGAGAAAAAGCTTCTTTTCTTTAAATGTGGACGCAACACTTTCAAACATTCCTACAGATAAAAGCAGGGCCTGCCATTTGGTGGGTGCGGTGGATGCTAGGCACCGGAGCCCCGCGATTGAGGGGCCCCGCTGTGATCTGAACAATAATAGCGTTTACACATATTGAAAGTATACATTTGTTTCCACGTGGATGGCTGAGCTTCGACTTACGCTGTTATTGGACTACGATAGCAGTGATACCTATAAAGGGGGGCATTTATGAGTAAGGAGATTCCATTCAGACATGTTAAAACAGAGCGGCGCGACTTCTGGGCGCATGCGGCTCTCAGAAGTCGAGAATGAGGCTGTGTTCAAATGGATTTGTAAATCATCAACTACCTACTTTTTTTCCTACATCTAATATAATATATTTTATGTGTGCATCTATGCATATTTGTTTATATTGAGTTGTTGAAACAAAAAATAAAACGAAGATAAAGTAAACGATCAACTCCTAGTAATGTATACTGCATTACTTCTTCACCGGCCACGACTGGAATATGAATTAAGGAAGAAGTTTAAATGGAGCAGTCGGCAGATTTGGAAATGTATGTTTACAGTATATATTATAGTCTAGTGCAGTGTGCAAATATTATTAATATAAGATAAGTAGATTTACGAGTCACTGATCTCACTTTCTAGATAATAACGTATAGTATAGCATATATTAATTTGATAATTCATTCTGTAAACTGCTTAATACTGTTAGATATAACCATGTCCATGCCAATGAAATATCGCCCTGGTTGTCAAAAAAGAAAATTTTCAGAAAAGAAAAAAGAAGAAAAGCTAAACTTCACAGGAAATCACAAGTAGATCCGTTTTCTTGGCTTCGAAGTAATTCAGGAAAAGAAATTGCTTCAACTTCAGAAACTGCAATTCAAACTTAAACTGGGGAAGAAATTTCTACTCCAGCTACGCAATGAAAATGTTGAAACGGTGAAATTTGTTGAAAAACCGTGTGTTTATACAAATATGACCGAATCAGAAAATAATGACGGAAATGAAAGTAACAAATAGGATTAAGAGAGTATAAATGATCCTGGTTTATGGTCAAATATTATAACAGAATGCTTTGTGTTAAAGCAGATTTATACAACACAAGGGAGTTTTTGCTAAAAATGCTAAGGTAGATCATTTTCCACTACGTATTACTTTAAATAAATGCCAAATGATGAAACCCAATTTCGCAGATGGTTAATTTATTCAAAAACGCAAGACTCTGTTTTGCTTTTGTTGTATACTGTCTTCCAAAAGAAGAAGAATTGACGAAACTACACGATTTATAGGTAGCTATAATACACTGTAACTGGTACTGTTATTGCACAAATAGGAGATGAGTTTAAAAGTATACCAAATAGTATTTCTAATTTCAAATTAATACTGATATAAAAACTTTAGAAAAATATGAATTAGAGAAATGTTCTAAGAACTTCGCAAAGTTTTATAACACAGATGTAGATGAAAACCTAAACCAAGAAATTTGTTTGTTACGGGATTTGATTTTGAATGAAAGAGATGTAAATGACGCTCAAGACATATTGCAATGCATTTTAATTAATAATTATAATGAGTTATTTCAAAATGTATTAATTGTGTTAAAGCTTTTCTTTACGTTGCCAGTTACTACAGTAAGTGCTGAGCGCTCTTTCAGATTCGCTCATCCAAATTAAAATTAATAAAGAATTATCTTTGGTCAAGCATGTGTTCAGAATGCTTAAATGCACTTGCTGTATTAAGCATCGAAAAAAAAAATTGCAGAAAATTGTAATTTTGCAAAAGTAATTGAAGTATAAGTCAAAAAAAAAAAATTAAAAAATTCAAGCCTTTAATAAATATGCACTAATAATATATGCTCAGATTTGTTTTTTGCTTTACAAAATATTAGGGCCCCAAATGACTTCATGCACCCTAGCCCCTTTGAAGAGAAGGCCGGCTCTGGATAGAAGATATCATTTTTTTTAACCGTATTCAATTTATTCTGTATTTCTATTTTTTAACTGTATTCCGTATCTTCTTGTATCAGAATATTACATAATTTAATCGATATCTTGTTTTTTTTTTCGTAAACACTTTTCGAATGTAGATGATTCAGAAAAAGAGTGTGCAAATCAATATAGTGGTACCAGAAAAAATCGTCCAGGATGACCTTGCTAAAAGATAACAAGAAATCACCATTATTGATGAACTATGTATCCATATGGTGCCAAAAAAATTATACATCTTTCTGTTCGGCGTGAAATTAAAGGTATTACTTGTATAAGCATTTTCTATATACGACAAACACATTACTTAGCTTTAGGATTTATAGTCAGACTTATTTCCCATTCGAAGTACAAAAAGTTTCAAATTAATTCGATTTCGTTTGAAACTACCTTTTGGCGAAGTAACACCAATTTGGATACTATCGAAATAACAGAAAAAGATGAATGCAACGTGCAAAGGAATCAATTGTGAATTTTGTTGGGTCCATTGAAAGAATAGACGAAGCGCTGTCATTATGGCAGTATGCACTTGCGCTGTAACCGACTGTATTGCGAAGAAGACAGCGCTTATAAGACACTATGAGCCTGTGTAATTTTCAGAAATATTAATTACTAGCCTCCTTTGGCGACCAGCCGGTTCGCCAGTATTAATGTTAGCTAAAATGTTCAATTAATATTTTATGTAACTTGTTCTCGTAATAGGTTTTCCAGCAAAATATTTTTAAGCTACAAATTTTGATAGTCATATTATTCAATTATGCTATTATGTAGACCTTAAGCCGTTCTGTTCATTGTACTGTACAGCTCTAATTTTCTATAATGCCCTTAAAATTCAATTTTAAATAAAAGTGGAAATAATGAAAATACAATATAAAGACGTATTTTAGTAAATCCCAGCATGTCTTTTAAAAAATAAGAGAACGTAAGTAGAGTCGTCCGGTATTGAAGCCTTATGTGCACTACAGAATAATTTTCATAATCTATACTTATAATAAAGCTCAATGTGTGTTGTGTTGGCGCTCTACAGGTCAGGTCATTTGACATACAGCTATCAAATTTGGTACATGTATACCTTAGAGGTCGGGAATGTGCACCTGGGGTCCCTTTTTTTGAAATTTTAATTAGAATTTTAATTATTAGTTAAAAACTAACTTTCCCGCCAAAAAAATCTTCCATTTTCCCCACCGCCAACTTTTCCGCCAAAAAAATCTTCCATTTTCCCCACCGCCAACTTTCAGTTGTTTTTTTCTCCCAACAGAATTGAGGCTAGGGTTAACATTTTTCGGCGGATTATTTCAAACGATTCTGTTTATTTTCTTAATGTTTTATGCATTTAAAATTAAACATTGTTAATTAATCCATGTTTCACATTCATTCTGAAGTACTTTTGAATTAAAATAACACAGAATAAAGGAAATTAAAAATGTATAATCTGCATAGCGTTACCCCAACTGGCGTAGAAAAATTCACGCACTTGCGTTAACGTAACTGGCGAAGAAAATTCACGCATGCGCATTGTTTTCTGACTGTTGACATGGCAACCAACGGATGATTTAAATTATTTTTAGGTTAGTTGCATGCTTTTTTAAGTAAATTGTATTTATGTTAGTTATATATTTTTTGTATATGCTTATAGTTTTAAGTGCATCGTTTTTTAAGTAGTTTTTTTTAAACCTATTTTCAATGATTTAAATTATTTTTAGGTTAATTGGATGCTTTTGTAATTAAATTGTATTTATGTTAGTTATATACTTTTTTTGTATATGCTTATAGTTTTAAGTACATCGTTTTTTAAGTATTTTTTTAAACCTGTTTTCGACCGATTATTTTAAACGATTCATTTTATTTTTTTAGTGTTTGATGCATTTAAAATTAAACATTGTTAATGAATCGATCTGTTCATGATGAATCTGAGAAATTTTTGTTGACAAATTCTTGAGATATTACATAAATTAAGATATTCTTTAGTGCCCATAAAGTCTAAACGCTCAGTGACTCTATTATCAGTAATCATAGTATTAAAAAAATGCTTTGTTTCAGTAAAAAAGATTATTATATTAATTGCAGATTAATCATTTACACTTTAATTTAAAGCATAATTTCTACGAGGGGTAACAGAAAATTAGAGAGATACATATCAGGCTATGACTGAAGGCCCTTATAATATTATGAGTGAATTATATGACTATCAAAATTTGAAGTTTCAAAATATTTTGCCGAAGAATCTATTAAAGTTGGAATTGCGTAAAATATTTAATGGTACGACAGGAGTTTAACCTCCTGCTTGGAGCAATTTTTAAAAATCGTCAACAACGACCTTGCGAAATGTTCAAAAGCAAAGGAGCAGATGTTCAATTATAGTGCATAATAAAGATTGCCAGCTTTGGAGCGTTATCGCAACTTGGCGAAGAAGGGGGTTAAACTCCGGTTCAACCTATTTAATTATTAAAATTTAAACGAACATTAAGATTGGCGAAAAGGCTGGTCGCCAAAGGCGGCTAGTTTATAATATCTCAAAGTATTATTCAACAAAACTTTCACGGATTCAATGAAAAATTTCAGTTTTAATTTTTATTTTTAAAAGAATATAAACGCTGCCAATAATAATATTTCACTTTGTTCAGTTTATAAAATTCAAAAAATTATGAAATTTAAATTTTAAACAGTTCTTTGGTAATAGGGAATCATATTCTGCAAAATATTCTTGACGCTCCAACTTTTAAATAAATAAATAAACGTTTTTATCATCTGCATTCAAATCTGACCGATTTATTAAGTTTTGAATATTAGAACAATCATGCTCATTATCTAGGTCAATCACTCTTGAGAAACTCTGGGAGATGGTTAGTTTTTTTGAGACGATCGATGAAGTGAACTAAAATCACCCGTTTTTAAAGTATAGTGATATTGAAATTTTCAAAAATCGGTTTAGCTTTAACGTTTGATTTAGTTTATTGGAGTGCAAGTCTTTTTATTTAAAATACCAGCATTTTAAGAATATTTTGTTAAATATGAATCACAGGCCAGAGGATATATGCAAAAATTTAAAATTCGTAATTCATCAGCATGTAAATTTATATAAAATATAATTATTTATTTTATTTAGACCATTTGTTAACAGATGTATGCTTAGTATTAAAGTTTTACAAATTAGCTGTTCTGCTCCGATTAGAGTAGATATCTTGCACATATAAAACCATATTTGCTTTAAATAAAACTGTTTATCTGAATTAATAATATACACATTGTAAAAAAATCAAAGAAAACGTTTCCTTACTTGCTTTTCAAAAAATATCATGTTTCATATTTATTTCATTTCTTACAGACACGTGCTAAAAATCACACCCTTGATTGTTTAATTTGCAATAACAGTTGATTTATTTTTTAATTTTAGCTTTTGTCAATATAATGGCAACACCTTGATAAAGTTAATTTTTTCCCATTAACGTGCATCGTGTCCTTGCAGCTTAAATTTTACTTTTATTTTGTGTAAAACAAATTTTTGAAAAATATAATTAAATTATTTGTTAAAAAAAATCATTAAAAATAGAAATATAATTTGTTGGTTAAAACATTAGTATCATTGAAACAATTATTTTTTGAACTTCAATTTGATGTAAAAATCAATTTTGTGCTGCAATATCTTCGGAAGTTATAGCTGAAAAACGCCAAAATTTCTCTTACTTTTTAATTAATTAAAATTCTAATCAAAAAAAAATAGCTCCGAGATGCATATTTTCGGCCTCCAAGGTATATACGTGCCAAATTTGGTAGCTGTAGGTCGAACGGTCTGGTCTGTAAAGTGCCAACACATACATACACACACACACACACTGAGCTGTATTATAAGTATAGATTAATATATCTGCATGATGCAAGTGTAAATTCTGATTTAATGCCTGTGTAAATTCTGTGATGGAAGCTCTCTCTCTCTAACAAACAATGCATTTCAATAGATAAATGAAACATTTTCATTAGAAACTTTATTAAGGCACAAATTAAAGATATTTCAATATCAACATTTTTTTTTTTCAATATACAGTATGATATATAAAATCATTTTCACACAAGAAGAAATGGCATTAAGTAAGAAATTTTACAGTTTTCAATACAACAGATTAAAGAAGTCTTTATGCATTAAATTCTTTGAATGCATTGAAGTGCTCTCTTGCAATGATGATCCTTTGGATCTGGGCTGTGCCTTCATAGATCTGAAACAGGAAATATTTATTCCAAAACCGAACTTAAAATTTCGTACAAAATATATTCTTTTTCAAACAATTAGTAAATAAAGAAACCAGAAAAGATCAACAAATTGAATCCAAATTTAGTTAAAATTTGCAATACAATTTCTTTTAAATTACATAGTATTACTTTTGATTAACTGAAATTTGAACTGAATATTTTGCTGTTTTAAAGAAAATGATAATTACATGGGAAACTAAAAGAAAACCAACCTGAAATATCTTGGCATCTCTCATTAGTTTCTCAACAGGATATTCACTGTTGAAACCATTGCCACCAAATATCTAAAATAAAACGGAAGATTGTTACATTTTGTAAAAGTATGACAAAACACACACACACACACACACACACAAAAAAAAAAAAAGAGGTAAATTCAAAAATAATTCTTTAAATAGCAAATATGAAGTACATTTCAATAAAAGTTTCTATTAAATAAGTATAAAATAATTTTTTTTTTTTTCGTTTACGTCTATACAATTGAATGGAGCAACATCCAAGCATTGAATCTCGGTGCTGTATTTATCATTCCTCCAAAAGGTTTTAAAAAAATCATTCAAGATAAATTAAATTTAATAAATGTGAATTAAAATCAATGAATTTACATAAAAGTTTATAAAAATTCAAAAAGATTATTTTACGAAAAAATTTCACTTACCTGAACAGCATCTGTAGCACATTTATTAGCAACATCTCCAGCCAGAGCCTTGGCAATCGATGCAAAATAAGTGTTACGTTGACCATTGTCCCTTTGCCAAGCAGACCTCATCCAAGCCAGTCGGGCTGTTTCGATTCCAATAGCCATTTCAGCCAGCATAAACTGCACAGCTTGGTGCTACAAATAACAATGTAAACAACCTTTTACATAACATTTATCACAGAAACAAAAGTACTGTTCTTTTTTTACAGAAATTACCAGACAACATATTTGCACTGTCAATAATTATGTGAAGGAATGAAACACAGAATAAAGCATATGACATGAATTTTGATGACAAATTTTTTTTTTTCATGACATTCTCTCAAATACAATGCATGTAGTGTATGCACAATAAAATGCGTAATGCTAGAAATTCTAAAATAACTGGCTTTGCTGTGTTGACATGTTTGAAGAAATAAATCACATTTTAATACAATTTAATATAAATCACATTTAATAAGACAAAATGAACTGGTGATACATATATATAATGGAAATAATAATAAAAAAAATCTATTTGATGTACCCTGTTCAAATTTATAAACATATGAAAAGAAACTTATGTTCATTAACAAATAAATATTAATGATATTCATAATACATTTGTAGGCATCTTGATGTACTTTATTTTGTAAAAATATTTATAAAGTAAGAAAATAAGGCAGGTATACTCACAAGAGCTACTTTTCAAAAGATACAACTTCAAAGTTAGATTTATTATAAAATCGCTTTATTATATATACATAGCGAGCATGAAATTCAATCAGCCACATTATAAAAAACATAAGATACATGTATATAACTGGCTAGTCCATTTAACTGCGGTTCTTAAACAAAATTTTATATGCCATACATCAATATATCACTAGCACATAGTAATTGTTTGAACACCGATCCTAGTAATAAAAGAAGTGTGAGATAGCACACAAAAACAGGATAGCATCATGTCTCACAGTATATATATAGATATATATACTGAAAATGAATAATTTGACGAGCGACACTATTCAGAGCAGTAAAAATGCTTGATCTATTCTGATATTGAAAGATTGCAGAGCCATGTTAAAAAGTATTTTCTATTTCAATGTGATGCATAGTTCAATGAAGTAAAAATTTAGGGTCAATCCTCTGCAGTTCTAAATGATTCAATTAAAATCAAGAGAAGTTACTAGGTTTTTGATTTATCATTTATTTAATATCAGCATTTTTTAGACTATATCCTTTTATTGACAAAAACAAACAAACAACAATAAAAAAAAACCCCATCATTGTTTGTCACATCATGCAAAATAAAAACAAAAATGTTCGATTTTTTTGATTCATTTAACAAGAATAAAATTAATTGAGAATAAAATTTAAAATTGTGATCAGATGATGTCTAAGATAAAGAGGTGGCCATATAGTTCTGAGTACAGCAGACAATAGTGTTAACGGTCTTTTATTTAATCCTGAATAAAGCAATTGCAAATCGTAAAATTCTGGAGACTTACACACACAATGAAAAATAGCCTTGTGACTACAATGTAGATCTGTATAGCATCTTTTTTTTTTAAATCTAAAACTCTTCTTTTTTTTTTAATACTTACCCCATGAATGCACTGTCAATGTGTCTTATGGTTCATATGGGAAGGCAGAAATATAAAAAATTAATACCTGCTTTTTCTCCCCCCAATTAACATTTAAGAACACAACTAATATTTAAAAAATAATTTCACACTTTTGGAAGGTTATTCTGATCAGGCACTCTTAATCATGCATTCATAGAAATAAGAACTGGATGCTTATGAGGCATCCAATTCCAGTCTTTATAAATGTATAAAAATACATTTGCATGATAAAATGAATAGCTTTGTGTTGCATTTAGACTATTTCGTTCTGGAAGCATGATTAGTCCCTTAAAAATATATCCCTTAAAAATATACCAACTTCTGTAAGCAAAGCATTTGCATTGAGGAACATATACAGCCTTGCAATATATAAATCGTGTAACAAATGTGTAATTTCATGAAAACTCACATCAGCAATTTTGATTCCAAAGGTCTTCCTCTCCAAACTGTATTTTGTAGCTTCATCAAAGGCTCTCTGGGCCAATCCAACTGCAGAAGCTGCAACCTAAAAGTGAAGTAATTTACTTTGTAAAAATAATATTGAAAGTTTTCTACAAAATGAAGGACTATTTCCATCAGTTCAACATTTTTAGTGGATATTTGAAAATATAGAGGCTAATTGTTCAGAGAATACAATCCTTTCAAAGAGTTCTTTCTTTCTTTGATTAATTGCACATAATAATAATGCAGATCTCTTGCTTGTGTTTATATGATCAGTATAATAATTGATACTTCCCTATATCTAAAATATTTAGTATTATCGTTATTTTTCTTTTAAAATAAAAAAAGATGAATAAAACTTACAAGAATTACATATTAGATATCAATTTTGTTGTCATCAAAAAAAAAATGTTATGCATTTAAATTTCAGAATTTTAATTTGGAAGCTATTGATAGTTATAAGCAAGTTTGCTTTTTTCTCGATTTTCATTTCTGCCAGCTTTTTGAGTTCAATGATTCTCTGTCTCAGCTCTCCTAGGTAGAATTTCCTTATACAAATAAAATGCAGTTGCAAAAATTTTATACTAAGTGTCATTACTCGTGTCTTTTTGGAAGCATTAACAATCCAATTTGTTCATTAACACATCACAAATAATTTAGAAAATATTTTTAAAAGAACATAAGTTTTATATATGTATTACATTTCAACAATAAATTTCCAAGTAATTTTTATTTATGCTAGCATGTTTTTAACAATAAAATAAGATATATAAGTTCTTTTATAAAATTTAATATGTTTTATTTTAATCTAAAGTCTACTTCAAATATGTCCTTTCATTTCTAACTGAAAAGTTTCCAACATGATGTCCCCCTTCTCCTCCTTAAAAAGAGTAAAAGTTTCCATTACTTAATAAAAGAAAAAGCTTATTTCATAAGTTAGTATTAAATATTCATTTAGAAAGTCCATGGTAAAAGTTTTTATCTTCTTCAATGACTAATGATGAATAAATACAATGCTAACATAAAATTTGGTTGCAAATTAAAATTCTAAAGTTCAGATTAACACAGGTTGAATATGGATATTTTTTTTCAATCTGTTTATTTAATGAGGACAATATCAGACATAATATCATTTTCATTAAATTTTTATTACACCTAACAGGTTTATTAAGTGTAAATGCTTTAATGATTTCAGTTTAAACATGTATTAGTTTCATACCCAGAACTGATCATCAACATAATTTAAAACAAAGACCAAACAAACTAGGCTTTGTTTGGTCTTTGTTTAGCCACAAAGATTGTGCCCTTCATCTTTTAGTTACAACTGTGCTAATCTTGAAGCACGGAATTTTAAAATTTAGAACTACCTATGGGATGTCCATGGAATAGAGTAATCATCAATGGGATTTTATCAATAGCAGTATAAAGATTAAAATTTCATCTCCTTCTATATTTCAATCAGTCGATTATATCAGCCAAATGTCATCCTTAGCTTAAGTAGCCGCATTAAGTTCAATGGTACATATGATTCCTTCAGGAGCCATTCTAGATTCGGTCTAATTTTCAATAGTTTAAAAACATAATTTTAAGAAGTCTGTATCTAAAATATATATAATGTTTAAGTTCCATATTAAAACATCCTTATAATCACTTAATAATTACACATCTAATAACTTTTCTGAATGCAAACAGTTAGGAACTCTGACTTTAAAGAAGAATGCAGATCCGATGTATGCTCCCCCCCCCCCGCCTTATTTTATCCGTAGGTATGTTCAAAAAGTTTAAGAAAATTTAAAATAATTTTCAAATATAAATGAATTATTACATTTCAGCATAATAAGCAAAAAATATCATGTGATCGGCCAATCAGAACGTTTCACCCAATTTAATTACGTTTAGCGCATGCGCAAAGCTTGTGATTGTAGGCATTCCGAACTTCCAGTGACGGGCAAGATAGAGTTTTAACTATTTCAATAAGATAGAATGCCGATTCACAGTTACCTATTAACGTCAAATTACAACTCAAAACATAACATTCCAATAATTCCACAATTAACAATTCCATGCTACTTTCTCTTCGGCTTCAGAAGATTTTGTTCAAAGATGCAAGGGTCTTCAATTTTGAAGAAGTTTAGCAAATATAGTCGATCAATTCAAATATAGGAGGGGCACTGAAGAAGACTTGTAATCCGCATTTACATCTTTGTATGACCGACAGCAAAAATGCATAGGGTAATTACTTCGAAGGAAATATCATTAATAGCTTTTATCTCTATTCATTCTTTAGTAATAAAATAAGTTTCGGAATTTTTTGAACACAGGAGGATGTAATGAAATAATGCGCTATTATTTTGTATTCTGGGAAACCAGAGCATTAACCCTTTCACCGTACTCTTTTATATGCGAAAATTAGTTTTTCTTCTGTTTTTCGCAGCATTAGAACAAACAAAAATAAAAACAAAATCAAACAAGTAAATATTTACAAAGCGTTTTAAACGTTTAAAAGTTTTAAAATGTAGAAAAATGATTGTAGCGCGCTCCGGCCGCCCCGCAGAAGTTTCATTTGAACGCGCTTCTTGCGTACAACCGACCACCCCGTCACTACTGAACGTAGCAGTATCGACAGGATTTGTTGTGGGCGACTGCTATCTTGAGCATTGTCCATCCTTGCATTGACCGATTTGTCAAACTGACATTCTCCTCGAGGTAATTGGCCACAAAGTGGTCAATTACTGCTCTTCTTCCTTATCTACAAACTCTCAAAAATTATCGATTATTAAACACTCTAGTTGGTAAAAAACTGACAATTTTTGACATCATGTCCTTCAGAGTTTTAAGATTACCTGGTACCATCAGCACTGTACTTAAGTCATTATCTATAATTTTCAGATTTTTTCTTAACTCCGAGACATTTGAACGCGCTAGACGCGTTACGGATGACGAAGAGGTTAATAAGTCCTCTGCCTGCTGTAAGAATTTGCAAATTTAAGCGCTACTTAATTCAAATTTAAAAATTACAATTGACTTAAATACATAAAATATTGAAGCTTACCGGAGGTCTTGTCTTATCAAAGGCTCCCATGGCTATCTTGAAGCCTACGCCTTCAGCCCCCAGCACGTTCTTTGCCGGCACCTCAACATCCTCGAAGGTGACGCCGCAAGTGTTGGATGCTCTTTGTCCCATGTTCCATTCCTTGCGTCCCTTTGTAATACCTTTGGTGTCTGCATCCACAACAAATCCCGTGAATGCCTTACCCGCAGAGACCTTGGGGTCCGGGTTGGTGCGCGCCAAGACGAAATACCTGAAAATTGAAACAAGAATCGATGCAAGAAAGACATTTGTAAAGTACAATTCAAACAAAAGAAGATTAATGCTTTTAAATAAAACGCAGTCGGGGAAAAAAAAAGACTATATGTAATCAAAAATTTATGAACTCTTAATTGTCAAAGTCACACTAGCATTCAATATATTTCTATGCTTCTTTACGAGAAATTCACAACACGTATTTAAAGCAATTTAGTAAGATGCATAGTTTGAATGCAACTTTGACAATGCATTTTCAATAACTAAATGCATAATCTTCAACCGTGATATTGATTTTTCGTACACGAAAGTAGACAGAGAAAATATCAGTATAGTTAAGAAATTCTGTCACAAGATTTTGATTAATCTCCACGTTTTAAACTTTCAAAAATCTAAAAAAGCCATTTTTACTTTTAGGTATATATTTGTGGAGACCGCTGTATCATTACCCACTATTCAATATGGTCAGCAAGAACTTGATATTTCTTTCTTAACTCGAAAGAACTACTTCAACTTGTTCTTTTAATTCTTTCTTGTTTTGTTCTTTTTGTATAAAATAAATCTACTCTTGTTAAAATTTCCGCAGCGTTTCTTGAAGCTCTGAACATTTTAAATGGAGGAATCATTCCATATCCTCACATATTCACAAATATAAAGTATTGGAATCATCAAAAAAAAAAATTGTTAGTGACTTTTGATAAATCTACATCCTTTAGATTTATTCGAGTACTTTCAGAGCATTCCAAAAATGCGTTTTTGGAATTATGTCTATCTGCCACTGTGATTCAAAAATCTCCGCCAATAGGATATTTGCAAAGATTTTTTTTTTCATCTAGTATTTCCTCATGAGAAGATAATAATTGTGTATACTTAATGAGGAGAATAAACAGTCTGTATGCCATTTGGCAAACAGCAATCAAAAGTATTTTTCATATATCATTTGTTATATTTTAGATAGATAAGGCGGTAATTCAGAAAGCCGAAAACTCTGGAGCTGAGAATAAATATATATGGAATTCCTGCAGTATTAGTGTTTTGTCATATGAAGCAGTAATTTCAAAAATAGCACTTTGACATTCTAAATTAAAACAAATTTCCGAATGTAACACACAAATAATGCGAATATCATCAAATAAGAGAGAACATATCAGCTAACCAGTTTGCGACACCTCCATTAGTGATCCACATCTTCTGCCCATTGATGATGTACTTATCTCCTTTTTTCTCTGCTCTGGTTTTGATGCCTGCAACATCAGATCCAGCTCCAGGCTCGGTAACACAGTACGCCTGGAATAGACAGCAGACAAACGAATTAAAATTATTTTCTGCGCTTATAATACACGAAAGATGATATTTAACTCTTTGTATACGTATATTGTACTAGTATATGATATTTAACTCTTTGTTAGGTATAAAAGATAAAAACTTTACTTTTTGTTAATGTCCAATCAGGAGACAAGAACTGGCTATCGTATAAACAGGTTCACTGTTTCCCACAATGAACGTCATGCTTTGGGCAATTCTTAAGTGCTTTATTTTTTTTTTCAACATAAAGCTATTTTTTTATGGATGCCCGAAGTCCCTTTTGATCTTAAAGCAAACAATAACGGAGACGATTTTGGAAAGAAAATATCGTGCAAAAATGCGAATGAAATTTAGTATGTATATAAAAACATACCTCTTTCTGTTTTCAAATCTGATATTTACCAATACTTTTAATGCAAATATCACAATAACATACAACATTTAATTCGAAGAATGTTCGAATTATCGTGTCTGCATTCACAGAAACATATTTTCTTTAACTCAATTAAGTCTAAACTATTAAAATTTATCAAAATTTTGTTAAAAAAATAATTACATTACTTTATGTAGAATTTGCATGCAAGAACAAATATTCGTGATATTTTGTAGTTATTATCTCTGAAGAAATATCTAGTTTTAGAATTTTTAAAATCGAAACATCAAAGAGTATTCACAAGGCGCTTACTACACAGATGAAAGTTTATGGCTATTATTCAGCTCATAAAATCTGATACCGGAATGTCATATGTCAAAAAGTGATAAAATTTCATGACAATCTGTAAATACAAAAATGAATTGCAACGATAAAAGAAGCTTAAATAATCGATAGTAGCGTGACCCACCAAACGAGAGAGCAATAAAGGCGGCTTTGTTCAGATACATCGTAAACAATGAGTATTGAACTGTGTCAGATTATGTTTATTCAAGCGTCACAGATGAACTGGAGGGAAATAGAAGATGGTTTTACAAACAATAGATAGTGACAAGTGATTGCTGCAAAAATTTTTCAGTCTTGCCGAAAATAATGTCTTGTTTGCAATTAAACAATGGACACAACAACTTAGAACAAAAAATAAGTTCAAATGTGCTAAAGTTATAACAAAAATCATTATTTTATCGTCTGTGTTTTCTTAATGCCATTTTGTTGTCATTTATGCATGAATTTAACAAATTCATAAAATTTTTATCAAAATAATACAAAGTGAGATATACTTCTTTTAAATCTGAAACAAGAGAATATTTTTGAAATATTAATTAAACATTTTTTAAAATTAAAATTAAGGTCATATTATTGTAAAGCCAACTCCACAATAAAACATATCACTAATATTTAAATAACAAATAATTGATAAAAATCCATTGATTGAATAATTTTTTCATAATTTTAAATAATTTAAAAATAGTTCAAATGCATAATATGTTCCAAAGTTATTGTGAGAAGCTTTGAAATTAATTTTTAAATAATTAACTTAATAATTTATTAACTTAATTATTTTTAAATAATAATTAATTTTTAATAAACTAAAAATTAATTAAAATTATGAAAAAGTCCTTATTTTGAATAATTACAGTAAAAAATATAGCTAAGCGATACATTCTTTTAGATTCCTACACTGTAGTGAGTTTTGAATCATTTTTGCATAAATAGTTAGTTAACATGAAAATAATATAATAAAAAGCATTTTTTTGACCTCGTTGATTAAAACTTGTTCAATATGAGCTTTCATCCAACACGCGATTTATGTGGGCTGCGAGTTTCTATATTTTCTGTATATTTCATAAAATAAGCAAGTTGGTTAATTCAATTACATTACTTATATTGCTACATCTAATCACGTTTCAGCTTTGTAGTAAATGAATTTTAATTTATATGCAAAGGTGGCATTTTAATATCAATTAAAAAAGTCCACTAATTTCATAAAAAAGTTTTTTTTAAGTAGTTTAAATCTTGAATCAGACACATTCAAACATTTAATAGTCAATTCAATCATATTAATTTTACTCTTCCTTCGTGTAGCTTATAATCACAATTTTTAAGTACTAATAGAGTCAAAATAAATGACAACCATCGACAACCCTATAATATTGTAATGTTCTGGGGATCAACAATCTCACGCATATCGCAAGGTAAGAAATTTCAGTTACTAAAAAACACTATATTTTCATTACGCTTATAGAGACATTTTATAATTTTTGCCATTCTTGAAAATGACAACTTTTTTTTCTTCAAGTTTCATAATTTTCTAAAGTTTATTCATCATATTCCACTCTCACAGCAGCACAGATGATCTTTCAATAGTTCCATTTATAGTTATACTAGTCGTCGATCAACTGGCTCGCTGGGAATATTGGTTGGTTATATTTAATTTCAAATAAAAAATTTAGGAATAACACCTTTTCCACCCAATTGTTAGATATTAAAAACTTGTTATTTTAATTGCCTTACGAATGATCAGTTTATTGTGTAAAAAGAACCCTAAATATCGGGCTCATATATCCTCTAAATTTTGCGATATTGTATACTTCACTTTTTATTCGTCTTGTAAACTTCCCTCATATTAAACAGAATCCTTCTATAGATTTCAAAAATGAATTTAAATTAAGCAATTAAATATTTGATGAAACAATGGGAACAGTTTTAATTTCAGGGCAACTATAAAATCTACTGGTAAAAATTAGGCAAAAAAAAAAATATCGTAAGAAATTGTCGAAATTCAGTAAAAATTATCGATTATTAAACAAACGTCCCAAAAAAGACAATTTTTAAAATTTTGAAATGGTGTAAAATTAATTTTTGTGAGATAATATCTTGGAAATGATGGCAAAGAAACGACAAATTCAAATAATTTTTAATTAGATGAAATTCTAATAAAGATTTCAAGAAAATCGCTCCGAAGTGCACATTTTCATTCTCCAAGGTATGCATGTCCGAAGTATGGTAGTTGTAGGCCAAATGGTTTGACCATAGAGCTCCAACATAAACATCTTTTTATTAGCATAGATTAATTGCTTGAAATTCTCTATGTCCACAGATTTTGTAAAGTTTTAAATTAAATATAACTGCAAAAAATTTAATGATCACTTCAAGAAAATTTTAGTTAGATGAACATTACGCCAATCATTGCATTTTATCCCCAGCTGTTTCATTTCCCACTTAAATTATAAGTATTAAATCATTTTAAATATCGACATAGTAATTGAATACAGTTTCTAATGAATTTACAACTGCTATGTTGAATCGTTTCTATTGAAACATAGACATACATACAATTCAATCTGAATTGAAGTTATTAAATAAATTCCCATCTATTTTGAAACTCAAATTGATGGTAATGATAATTGCAAAGCATGGTGCTTTCTTTTGCTCCTCTTGCCATGGCATTCATTCAATACAACATTATTCATTCAAAATTTGAATTCTAAAACTGTTGCCAAAAAAAGTTCAAATAAAAAGTAACAGAAAATATAATCGGATGATCTTTTCATTTAGTTTATTTTATGCATAATTTGATCATTCATTTTGTTGCTCAGACAACACAGAAATCGCAGTTTGATTATTATATTCAGTAACAAAGTCTTTACTGACTTTTAAAAAGAACTCGTTTTGAGAAAAAAAAATATTTGGACCCATACATTTATTGCATAAAAATAGAGATAAAAAATATTCAGCAAATTTGTACAAAAGAAGTAAAAAATATCATCTGCCTTTCGACAGTTAATATCCATTCTGTGTTGAAATGGTATGAGGCTTAATGCTGCTTCGAGAAATGGAATAGGTAATTTTGAGACATGATTAAATGACTCAAAATTAAAAATAGGAACCTGAATCAAATTCCATTCTCCAAATCTACATACTATATCAACATGCAGACTCTTTGTTAACAATATTGAATATAACATGCATTTGACAAATACACACCTCTTTTTTAACTGGAATTAGGCACTAATCAAGTGATTGTCAGATTTACAAGCTGAAATTTTTATATTATTCTACAAAGACCCTAAATCTTGGAGTAGAAAATAATATCCAATTGATTGATTTTGAGTAGAATAATTAAGTACATACACTGTGTAACCATCTACTAAGTTCTCAAATTTTACATCTTTATAATCTACTTTTGCAGTTCCATTTAATTTTCTGTTTCAAAGGTACAGAAGTGCAATTTTGGTATAAATCTCGTAATATTGAACTGTGATAAGATAACAGAGGTTCTGAACCACCATACCTATTGTTAAACGTCCATGATAATTTAAAATGAACCAGATTAATAGATAATGCTTTCTAACATATTATCATACTGTAAGATTTTGGATTAGAGGTTCAAATTCCCCTATTCTTTTTTTGTTGTTGTTTGTTTGTTTGTTTATGAATTTAGACTAACAAATAAAAAAGGAATGTAAAACAAATAATTAAAAGTAATTATGACATTAATAACATAGATTAAACATTTTGCATATTTTAAACAAAATATAGTGATTTTTGAGTTTACAAAAATATTAATAATTAACTGAGTTGCATTCTATGCTCATTAATTAGATGGCACTTTATGTTTTGGGAATTTCTGGAATACAGATTAAACTAGAGTCCATGGAAGAGATTCCAGATATTGATAGATTCCAAATAACTTTTGTGTTGCATTATAATGTCCATGAAAGACTTAATTTCAAATCAAAATTCCTAATATGAAAGAAACATCAAGAATATAAAATGTTTTAGACTTGATTGCATAAGTTGTAGTATTTTGTAATTAATGCAAGACCCAATTTAGAAATTATTTGTTAATAATAAACTAAAAAAAAATGTAAAATTTTCTTAGTAATACCAGATCTAATGCAATATTTAGATTGATTGTTCACAATTCTCCTATTTTCAGTAAAACTACATAAAAAGGAAAACACTGTAATCAATTAAGAAAAATCAAAATGAAAGAATATTGGGATTAAATTAAAATTAAAGAACACAAAAAGAAATTCCATGGAAATAAAATTAATATTATTGCAAAAACTTTTTTGAATTTTAAAGTAGCACAGAAATGGTTTTGTGTAATAAGTAACAATATTGAAATTTTGTCTGATTTTTAATTAAAAATTTTACAGGTTACGAAAAATTCTTTCAAAGTGAATACCTACTACATAAGAAATAATTAATCTATGCAAAAACCTTTCCTGTAGTATGTTTAGAATGATTTTGTATCATAAAAGTTACAGAAACATTATTATAGAATATGATAATTAACATTGTGAAGTTAAGTGATATTCAGTTAAATTATAATTAAAGGGTTAAAAAAAGATTCAGTGCCATTAAAAAAGTATAGCTTATTTTATACAGAATTTTTTTTTTTTTTTATAAATGTAGAGTAAAATGCGAATATATAAAAATAAGAATAATAAAATAAAAAGTATTTTAAAGAATATATATATTTTTTAATTTTTGAATTAAAAGTAGAAATAACTAACATTATTTATATTGCTAGTCATTTCTTTTCATTCCATTCAGATATTGAATTATATGACAGAATTCCAATTCAATTGTTCATCAAAAAATAATATATTTTTTTATAGATAAAACAAATATAAAATGATAAATCATGAGCCTGTATTGAACTATGTTCTTTAGATAAGGAATAAGATAACCACATATTGAGAAATAATCAATAGAATTAAAATAAAATGGAGTGGAAAAAAATCTTTAAATCTATTATCTAATCTCCATAAACTTTATATTAGAATATTAGATAATGTAAGTTATTTGCAGAATCATCTACTTGAATGATAGGAAATAAATACAGATTTAAAAAGTTTTTTTTCCTCTTCTTTATAAGTTAAAAATAATATAAATGTATTAAAAAATATTTATTTTTCACTTATTACTACTTAATATTTATTAACTTTTTAATATGATTTTTAAAATTAAATATTATATGAAATGCATTTTTAAAAAGATCAATGATAAGATTTAAAAAAGCAAGATTAAAAATAAAACAAAAATACTAAAATCCCAAAAAGTTTTATGTGCTTACCATTCATATATTATTTTATCAACAGTACTGTTATTTAAAACTTCATAAATTCAAATAAATTTACAAAAACTAAGGCAGAGGTTAAGGATGGCTAGAATGCTAAAATGCATTTATATTGATTAAAATTTTTAATGATTAAAATGTAAATTAATTTAATTTATATTTTTATTAGTATTAGTGACATAAACAGTATGGGTTCTACACAATTTTTAAACAGCACCTTTTGAAAAATATTAGGCCTAATTTAAAAAGAGCAACTTTTCTTGTCAGTATTGCTTTAAGAGGACTGTTTGCTATGGATTTTTATTTCTTTATTCAGAGTCCCTTTATTGATCATGAAGTACTTTCAACAGATAATAACAGTTTATAAATCACAGAAGATGCCACATACATTGCAAATATGATATAGAAGCCATTCAGATTGGATAAGATAATAAATAAACTTATGCAAATATTTTCCATTTTATATTCAGTTTAAAAATTATATTTAAATTAACAAGCTCTTCATTTACTTAAATATTTTAAAGCAATTAAAAATTTTACAGAGAAACAATGATTCAACTTTATTAGTCCAATAAAACATGTAGTAACCAACATATTTTTGAAATGTTAATTACTTGAATTTTCTATTATGAAAGAAAAATTTTATATTTAATAAAGAGCTGTGTTAAGTATTGAGTCTGCTTATGTACTTCAATTTAAAATTAACTTTACTTATTATCAATTGAGATTCCAGCTGTTACATCAGAATTTTGCATTTTTGCAGTTTGGTTTTTGACATATAACATCTTGATTTAACAGTGATGATAGAGAAATTTCAGACTGATTTAAAGTGCTTATTTTGGTAAGTGTTTCAAGCAATCCTTTTAAAAAATAACATAAGACCAAAAGAATTGATAGCTTTTAGAATAATCCATTTATAATTTATAAAATGTTATAAATTATAGATTGAGCTCTCTTCCACAACTGATTTCAAATTTGAAAAAAAAAAAAAAAAAAAAAAAAGTCAATCTCTAAATTTCAAACACATTTAATCCCCCCCCCCCAAAAAAAAATAGGAGAAATTATTTACAAGTATGAAAGAAAACATTTTCATGATTCTGATATAGAAGGGGCTAAGAAGACAAGTTTGTAGAAGGTCATAAATTTAGAATATCGAAAAAAATGAATTATTGAAATAGTCGCATTTGATAGAAATAGATAAAAGATTACTTACACACATCAAATTTTCTTTTACTACTCGCCCCAAATACTCTTTCTTCTGTTCTTCATTTCCAGCCAAAAGAAGTGGAGCTTGCTGCAGAAAAAAAAATGTATACTTGATGACACAAATCTTAAAATAAATGTCAATTTATTATAGGTATGTTACCATTGAAGTGTGAAATTCGTTATTTCATAGAATAACTAGGAATTTCATGAAATAACTAGACAAGTCAGACAAAGTATATAATTATTGAATTCTGCAATTTATCTAGGTATTTTACAAAATAATGATTGCTTGATCATTAAAGTATGAAATAAGGCACTTGAAAGTTTTTTTAAGCAGTTCTAGTTGCTTTTAGTCAGTTCTGAACTGCTTATAGCTGCTTTGCAATGACATGTGTGTATTCTTCATTCCATTGCTTTTAGATGTAAAATTTAGACAGTGTATTTTTAACTAATGTTAGAAATATGTGCAATAATAAATTATAACATCTGCTTTCCTTATTATTTATCAATAAAACATCGCAATAGGGATAAAATATATTTTTGAGAGATTTTAGCTATTTATGATCAATTAATTTATAAAATAACTTTAAAATTCTTTATTTTTCACTTGAATGGTTTATCATTAGTTATTTCATAGAATAACTAGTTATTACATAAAATAACTAGGTAAAATATAAAATTTTTCTTTTATATACATTAATTGACTTGTGAAATACCTAGTTATTCTATGAAATAACTGAATTATACACTTTAATGGTAACATATACATTAAATAATAATTTGTTTTATATATATTTAATGTTCAAAAGCAACTCAAATTCAGAAGAAAAGTAAAAATGAAAAGACCTTTAAAAACCTACAGAAAACATTCACTTTCGAAGAAATACACAGAAGAAATTAAAGTAATGAATCAGTTCAGAATAGTTTTCCCAAGAATAAAATTCTCAATTCAAATGCCTAAACCGAATTTTTCTTTCCTCAGAACATCCTATACTACAGAATGATTTCACAATGAGTATAAAATATGATTTTAAAATCATGGAACATAATTTTATGGTAGGTTAGGAATGGAGAAACAATTTTCATAACAGAACATGAAGGTTACAATTTTATGTCAGTGAATCAAGCAACAGAAACAAATGCACCACATACAGTGAACAAAACAGAATTAATGAACAACAAATTTTTAAATAGCACAGCACAGTTGCATCAATAATATACACATCATGTATAATAAATCATTTGAAAACTTAATTAAGCATTCCAAAGTTTTTTTTTTTTTTTTTTTTTTTTATAGCATAACACTTTTCAGTGTATATGTATAAACTTATGGCATTATTTACAACTGTACTGTTCATCTGTTATGAAATTATATCCATCCAAAAGCACGCCATTTTACATTATCAAGTGTATTGATTTCTTGTACTCAATTCATAAAGAGCCCCTAGTTACAATTATAACTCCATGTTCCATTGTAAAATGAATTATTTCTCATATGCCTGACCTCCTTAACAGGAGGTTAGGCATAACTCAGGCATGACAATAACTTTAAGAAGTTATTTTAAAACCACCCTGTATAAAGAAAAGAAGTAGATTTTTCACATTGTACAAGAAACTCTTTCTAATCTGCCACTGCCACTAGTCTGATGCACTTTTCGGAACATGTTTGATGACAAATCACACTTGAAACCTTCCCATTTTTAGAGCATGATTTTTCTGTCTAACATACTCCTTCTCAACACCTTAGTTTCTTCTCCTCACCCAGAAAAATGTATCACTATATAGATCAGAGTATCTATTAGGTTTTATCTAGTCTAAACTGTTTCTATAATCTGACCAGTGTCCAATCCTATATATATCGGTTTAGACAGAGTTTATTGTATTTATTTTTTTGTTGTGATTTGTATTATTGTCATGACTCTTAAAACTAATGCCTTAATTTTTGTTATAAATCTTTTGAAGATGATTTAACTAATTTAGAAATTATTTTATGTTACAAAATGTTTATGTAAGCATAATCCAGTCTAAATTTCTGGTTCAAAAACAAAAATCTACATATAAGAATTGGCAAATTTGAAATTAAATACTAAACTGCTATTGCCTTATATAACATTATTATTAAAAATTCATTCTGTACATTCAATAATTTATAACAAATCTTATATACATTCTAACTATTACATTCGAAACATTTCTGTTCTTCATATTTTCATAATGTATAATTTTTTTTAAAAACCAATTAATATTACACATTAGAATCATACTATAAATTTCATTAAAAATTTTTTAAATGCATGATAACTACCTTTAAGTTTAATATTTTATTTGCTTAGTCTGTATTATATTTGAAGTAAGTTAGAAGTTATCACATGAAAAGGACATTGAAAATAAGTAAAATTAATAATATGGCATCTTCAGAACATGTAAATACAGTATATTTACTTACAGCTAATCCATTGGCTTCAATAGCTGTTGCTACACCTGTGCATGCATAGGCAAGTTCTTCAGCTACAAGGCAGCCATCAAACACATTTAGACCAGTCCCACCTAATGAGAATAATAGCAAATTCACACTTTTGGTACTTTATTGAAGCATTGATTTATTAGTCAAGTTTTCAAAGACACAATGAAGCTCAATGATTTTGACCAGATTTTCTTAAACTATGAGGCATAAAATTTAATAAGATCTAGAAACTGACATTGGAGCTATAAATGATTTTTAAGGAATCTTTTTTTTTTCTTTCTTTCTTTTCAGATTCTGCAACATAGGTACATAAAAGGAAATATTAAAAAAATCAATTTGATTAAAATGTAGCCATATAAATATATTTTTCAGATGAATTTATTTATTATTTATTGCTATATTTAAAAATGCTTAAGAAATGTATATGCAATGCAGCTGTAAAAATATTTGTCTGCAAAGGATTGACAAGTATAAAAAGCACTACTTTAGATGGCCCATGGAAATCAATTCATATGATGCAGAGTTCTTTTTTTATTTATTTATTTCATTTACAGGTTTATAGAATTTAATTCTATTATCACATCACTAATTCCATTCCTTTGGCATAGTTAATCTGATGTATCTGTTATTATTACCTTGAAAATAGATTTGTTCCTTTTCTTTTGTAAAATTAAAAAATTTATTTATTATAAACTAGTGAGTAGAATATTCATTATCACTTAAGAGAATGTATTCTAACAAAATTACAAATTTCATATGAAAACTTTAAAATTTAATTTTAATGTCTTTATTACTAATAAAGGAGAATGTGAATGTGTTGCTGTTCTACAGGCCAGATAATCTTAACTAAAGTTACTAAATTTCCTACACATACACATCAAGAAGAAAAAAATATGCAACTAAGGGTTTTTTTTTTTTTTTTTTTTTTTGAAATTTTACAATTAAAAATCCAGCAAGGTAGTGGAAATTTTCTGAAATCCAGGAAATATTGTTTCACAAATCTAATTTGTACTACTACTTTAAAAATTATCTTTCTTAATTACTCCAATTTAATTGCCATTCTAAAATCACAATTAGTAATTTTGATTACTAATCAAAGTAACTGCATCATGATCATATATATATATAAAAAAATGAATAATATGTATTTTAAGCTGAAAATATGTATGCAACTCAATGTCACTATAATAGTGCTAGTGGAGTACTAAGGGTTAATGTTTTCCCTTTTCCACAATGTATAAATACTTTTTTGTTAAATTTACCATGTTAACAATGAAAATAAAAATAGTCATAATTTTCTAATAAAGGGATTAATTATATTACAAACATTAGAAAAATTCAAGATACTTACCATACTTTGTTGGGACTGAGCTGTTCACCAAACCAAGCTCCCAGGCTTTTCTAATGATTTCTTTAGGATACTATAATAAACTGACTATTAGTAAATGACTGATAACAAATATTTTATATCTAATGCATCAATTCTTTTCTTATTTTTCAAATCTTTATTTTATAGATAAGTGTAAATAAAATATATTTAGAGAAAAAAATTACTACAGTTATGCAATAATTTTTAAGATCAGAAAGCACTCTTTAAAAATGTAAAAATTTATTTTAAGGATTCTTAAGCTTTTAGCGATCATTTTTCTTAGAAGAAAAAAAATTTCATAGCACTATTACTGAGAAGAAAAATTATTAAAATGTCAGGAAACTATAATTATAGAGTGATTTTACATTTACCTACAGGAAAAGAGGCAGAATAGTGTTACAGTGAATTTCATTTTAAAGTGATGGCAGTATTAGCTTCAATTTATTTAAAATCTTATCAATCATTTTCCAGGAATCTACGAGTTTTAAATAATTTGCACCATTAGTTAGATTTCTATCAGCAAACCTCTATTTTTACATGTTAAAAGTAAAATTTGTTCCATTTTCCTAGTGATCCATTTGTTTGCAATGGATCACTAGCAAAGCCTGTTTTATCTTATCTAATATCCAATAAAAAAACTCTTCAACTTGAAATATTGTATTCATAGTTAAATTATTTTTATTCCTGAGTGGTGTTTACTTTATAATGAATAATACTTTAATAATAAAGCTTATTTAGTTTAATTTTTATCAAGCTGAAATGGATAACTTAAATTCACATTGAGAAGTCATTTTTTTTTTTTTTTTTTGTAATAAGTTATTTTAGATGATGTATAGTGTTACAGAATTAAATGAGATACAATGTTACCCATATAATTTATCCAGATCAGTAAATGTTTAACAAAGTAAATTTTATTACTCTTAATAATTTTACATTTAATTTTTAAAAAATTCCATGTAAGTTCGCATTTTTTTTTATAAGATGTTTACAATAATTCTTTACATTATTAACATTTTTCTTTTATAAAATTTGCTCATATTTTATTTCAACTATTTAAATATCAAAAATAGATTTAAAAAAAATAAAAGGTTTTATACCGAGAAAACATATGGAGGCTTTTGTATTCATTGTATTTATTCCAACATCTAAAACTATTCAATTATATGTAAACTTACCAAATGTATTTTATTTTAAGTGTTCTTAAAGACTCATTAGATATCAGTACATTTCAATTCAAATGAATTTTGATAAAACCCTATTCTTAATAATAAACCGTTTACTACTATAATATAACACTGTACACTGACAGTGGGTCCTGACAGAATATATATTATGTATTACATCCAAAATTATTAAATATTGGAAATAAATGCAACTCTTTTTAATTTTAATGACATCTAACATGTATGAGAGGTCAAAGACCTCATTAAGAACTTTGTTTACTTGTTATCACAGCTAAAAATAAACACACATAACACTGTGGAATAAAGTTCTCTACACATAGACATTGCTAATGCATAACTCAGGAAAGTATTTCCCCACTCCTTCTAAATTAGAATATAGTTTAAAATTAGTCAACAACATTATAAAGAATGCATTAAAAACTTTTATAATCAGTGATTCTGATAAGAAATTTTTATAAAGGGCCCATTCTAAACATTATATAAGATTATAAAATATCAAGTTGCAACAGTGAACAGTTTTGCTCCTACTCAAAAATTAGAATATAAATAAATGAAATATTAATTAATGCTAACTAAATAGATATTGAATTAAAAACAGTTAATAAGAGAATTTTAATAAAATCTTTTACAATGTGTATAATACAAGCAAATGCTAGAGTATCTTAAAATACAAAATGGTATGCGAGTTTTTCTGTTTTCAAAAATTCAAATTTCCAATTTATCCACTCCCAATTATGGTCAGCCCACAATTGAAAAAAGTCATGATTTATAGAATGAAAAACTTTAGGTCCTTTAGATACAATATAAAAATGAAGAATAAATTGAATATTCCATACCTCACCCTTTTTATCTAACTCAGCAGCCTTTGGCAAGATTTCTTCTCTTGCAAATTTTCGAGCCATCTGCTGGATTTCCTTTTGTTCAGGACTGAGTTCTGCATGAAAATATCATGAAATGAAATAAATATATATAAAGATTAAATAAAAAATGATATACACTTCTATACAAGTTATTAATATTAGAAATAGATTTCTCTATAACTCGCTAACATTTCTCTACCTGGAAAACAGATGAATGCTTGTTTAAAAATGGGGATTTTCAGATTGTTATAGCTTAGCATGCAGAATCTGATTTTTGCAACAAGTCAGAACAATGCACTTATTACAATTCTTTGTTTATCACTAGAATTATAAATATTCATTGACAATGAGTAAATATTTTTCAGTTTTCAGCCTTTTTTGAAAAGTTAGCAAACTTGATTTTTGTTAGCTCTAGCACAAATTTTATTACAACATTACATAAACATATGAAGTATGGAATTAAAATTAATACTGATTAAAATGATTTGGATTTCAAAGTTTGATTAAATTAATATCACATATCATGCATCAACTCTGCCTCATATATATCTCTTTGTAAAGTTTTAAAATCAACTTTGTAGCATCAAAAAAAAAAAAAAAATTGATAATAATTCAAACATTTTTATAAAAATTCATATTTCATCCATATGCATACAATCTTAAAACATGAAAATAAATCTCTTATCTTGTTTAGTACCGTTAATGACACGAAATTTATCCCCTTTAAATAAATATTTAAGAAATAAATTAATGAACAAAGTATTCAGTGTTATATAATCCAATCTAAATATAGTTTATAAAACTGACTCAAAATACACAGAAAGTGAATATATAAAATTTTGAAGATCTTGGAATAAAAAATAGAAATGTTCAGGAATTTTGAAAATTATCTTCGTTAAGGTAAAATTTTCAAATATCCTACCAAAGCAAAATCCTCCATTATTTTTGGTAGCAGCCTGAGGTTCCGCAGCAGAAGATAGCAATCTTAAAGGAACTTTCAGTAAACCATTTGGTCTCAAAACCTAAGAAAAATATCACAAAATTAGATAAGGAAAACTCCTATTAAGTGGAAGCGATTACCTAATCAAAATGCACATAACACGCATTTCCTTTCAAATGATCGGAATTATTAACTGGATATGTATACTCACTTTAGATATGTTCATGGTTAAAAATAACAGCTTTTCAAACTTTAAAATTAATAGTTTGGATTTTGCTTGTCCTCAGATTGATAGATAAAGCAGACAGCCCGGAGCAGAACTGATGAACTGTGTTGTCAGCTGAGCTGAAATTGTTATTTACAAACAGTGTTGCCATTCATCTGAATGCAATTTAACTAACTTCCCTTTTTGTTTCGTTTTCTAAAATTTGGTCGTGTTAATAAGGAACTGATCCCAGGGATCATCACAGAGAGCCAATTCAATCCATAACGAGACAGACTTAACATTGTTTTCCAAATACACATAATGAGTCCAAAATATAATCACGATGGTAGGTTTACATACTGTAGTCTTTAACACTTACGTTAAAAAAAGAGACATTAGTCAGGTATTATCGGTCCAGGTATAGTTGAATTATGCTCGATCTCTTCCAACTTAAAGAGGTAGATATATTCATGAAGTATATTACCTGTGATGCTGTAATTACCTTTTAAAACAAGCATTATCCTTTGACTGTCAGTTTGTACTTTGGATGCTACACGTTACTCGCAGTGATAGTCTGCGTGCTTGTTACAGTTCTTGAAAAAGTACCATACAACCATCCTGATACATACTTAGACTTTACAGAAGGTAAATTTAAAGGTAGTAGAATCAAATATATCTTTTCTAACACATGTGATGACTAATACCACCAGAAAAATAAAAGTAGAAATATAATTGAAGGCCAAAAGAGACTTGTAGGAATTTTAGACAACGAAACTGCTTTTATAAAAGTGATGGGGTCGGTTCTGATATTTCCAGAATTATATCAGAGCTTAAACCCTTTCGTGTGCTATTTATTTTTCCTTTGAAATCCTCTCTTTGTGTGTGTGTATGTCTTATCAATTAAACAATAGCACATAAGGAAATATATTTTATTTATCCAAATTTTATGTTTACATTTAAATTCTAGGGAAGGAAAGTCAACCATCTAACTCTCCGACCCGCCCTAAGGCACAAGGAAAGCATGCTTCTCCCGGAACCATTTAGAAAATGAAACGAATTTCAGTTAATGCTGATTATTTACCATGGAAAGATGAGAAGTATGTTGCAAATCACAAGGGCACTTCACCTTCTGCAGACATGTCATCTTACAGGTTTTGGATCACGATAGAAAGTAACAATCGATACGATATCACTGAAATTTACCGGAGCGGTGACTTCACTGCAGAGGTGGCGGTAGAGATTTGCCGACGGGGGGGCAAGACAAATCCAACAGGGGGGCAAGCACAATATCTCTAATTTGGCTTCAAAATAACTCATAATAATTAATTTTACATTTAATTAAAGAAAATCAAGTATTATTTAATTTTTTTTTTATTCAAATGCTGATCCTTTTTTTCATTTCAAAACTTTATAAAAGTATTTGTAAAAAAACAGGACTCAGTTTCTTCCCAGACTCTTGAGATTTAATTTCTCTGCGATCTAATTTTAGAAAAAATATAGTCATATTCCATTCTAGATTGTAGTATATAGATAGAAACACAGATTGTACTAGAATGACGTGTCATGCTAAGTGAGCAAATGCATACTCTTACTATTTTATATCAGAAGCTATATAAAATGAATGTTGAAACAAGAAGTTTTATAAAAGTAACTGTTTTAGAAATCCAGAATAATAAATAAAGATTATTCGATGTTTTCTCCAAAAACCGATTTTTCTACTTAGTCCCCTACCTAAAATATTTGTTAAGTGAGGATTGCAACAACCAGCAAGAATTAAGATGTGTTTCGAATCCGAGGAAAATAACTGCGCGTACTTAACAAAAATTTACTATAGTTCGGACACGAACAATATAGAATGCAGAAAAAATACAACATGTTGTTTTTTAAGAAGACCGGAGAAAATATTTTGTAAATATATGTACAAACTTACTATTTTATGTAAGATATGAAAAATATTCTTATGAAAAATGGACTGCTTAAACGTTAGATCCCCCTTGTATTTATTTTTCTATATATATTTAGGCTTTAAATGCATTTAAAGCCTAGCATACCAATGCATTTTATTTGAAAAAAAAAATTAGATCTTGAGCATGAATTCACCTATCTTCATTTTTATTTATGCACTTACTGACTATTCTATGTACTATTAAGTACTTTCTTAATTCGAAGTTATTACAAGCTAATATTCCTACCAAAAGGCGAGTTTTATGCCCCCAATTGCATGCATAGGCTTTTTTTAACCCCTATATATACAATGGCGAGTCTAACTCGCGTATGGAATTATTTAATTTTTAATTTTAAATCTACAATTAAGTGAAAGTATTAAGATATTTAAAACACTTGAAAACGCATCATTACCTCATATGCCCTTATATTTTTCTGGGGATTAAGATAACGATAATTGTCCCAAATAAGATCTGCCATCTAATCAGGAAATTAAGTAAATTCATATATCAAGGGGTTAATGTATTATTTACGAATATTCTAAGAATAACTATTTTAATCATCTTTTTATCAAGATATCTTTATTCAAAGTCTATTAAAAATTTAGGAGCATCTGCAATTATATACTTTTTGCCGATAATAGTAAGTGAAAGAAAAGTATATATAAATGATACGTTCTCCGATTACATAGTCATAATATTGAATGCAGAGTGTTAAGCATGTAGGTAATAATTTATTTTTGAAAAATTAGTGCATACTTGGATACATTTTTTAGTGTAGCGAAAAAGCTGCCATACCAAAAATATTCTTTTTGTCGTCAACTGCAGTCGGTAATATTTCTTTAGCGTAATAATTGTAACATGATAAATTAGATTGCAAAAGAAAACAAATATTTTATTGTTAAATGGATTTAATTTACAACTATACAATTTACTTATTCCAGTGATTTATAATGAATTCACATAATTTGGATACAGCAAAACAGCTCTTCTTAGCATGCAAACTCACAAGAGTGTTAAAAGAAAACACTTTTTTTTCTTTTAAATTTAGTTTAACCATTAACTAGATTTTAGTCAGGAAATTCTCCTAGTGAAATGAATAAAATAAATTTATCAATTCGTTGCCGAGGAAGTAACAATTATATGAATAAGACGATGATTAATTTTAGAACTTGAATTTGAATTATGAATTATGGAAAACAACTATCGTCCTATTCATGAATAATATAAAAGCTTCAATTTCTCTAATAATTTCACTGGCAGGTAATCGAAGTGCCCGATGAAAACATTTTTTTTTTTTTTTTCATAATCTATGATAAAATTTTAGCCCTATGATAAAGATTAGTCGGAAAAAATGTGACGTCGTGTTCATTTGCCAGATTATTGACTATGCTGCTAAACATAGTATAAATTATATGCTGAATGAACATTACGACATTTAAATGAAATGACTGTGAATTTGGACTCGTCAACATCCCTTCGCATTGAATTCTTAGTCAACCGATCAAAATTTTTTGACAAAATGCGACATGTCTTATGTTTTATACACATGTCATCTTGTTGGTTATATTGCCAAAAGTAGTGCAAATTATAAGCTTAATGACAGACATTTGAATGAGATGTCTGAAAATCTGCGAACTCAACGTCTTCGACATCCATTGCATTCAGTTCTTAGTTTGGTCTATCAAAAATTGTTCTCAAAATATGGCATATTATTGGCCAACCTCCTTATCGATTATTGACCTACCCCCACTTGATTTTGCCAAATATAGCCAAACCACTTTAATATTTCGATTGTTTACAATATATTAACTTTAAGGTGAATTTTAAATAATCATATTCGATAATGCTCAACTCGCTACAACCATTGTGAAATGGTGAACACTTTTGCCGACGAAACTCTGAATTTCTCGCCGACGGAGGGGCAAGAGGCTGCCGACAGGGGAGCAATTGCCCCCCCTTGCCCCCCCTGCCACCGCCGCCTCTGCTTCATTGGAAAGTAACAATCGATACGATCTGTCCAATGGAAGCTCTCGAACATAACAGAAAAGGAGAAATCTGTGAACGGATTGAAAAGTGAACGGTCCTGTTATTGGAATCATCGTATCACTGAAGTGCATATCACTGAAATTTATCGGAGCGGTTACTTCACTGGAAAATTTGAAGTCGCCGTCCCATTTCATGAGAGTAACCGGTCTTACTGGTATTCGTATGTGTTGATGCACTGTTCCATACAAATCGTTCTTAATTGCTTGTGATTTGACTTTGCATATATTCCATTTACTGCTGGCGCCATCTATTGGTAGAATATAGAACTAAAGTAAACAATTTAAAGAAATAACATTTATATTTAATTCAAATTTTTCAGAAAATGGTTTACTCCAATACAGAAATTAAATAAATAGTTTTGAAAAAAATCAAATTTAAGAAGTGAGCTGAAATAGATAAATTAATTCAATCACACGTTCCTTAAATTAGTAAATTAAGTATTAATTACAATTAATAAATTTTATATTTAATATTAAATAATAATTTCAAATTAATAATATGATTGAAATAACAGATTTTTGGACCAAATATTTAAAAATAACAATAGCAAAGTTATTTGTTATTTAAAAAATCGTGGATTATGCATCACTACAATGGATTAGCACACATTATCCAGAGTCATACACTTTTTTGTTCGGTAGCTATCAGAATGGCCTTTTATTTACGGAATATCTATCTATTAGCAGACGATCTAATGCTGTACAGAATGGTAGCTAAACTTCTGTTTCTTTTACTACAATATGAAACTATTTAAGATGCAAAGATAAATGAGAAAATAAGTGTCCCTATTCTTCAGATCTTCTTCCTATTTGGTTTCTTTGAACGAAACTATCAATCCAACAACGATATCATTGTATACAGCGACAGAGAGTGGGCAAGTTATTTCTCTTTTAATACCATCCCTTTTAGTCCGCTTTATAGATTATTCAGTTTCAGATATTTATCATAAAGAGATCAATGGGGGTCAATTCACGGTCACGTGTTAATTCGAAATTAGACATTAAAATAAATAAATTTATACCCAATTTATATTTAATTACAAAAATATGATTCTGGAACTTAGGGAGGTCTGAAATGGGAAGATTCGTTAAAATCTTGAGTTCGAAAAGTTTGACAATGACAATACTTTCTCTTCGTACACTTCATGTACTAGAAAGTAGAAATCAGCTGGAATGGTTTCCTACAGAGCTTCCTCGCTTGCTGACTGGCACTATATGGCGCTTTCTAAATTTCACTTTTAAGTTAAGATAACCATATTTATAATATTTGCCGCTTTTAGTGATCACAGATGTAACGATCAACCGACTGTACTAATCAAATAGCGAGGCTTCCACATCTAAATATATAGAAAATCCTCCGATTTTAACGACCAATTTCCCAGTGGTTCGGCAAAGAGATTTTATTAGGACCAATCAAGAGGACGATCTGCATTCATTGAAAAATAAACAGAACTTTCCAAAGAAGAATATGAGTCAAGTTCAACGTTTATGCAAATTGGAAGATAATTAAAACAAACTACAGAAGGAACACTAAAGCATTCGCACAATAACGATAAAAAGGTGTCAAAAGAGAAACCACCATTAGCACATGAAACTCTTATTGACCCTTTAGAAGATCAGTCTCACACCTCGTTATATCCTTTGATAAACATTATTCATATGAAAAGTTTATCCAACGACTGCTTGATATACCAGTAGTCTCGATAACCTTTTAATGAAGTATAAATAATGTGGTAAATTATCTCCAGGCTGATATCATGATCCTGTTTATCTACCATTTGTTTGGCGCAGCATAGCTAAATATGGCTCTTAAGCCAGTAAAACCAACTAACCAACCAACCAATTCCAGACATTCATCAGATAATATCTGGCAGTCAGCCGAGTAGGGTTGGACCGGAGCTCGAAAAGTATGATCCTCTGAAAAGGCCGAAACTGGAATGTACCACGAGTAGCAGTGAAAGATGATTTGAACAACCTCAACTATCCATCTTCAAATAATATAAATTCCTTCTTTATCATTGAATTCCCACTTGTAAAAATTATCATAATCACTTTTGTTAATCAAGAAATAAAACTATAAGCAAATCCAAGTGGACTGATGCATTAAAACCCATCATTCCCACAACAATTATATATAAATGTTTTTCAATTTTGTATGTTGTATCGATATTTCTGTTTCTGATTTAAATGAATAGGTAATACTAATAACGTTGTATAAACTATTTTTTGCTGTCCTTGCATGCTTATAGAATTGTATAATTTTTTAAGCATTTTGGATACTGTCATACGGATGATAGCATCGAAAATGTTACTTGATTCAGTATCCAAATGAAAGTGATCATCGCTAGTGATCACTTAAGGTTCGTTCCCAGGAAGCCAATTATTACACACAATAGTTGTCTTTCTGCTGATATCTCGGTATTATCTTACTGTGAATAGTTTAAATAACATGATATGGATAATGGCAAATGGTGTCTCGATGAGACAATGATTTCCCCGTTATCACATTGGAGACACGTGATCTTTCTAATATAGTAGACGTGACTTTCTATTGCGCCGCAATAGTTAGTCTGGTGTGAACATTGTTTAGGCATGAATCGTTAAACATAGTGTCCACTGTTTGATTAAAAACAAAAATACGTCTTTCATTAACCACTAGAGGTTTGGTTTGGTTTGGTTATATTAACGTCCCGTTTGAAGCAACACTAGAGCTATTTTATTAACCACTAAAGATAAAAATTTTAAGAAAAGTTCGATTTTGGTATTAAGAACACAATCAAAACCTCTAATTTATTCCTCTGATTTCTTTTTATAATCTTCGAAATTTCATACACATGAACTGAAAAACGGATAAGCTGTATAACCTTGGTCGGGTTTATTCATAAATTTAGATATAAATTTTTGAACTTAGATTCTATATAAAAATTAATTCATATTTTTTATATAATTTTTTAATAATATCGATTTACATACACATGAATCAATAGACAAATTAGCCGTTCAAGGATTTGGATGATCTAGAGTTTCCGCCATGAAGTAATATCCCAAGTTGCATGAGTTATTGTAAGTACGTAAAGACCGAAAAACTTGCATAACTCTGTGAAAGGTTTTGCACTTTGCGCTCGGAAAACTACATAATTCGATGCATAATTATTCAACTAATATAAGGACTAGTTTCTTGCTACGAAAAATTAATTTACATTCTCTTATCATTCTATAAGTGTTTTTAACATTCAAAATTAAAATAAAGAAAACATCGAAACGGTACACCGTCTTTAATGTTGAATAAGAGGAGACTTCCGATTGCAAAGGGTTAAAACCATTGAGATTTAAAATATGGATATTCATCGCGATATACAGATAACAAATAAAGCCATTAACGGAAGTTAAAATAATTATTAATTTTCTTTGGCAAGCCTAAATCCTTCTCTTCATCACTTTCAGGTTAGTTTATTAAATAACCAAATCTTCATCATAAAATGGGAGTACAGGCATATTTTTTACATGGTCAAATGGAAATCAGTGCAGCCTTTGTGGAGAAATTTTTTCAAAAAAAAAGGAGGGGGGTAATAAATCCGCAAGTTTTTGACTGTTTCTGAAACACTGTGTGTACATATACAGGGTGTCCCACAAGGTATGCATTTTTAACTTATTACATATTCGGATAGAACACGCCAAGATGAGTATTTTGATGTATAACATGTGGATTCCCAAAATATAACTTCATAGTCTAATTAAGGTTTGATGCTTGTATTATGAAAAATTCAAGAAATGAGAAAGAAACAAAGTGAAAATCAATGTTTATTGAGAAATTTCAATAAAATAGATTTTCGAAATATTGGCCGTTCGAACAAATAACATGGCGAAGTCTGGAATCGAAGAAATTCGTAATTGTTTTCTGCAAAACATCTGTTCCAATTTCCTTGACTTCAGTTTCAATTGTTGCTCTCAAGTCGTCCAATGTTGAGTCGTCCAAATACACTGGGTCTTTCAAATATCCCCATAAAAATAAGCAAGGGTTAAGATCCGGGGAGCAAGGTGGCAATTCTAAACTATTACTTGCTTTATTAATGTTATACAACTCGATCAATCTATCGCGAAAATGTTCCGCTAGGAGATGGATTCGCTGAATGAGGTGAGGTCTAGCACCGTCTTGCATAAACCAATAATCGTTTATTTTATCTATGCCATGCAAGAATGGAACGATAATGTTATTCAACACTTCAAAATAAGTTTCTCTGGACATTTTCGACAAAAAAAAATGGCGAAATGATGATTTTCACCGATAACGCACTCCAAATTGATAACTTAAGAAGGTGCAGTTGTCGAAGTATTGGATGATGAGGATCTTCGGTGGTCCAGAACCTCCAGTTCTGTTTGTTAACATATCCTTGGAGGTGGAAGTGCATCTCATCACAGAACCAGATCCGATTAAAATCAATTTCTGTACATTTAACCTTACTAATCATAGTGCCTGCAAAATCAAATTTCCTTAAACCATTCAAATTGGTCAATGGTTGATTGCTTTCAATTCATTCTCATCAAACCTGTTTTCTAGCCAAGTTGTGGGAATTTGCAAATTCACTTGCAGATGCGCATTTCCTATCATTGGTTGCCACAAATTTGCATAGTCACCTAGGAAAGCTTCCAAGTTATGCAATTGTCGTATGCATCTCATTTGGAATACAAATTGTCGGATTCGTAATTAACTTTCTTCTTGTAATTAGACTATGACGCTATATTAGAGGACCTCACTTGTTATACATCAAAACACTCGTATTGACGTGTTCTATTCGAATTTGTAAATATTAGACTCTGCATATCTTGTGGGACTGTACTTGTTAATTGCCTTTAGCAAACAGTCGCCGGCGTCCTGGCATAGGCGTCTTCCCCGTGATCTGGGTGTCCTGGGTTCGAGTTCCGGTTCAGGCATGGTTGTTCTTTATCTGTTCTATCTGTGAGATGTGTAAATGTGCCCCCCCCTGTAAAAAGGGGCTGTGCAAGCGAATGTGATGCGTGAGTAGCTAAGAACGTACTCTTGGCCCTAGTTGGTGCTACTAAAACAAGAGACGCTCCTTTGGCTTAAAATCGCTGACGTCGTCAGCGAGCTTTTCCATGGTAAGTGCCATTATAAACAACAGCAGCAAACAGTCGGTTCGCTCGAAATATCAATTCAACTCAATTTCCTTGATTTTATAAGTCCAAAAATTGACAGACTCCCTCAACACAATATTTTTAAACTTGAAACTATGATAGACTTTAAACCGTATTATTTTAGAAAATTAACCAAAAATATAGTTCAGAGTTTTCAAAAACAACTGTGTGGCATATTTTGCTTATATCTTATAACCATGTCTAATAGAATGTTAGATGGTTTTAAAACTGATGATATAAGAATTACAGAGCATCTGCACAATCATTCAGTATACCGAATGTATTACTTAATATTGTAAAGGATTCTATTTATTGAGACCCTAAAAAGTGTGATGAAATAAAATGAGAATGTCAGAACTCGTTACAAGTACTAAAGAATCTAAAAGAAAATAAGTAGAACATTTTTTAGCAGTGAACAATGGAAACCCCCCCCCCCCCCTGCAATTAAATATTTGCAGAATAAATAAAAGCTGTTTAAATTTCCTTTTAACATTGAGAAATATTTTTGCAAATTATGTATAAAAATAATTTTAAAAATCCTCAAATTAAAGAAAAATGAAAAACAGATAAACTTTTAGATGTGCGAAAAAATAATTTTCCCATTTCTAGATTGAGGCAAAAGTCACTTATATAATGATATTTCTATTGTTCAGTTTTGTGATAATATTTCAACAAGTTACCGAACGGTAGTATCAAAATTTGGTTTAATTTTTAACGAAAATTTTCGAAGAAACTACACCAAGGTCATTTTTTTAATTAGAAAATATATCTGTACAAAATTTAGTAGTTATAAATGCATTATTCAATGGCAGTCCCTATAAAGGGTTGATGTGCAAATATTTTTTTGTATTAATACATTCTCTTGTAATATTAATAGAATTAGGGCAGAATATATTAGAACCATTTTCCATATTATTCGATTCAGAAATTTCTGAATGAAACTATATGATATAACCTGAATTGAGTTTACTAATCTATTTAGAAATTATAATCTTTTCAATTAAACGTTTTGGTCTATTAAACCTCTATTAACTCAATATTTGTGTAACTTACACGAGGAAAATGAAAATGAAGTTACAGTACAGTGGAAAGAATGTGGATTATCCAGAGAGTATTGTATTTTAAGATCAACATGATGTCAGGGGAATCGACTCTATTAGGAACAGTTCACATACGCAGTGGACAAATTTGGTGTACAAAAATACGGATTTTATGCCTACCATAATTTGATGCTGAAAAATATGTTCTCAAGACAATCACGAATATTAGCCCTTTGCACTCGGAAAAGTAATTCGATGCATAACTATTCACTTAATACAAAGACTTGTTTATTGATCCGAAAAATAAATATATATAATATATAAATATATATATTTAATATATATAATATAATAATAAATATATATTATATATAAATATAATATAATATAATAATTATAAATAATATATATAATATATAAAACAAATATATAAATAAATATATATTTTATATAATATTATATATATAATAAATATATATATTAAATATATATATTAAATAAATATACTATATTGTATATATAAATATAAATTAGTTAAACGGGAGTTTAGCTAATTTGCATCTGCTTACTACTCTGCAGGTATATTTAACAATCAAAATTAAATAAATAGATAAAGCGTCAAAATGATGCACCTTCTTGAATGGTGAGTGAGAGTCACCACCCGAGTGCAAGAAGTAAACAATGAAATTTTATTTGGAATATAAATCTGATTCATTTACTTTTTATCATGTCTCCTTAAATTAGTACTTATACATAAAATGCAAACAATTACAAATTCATTAAAAAATTAAAAACAGTTTTTGATTTTATTTTTACAATCACCACCAGATGTTATCCATGTTTATGAGAAATATTAAATTAAAAAGAGAATATATTTATTACATAACGTTTCAGGATTTCCTTGATAGTAGCCATGATGACTTCGAAATGTTCCATTATCTTGCCGCAAAGTGGGATTTATTGATTTAAAGAGTCAACGAATACTTCAATATCGATACATAGCGTTTGATTTTAGACATATGGATTTGACTTGAAATGAGTCAAATTTTTTTTTGTCAGGGATACCAGCAATAGATTTAATTCTTCTTAACGCTTTGTATCAATTCAGTAACTTTTTAAAGAATTTTTAACACTTTTAGATTATTGACATTTTGTAAGTTAAACTACATTAACCATCATAGTATTTACTGTTTTAGAATGGAATCTGCAAATCCTGAACACAAAAATTTTGCAAATTCTGACAGGGCAATTGAAGAAACTGATGGAGAAGAACAATTTCGGCACTCGGAATATTTGATGCAACAATTAGATGATGAAAATGAAACGATCAAGGGCGATCCTTTTATGAATGCCGGAAGTATCAACGAATCCTCATCGGAGGATGAAATTATTTTTATGGACTCAAGTGGAGACTTATTCGAAGATGATTCTGAACTAAAGTATCCTCTCGATATGGAGGGCATCTTAGGAAATGTAAATGCATCTCTTGGTTTTAATGATCTTAATATATTACTATTGGACACTAAATATGTTTTCGAAGATTCGTCATTAAATCATGCTTTACCAGCTACTGATAACGAAGTTTCTTCATCCTCAACGAATGTCCCAGAAATTCCAAGCTATCCCGCTGCTTTGGAGATTTCGCGGGAAATCGTACCATCCAATTTAAATTTTAACGCTTCTCCAGAAGTCATGGATAGTATAGATAACCAAAATGTATTTCAGAATAATTCCGAAAATCTTGTTTGCCAGAAAGATCCGGATTATGATGGCAAATATTTACAAAATGTCTTAGATAAAACATACAACAAACCTGGTCCATGTGACAGTGATCATAACTATGCTGCGAAACATTTCACAAGTTTCTTGGAAAATGCAAGCAACATTTTTGGTCTCCGTGAAGAAATGAGTACGGAATGTGAAAACCGAATTGACCCAAAGCGTGTTCACACCCAGTCTTCAGAGAAACCCTATGTTTGTGTGACTTGTGGTGTCAGATTTCGGCTGGAAACTACTCTCCGTGGCCATCTAAAAATTCATGCAAGAGAAAAATTCTATCAATGCAAGTACAATTCCCGATACAAAATTCTTGTCGAGCATTTAAATACTCATACAAAGGAAAGAACTTTCGTTTGTCTGCAATGCAGTAAAGCATTTCAATGCAAAATTTCGTTTACAAACCATGCCGTAGTACATTCGGGGAAGAAGTCGCATATCTGTGGAAGATGTGGTAGAGGATTTCCTACGATACAAACACTTGTGGTACATTTCCGTACACATACTGGAGAAAGACCACATGTGGGCAAAACATGTGAAAAGGCTTTTATACAGAAAATTTCTCTAACTTCGCACAAAAAACAATACGACGAAAAAATTATTTTTGTATGTGCCGTATGTGGCAAAAAATACCTTAGGAAAGATTATTTTGACAAACACGGTCGAAAGCATGAAGATCAACCTTCTGAACGTTGAACTCGCAATCTTTAGAACAAAATGCAACAACCGTTTGCAAAGTACTTGAATTATTATCCAATTTTTATTACAACTGTAACTTAATCCTTTCAAGAACTACGGAACATCTAAGTATACTCAAATCTATATATTTTTTAATAATAGTTTCGAAAAGGTTAAGGCGTTTTCATTTTAAAAGTTTTAAAATTCAAATTAAACTTCCCGAGTATTTATAATTCCAGAATCGATGTGAATTATGAATTTTAATACAAAACATCTTCTACAATCTTGGTTCAAAAATTTTTAAATCTTTGTTAATTTTGATTTAAAAAAATTGTTAAAAAGATCCCTTTTTTTATAATTTGGGATTATTTTGAGATGGAATTTTCAACTTAAATTATCAATATAAGCGAGAATAGGAATGTAATCGACAATTCTCGATTATATTCAATGTATTTTAGAAATTTATATAATTTGAATCTATGGATTTAGTAATTGTATTAATGTAATTTTTTATATTAATAGGTGTGAGATATATGTAAAAAATTCTTGTAAATAAAGAATGCTAGTGTTATTTTAACTCAGAACTAATAAAAGATTTTATTATAACTTTACATTTTATGGGAAATTGGATTTCCATGAAAAATCCAGTGTTTTTAAGTAAAGTTCTAGCATGAAAACAGATGTTAATTGATTAATGCTCGTGAAAATTTTAATTTCATTAAGCCGTTTATAGCGCTCACTATTTTTTGTGAGAAATATATATTTATTTTCTGGTAAAGAATTTTTTTATACTAATCTTCGTATGTGAAAAGTGTGATTCTTTGTCATTCTGTTTCATATAGTGTTCAGGCATTGTAAATGCTCTAATAAAAATATACTCTGGTGTAGCGTATATTACGTTTCTTGTTAATAATTATTTTTTTCATATTCTCTATTAAGTCTTTTCTCCCGGAATAGTAGTTGTGTTTAGTTTTTAAAAAAAATTTTTAAACGTAACTTGATTTTCATAATTTCTCCAACAAAGTATTTTTAAGCGCTTAACTGTTTTGTCTCATTGCAATACGTGCATCGATTTATCGAATTTTGACAGTTGTAAGCAAAAAATAAACCACTCATAACGATTATAATTCAATATTAAATTACTTCTAGTGCATAGATAAGTCAAGTATTCAATGGGTCTCCATTTGAATAAAAATAAGAAAATAGGTGTCATCTTTTTAGATAGTAAAGAAAATAAAACAATTAGGTGGTTAACCCTTTGCAGTTGAATGATTTCTCTCAGCCACGATTCAAGACGATGCCTCATTTTGACATTTTATATATATTTTTTTAAGAATTTTAATTGTTAAAACTAATTACAGAATGGTTAAATAATGTAGATTCATTTTTCAGGGAAACTCAATTTAAAGCAGTTGCATGTATTTATTTTTTGGTGTAATAAAACAAGTCCATGTATTAATTGAATAATTATGCATCGAATATCTTTCCGACTGCAAAGGTTTAAGCATACAACAGTGCGAGACATTCAAGTCGCGTTATAGAGATAGTTTGACACCTGTTCTGTATATAGAAGTACACGGCAATTAAATTAGTTTAATTTAAAATATTAAATTTTAAAATAGTATACTTCTTTTGCTAATATGTTTTAGGACATTATCATGCAAAAACATCAAAATATTGTTTAATTTCTAATTAAAATTTTTAAAAAAACCGAACTTTCTGGGGTGCATACTTTTACCCTCCTAAACTGTGTAGAATTTGATAACTAAATTAAATGGCCAGTATTGTAAAACCCCAACACCATACGTACCCAGCCACATACCTATTGTTATTAGTACAGATAACTGGGGAAAAATTATGTACTGCATAAAAAATTTCAGCAGTGTTAAATGTTAATGGATACGAAAAAGAATGAAATTCTTACCTAAGTATTTGTGTGCAGAAATCTTAAAAAAAAAACCAATTTAAAAAATAAAAGCATTGAAATTAAAAATGTAAAGGGATATTTTCCCTAATTTAATGGCAGAATAGTGTTATTCAGATATTTAATCTTTATTTCTCCTTTATTGCACTTTAAAATTAGTATTGACAGTATGCTGATTCATAATTCTTGTAATTTAATTAAAGTGGATGGCCGATTTTTATTATCATTCTTTAATTGATAAACATGATGATTTTTAAATGCAGAGTTAAAAATCGAGCGGTTCTTAAATCATTAAGTCGAAAACCTGATTTTTATTTCGTGACGAAATGATTTAATAACTGCCTATTTTCCGGTGCAGATTGCAAATCAAAAGGTAGATTTTAAATTGTCGAAAGTTATGTGTATTTAGACAATTTCTAGTTGTAAAACATAATGATAGTCAGAATAAAATATTATATTTAATGTTTTTCGGAATCTCATATGAATTATTTGCTAAAATTAATTGTCTTGTTGCGTTAGACATGCTAAATAATAAGTCACCCGCAAACATTTGAAAAAGTATTGCTCCTTATTGCAAAGTTAATGTAAGGAATTACAAAAATCTTATCTAATTCATTTTCTGAATTTTAAAAGCCTCATTTTGTAGTTTGATATTATTGATGTCGGCTTATCCTCTGGAGAAATATGAAAACCTGATGGCCTGTACTCCAACAGCCTATTCAAGCACATAAACTTATTCTCAACAGGTGGAGGCATATCGAATGAAAATTTAACATTCCCAATGATGTTTTGGAGATCTGTAGTTATTTCCGTTTCTTCGTTTTCTTCAAATGGACATTTTTGAAGGAATTAATTTATTGCCTTTTTCTTTCGAATTTCTAAGATTATCATTCTTAGAAAGTGATTTAGTTCGATTTCTTGAATATTTCTGTAAGTCCTCGCATCGTTCAATTGGCGTTGATTTTATAGATAGCAGACAATCAAACGACTGCAAAACAGAAGTTACTTTAACAGACTTTCAGAATTGCTGTCAAGTTCATTTCACGTTCCATTTCTGTTTCTTGGATCCGTCAAATTCCTAACAGGTGTAACTAATACAGAGGTTGGTTGGTTTGATTTGCAGCGGCCAAACAGGCGATAAATGACTGTTTGTTTCGCCAGTTGGCGATAAGCATCAATCATACCTACGGAGATGAACTTTGCTCTCCAACGAATACGAGTGACTCACTCCCTGCCTTCGCCGGCTTGCTCCGAACTTTTGCCTCGTGCTGGTCGATGGAATTACGGCCAATGTATCATGTTCTATATTTGTTAATTTAATTTGTAATTAAAATTTATTTTTGTTATTTACATGGCTGGCAGTTTTCATTAATTAGAAATGTTTTAATACTTTAATTTAAAGTAAATTTGGCAATGTGTGTTAAACCACGCACCAAACTGGTGACCTGGTACTTTCGTTTTTATTATTCTAAAATTTGCGAAGTCCAGCCTCAAAATTTCTAAAATATGCTCAAATCAGATTTTGGTGATTGAGCTCTTCAATTACTTTTCGTAATGGATTATTTTGGATTATTGTGCCAAGAAGTAATGCGCCAAGGACCAGGTATGTGCTCGAATTTTCTGTTCATTTCTCTGTGATTGGTCAATATTTCATTTCCCCATTATTTTGGCGAAGAAATCGTATTATTTATATTCAGTATTATTTTTCGTGTTATTTTTTGTATTCGAAGTATTAATTTCTTATTACTTTCGTTTTGGCTAACATGTTTATTATTATGATTCTTAACTCCCAAATTTTTTTTAAAAATACGTGTATATAAATAATCATAACTTTTTCTGATACTCGTAAATATTGTAAAAATTATTAGTTTTAGACAACGAGAAACAAAAGATGCTTAATACTGAAAACGAAAGTATCAATGCTGAAGCTCCGATAGAGTCGCAGGTGTCCCATCTTTCGGTGAAAATACCACCGCTGTGGAGGAACAATATAAAATTGTGGTTCATCCAAGTGGAAAGCAATTTCGCTCTAGCAAAAATAACGAATGACCTTACAAAATACAATCATTTGATTGCAACTATTGATCCGGAAACTTTATCAGCGGTTGCTGATATTTTACTCGCACCCCCCCGGCACCAACAAATATGATGCGTTAAAGACTCGACTTATAGCTGAATTTTCCGCTTCTGAAAATGAACAGATCCGTCGACTGCTTTCTGAACTACATTTAGGCGCCGATAAACCATCGCAGTTACTCCGAAGGATGCGCGAACACGGTGGTGGCACAGGCATAAAAGACGATTTTCTGAAAACTTTATGTCTCCAAAGACTGCCGTCGGAAATGCAGGCAATTTTATCAATAAGCTCTGAACCCATGGACAATTTGGCCAACATGGCCGACAAAGTTGCCGAGGTCCGTATTTCCTCAGCAGATAACAGCGTCTTTGCCGTCAGCCGAGACGCGGAAAGTAATGCCATGCGGAAAGCTTCCACTCTGGATGAGTTTACTGCACTCCGAAGCGAAATCGCCGCTTTAAGTAAGCAGGTGCAACGGCTTTCCCGCGACAGAAGCAGAGGCACTTTCCATCGGAAAAACAAACAGCGCAGTTATTCGCGTGGGCGTTCCGGTGATCGTGGGAGAAAATTCTGTTACTATCATGCGCGTTTCGGAGAAAAGGCACTGAAGTGCGTATCGCCGTGTTCGTACTCAACTAACGCAGATCCGGAAAACTCGCAATAGCGGCTGTTGATCAACCTACATCGGCGGCAGCCGCGCAATCGTATCGTTTGCATGTTTTTGATAAGAGATCACATTTCAAATTTTTGATCGATTCTGGCTCTGATGTTTCGTGCATACCGCTCAACAAAAATAAAAAAAATCTAAAGCCTGATTCTCTGCAACTTTTTGCAGCTAACAACTCCAAAATTTATACTTATGGATCTAAGTTATTAAATGTGGACTTAGGTCTCAGGCGAAATTTCCCATGGAAATTTTTAATTGCTAATGTGCCTGTTCCAATAATAGGGGCCGATTTTTTACAAACTTTTTGAGACCTATTAATAAAGGGCTCAAACTTAATGATAATGTAACTAAATTTACCCAACCCGGAATAATTTCAAAATTAACAGATTATGAATCTCTAAAACTTATTTCTGGTGAATCAATATACCATAAAATTTTGGAAGAATTCCCAGAATTAACAAAATTAACATTTGGGTTAAAAGCTGTTAAACATAATACGGTGCATTTTATTGAAACAACCGGTCCGCCTTTCCATAGTAAACCTAGAAGGCTAAATCCAGAAGTGTATGACGCCGTCAAAAAAGAGTTTCAGTTCATGATGGATCAAGGCATATGCCGGCCATCAAAATCACCTTGGTCATCTCCTCTTCATGTTGTTTCCAAAAGCTCAGGCAGCATCCGTCCTGTGGGTGACTCTAGGAGATTGAATGCCTGTACTGTACCAGACCGTTATCCCATACCCCATATCCAGGATTTAACCAATGTACTCCACGGGAAAAATACTTTTTCAAAACTTGATATAGTCCGTGCTTATTTTCAAATACCAGTCCATCCGGACCATATACAGAAAACCGCAGTTTGTACACCATTTGGACTGTTTGAATTCCCATTCTTAAATTTTGGACTATGTGGGGCAGCACAAACTTTTCAGCGATTCATGAATGAAATCCTGGGAGATATTAAATTTTGCTATGTTTATTTGGATGATATTTTAATATTTAGTTCCAGCCAAGAAGAGCATAAAGCTCATTTACGAATCGTACTGGAGCGATTAAACACATATGGACTAACCATAAATGTTTCAAAATGCATATTTGGAGTCTCAGAAATTCCTTTCTTTGGTCATTTAATTACTAGTTCGGGGACTAAACCTTTACCCCATAAAGTTGAACCGATTCTTAAGTATCCACAACCAAAAACAGTAAAAGATCTTCAAAGAGTTTTAGGTTTTTTTAAATTTTTTCTGTAGATTTTTACCGAATATAGCAAAACATCAGGTATTTTTAACGTCATATTTAAAAGGAGCGAAAAAGAATGATAAAACGAAATTGGACTGGTCAGATAAAGCGGAAGAAGAATTACAAAATTGTAAACAATTAATTGCAAATGCTGTTTTATTGGCACATCCGAAACCAGATGCCACATTAATTTTACGAGTCGAAGCTTCAGACTTTGCAATTGGAGGGACATTGTCTCAATTAGTAGATGAAGAATTGCAACCACTCGCATTCTTTTCTCGGAAACTCTCCCCAGCAGAAAGAAACTATAGTGCTTACGACAGAGAGTTATTAGCAGCTTATGCTGCCATCAAACACTTTAGGCATATGCTTGAAGCTAGAAATTTTTCTTTATGTACAGATCATAAGCCTTTAACTTACGCTTTCCAACAACGCTTGGACAAATGCTCTCGGAGACAGGCTAGACAATTAGATTTTATATCTCAGTTTACCACCGATATTCACCACATAAAAGGCTCTGCGAATATATTAGCAGATGCACTTTCTAAGATAAACGCTATAAACATGCCAAATCCCATAGATTATAACGAAATTGCACAAGCGCAACAAATTGATTCGGAATTAAAAAATTTACTCAGTAATTCTGAAACATTACAATTTAAAAGAATTGCTTTTCCAAATTGCAAAACTCCCATTTATTGTGATGTATCAATAGGTACAGCTCGACCTTATATTCCTGAATCATTTCGTCAACAAATTTTTGCATCACTGCATAATTTATCTGATCCTAGCATTCGAAGCACTTCAAAATTAATCCGATCGCGTTTTATTTGGCCTTCCATTCGAAAAGATTGCAACAATTGGGCTAAGTATTGCATCCCGTGTCAAAAATCGAAGGTAATTCGCCATACTAAAACCTCAGTAGGAAAATTTGTAGACCAATCACAGAGGTTCGAACATGTGCACCTGGACCTTGTAGGCCCTCTACCTCCTTCTCAAGGAAACTATTACTGTTTAACAATGATAGATAGGTTCACGAGATGGCCAGAAGCCGTACCAATTCCAGACATGACAGCACAGACAGTAGCACAAAATTTTTTTAAGCACTGGATAGCCAGATTTGGTTGTCCTGTAAGAATTACTACTGACCAAGGCAGACAGTTTGAGAGTGACTTATTCTGTGCTCTCTCTCAACTGCTAGGAATTAAAAGGATAAGATCTTCTCCTTATCCTCAGGCCAATGGCTTGATCGAAGAGTTCCACCGCCCATTAAAGGCAGCTTTGAAAGCCTACAACACAGATCAGTGGTCTGCAGCACTGCCCACATTGTTACTCGGATTCCAGTCCGTCTTCAAAGAGGATCTACAAGCGACGACAGCTGAGCTGGTATATGGCAAGTCTCTGCGACTACCAGGAGAATTTTTCGATCCAACACCTGGAGACACATCACCCAAGCAGCTCGTGGAGGACTTAAAACGTCATTTTGCAATGATGAGACCAGTTACAACTTCCTGTCATGGACAAAGAACTATCTTTGTACATCCTCACCTCAACGAGTGTTCACATGTATTTGTGAGACATCACGGTGTACGCAAACCCCTACAAGCACCATATGATGGACCCTACAAAGTTCTTGTCAGACGACAGAAAACTTTCGATCTCGAGATCAAGGGAACTTCCCATACTATTTCTATAGACCGTCTGAAACCTGCTTTTATTATTCCTCCTGAGTGTTCCAGTATACCACCGGCCAAGCAAGAAGCAAGTTCCACTATTAAGTGTACCAAAACACTTCCAGCTGAGACATCCATCGTCGTTCCAGCAAGGTAAACAACTCGCTCAGGGCGACAAGTTCGACCCCCACGTCGTTATGTCCATTTCCAATGAGAAGATCGAAACTTTGAATATTTTCTGGAGAAGGTGCATTCTTTTTTCTTCTAGCATGCATTTTACCAGAGTAAAATGCAACTAGTCCCAAAATAATAACCGTTGTGATACTTACTGAAAGAATTGATACTATAATAATAAAGTGAGTTTGAATGAATTGAAGTAACTGGTTTATGAAAGAATTATTTTCCACTAAATGATTGATGTTTTCATCTTGAAAAAAATTCATATCTTCTAGGCTATTTCTCTTACTTATATGCTCTATGGATTGATTGATTGTTTTTGCAGATACAGGACGAAAGTTTTGCAGCGAATAATCTTTTTGCGATAATGCTGATTGCTGTACTTGTGTAATGTTATCAATGTAATATTTTAGCGAAGTTGTAGAGTCTTCATCTACCGAATTCTTTTTTTCGTATTACATATTTGGTATCAGAAAATTTCACTGAATTTTCAGTAGGCGATATAAAATAAGTTAAGAATTTATCTCTGTCGCTAGAACTGAAGGTTTGTAATTCGATGCTGTTATTTTGATCATTGTAAATATTTCTTCTTTTTCTGACAGTGTTGTTATTACGTTTTTGAGAATTGTTCTGAGAAGTATAAGATCTTTTAAAATGTTTTCGAATACTATTAAATACTGAGAATGCGTCTTTATTTTCCTTATTAGGCTTTTCTGCTGGAAATGTGTTCGACTTCTTTTCTTTTTCATGTTTTATTGATTCACTGAAAGGAGTCTAAATTGTATTGTTTTCAGGATCGTAAAAGTGTTCTGAAGTTTGCCGCCAATTTTTTTTTATATCCACCTTCACAATTGTTGAATCTTCGAAATCTATATCTTCTGTTGAATCTTTGTTTTTGAAAATCTTCTGTACATGAATTAGTTGAATATTTTCCATTTATAAAGCTAGAATTTATGTTCATATTCGTGGTTTTAAATTTTAAATCTAGAGAACGCACCTTTTTCTTTCCATTTCTTTGAAAAGGAACATTAAGCATAGTATCAGATTCTGTAGTAAATATTTTATTGTGAATTTGACTAGAATAATCAGTTTTTCTCTTTTTTATTAGTTTGAATATTGGGTCTTAATTCATGATGGATTTTCAGTGAATGCATGCTCTTGTAAAATCTTGAAAACTTTGGCCATTTACTTGAATAAATCATCCTTGTAATTATAATTTTTCGTTTACGCAGGGATCTATAAAATATCAAACATATGATCATTTATTAGTTGAAATATTAAATTAATGATTTAACTGAATCATAAAATATTAATTTCCACTAAATTTAAAGATATTAATCTAAAACAGTGCAAGAAATTATTAAATATTAAAAATATTTCCAAATAAGACATCTTTCCTGTTTTAAAATGCACAATTTTTTTTTTTTTAGAATTACAAAACATATTATTAGTACTTAAAAGAGTTAAATTGAAATGTTTCGATTTCAAAAATTAAAACTGAAAAATATGCTTTAGTACTTTTTTCATTTCGTGAAAAAATATTATGAAAATATTACATTTTGTTACTCTACAGATTTTCAATAACATTTATCTTTTCTGAATTTTGCTTTTGGTAATAACTATGTTTCTTAGCTTAATGTCCAGTTTTTAATAATTAAATGTTCTGGTTTATATTTGTGATATACAGCTTTAGTCAATCAATCCAATTCCGAGATCAAAACCGCGAAATACGAACGATTTCTTTGATGAAACAAAACAAAATGAAGCGCCATATCAGCTTGGCGACGATTGGGTTCCATTACCGGAAGTGTGGCGAACATCCATATATTGAATAAGAAGCTTGAGTTATATCACCCCCCCCCCCATTTTTAACTTCTCTCTCAATAACATGAAATTATTTTGCCAATTACCAGATTGACATTTAATAAATTAATTATCCGACATCTCTTATTAATTATCCTAAATGTGTGAAATGAACTGTCTGCATCTTTTTATATAATTGTCAAACTACTCGATCAAGAGATTTCGATGAATCCATAGATTGTAGGCTTTCCTAGGTCATTTTTGGAATTTTTGTCTCTCATCATAATGAATCAAAAATTGAAGAACATGAATTTCATTTGGCATGCGGTTTTTATACTAATATAATACATATGAGTCAAATTTTTGGCAAAATACATCTAAGGACAATCTGTTTTTCATACGGGTTCGTAGGAATACGACTCAATAAAAAATAATAGGATTTTAATATTGAAATTTGGTGTGTAAGTCTATCACTTGAATTATACAAACGCATTTATTTTAGAATAAATACATCAAAAGATGGATCAAATACTTTCTGTTAATCTATCCATTCATGGGAATGCGAATATCATAATTAAAAATAGCGGGAGTAGTCTTCCCGAAACTTTCTCGCGTACTGTACATGAACTGTATTGTTCGTATATAAGATTAATATATAAAAATAACCCTTCGAACATGATACAATTTGATGTTAAATTTTAGCCAACTTAAACGACCAGCTGGATCTCCGAGAATTTCGGTTGCTTTATTTTTCAGTTAAAAATAACTTAATATTCGCGATTTCCCTAAAACGGACAGACATGAAGGCCGTTTTATTTAAATAGCCTTATATCTGTTCTTCTCATGTTGTATAGATTTATCTTAACAGAGTCAAGTTAAATGGCATCATAGTGCTATTAAAAAAATCAATTATTATGTGATCTGGCTTTTATTCTTTTGATGCACTGTAGCTTAGCTTTTTTATTCTAAAGGGCATTTGGCCTTCCAAATTGGTTTAAGTGATGATTTGGTCACGTGAGAAGTTGCGATTAGAATGAATAAATTAATTAATATCATTTGGACGAGGATATTATACTCCACATATTAACGTCCCTCGTTTTGAAGCAGCAATAGGACTTTTTGGGGATGGAACTTGTAATTTGAGCTACGGCCAGATGATGAGGATGATGTGGAGCTGGCACCCCCTCTCCAAACTTCCACACCATACTAGCGGGCCCGACGGATTTGACATGCATCATATCCGCTTACACGACAGTTATATGGCGAATCGAGTCTGGAACCTGAAACTCTCTGGCTCCGAAGCCGAGACTTTACCACCAGGCCACCGTGGCCTATTATGCTCCTTATCTAAAAATATTCAAGCAGTTATCTATCTGCAGTAAGAATTTCGGTAAAAAAACTTAGGAAAACAAAAGGCACTTTCTGCAAAATACAATTTCATACATAAGTATGGTTGATAATATCCATTTTTCAGTTATAAGGAATATTTTATTATTACTTCAACATTTTCTTGTAATTCATTCTCATCACGTCAGAGCTCTCATTCTGTAGTTGACATTTAAAAACGATTCAAGCCATTTCGGGCGAAATATTTCTGAAATCGTATATCAATTTAAGAAATACTTCCATACCATAAAAGATTTGATATTTCAAAGTAACTGCAGGTGTCTTCAAAATGAGATACATACATATTCTGTATATACATACCCGAGTATCCGGTCTAATGAGTTGGAAAGACTGGTTGGATAACAAAATAGCAGGATAGGCCGAAGTTCTATTAATTCATTTCGTTGCTCACCATTACCATGAGGCAAAGCTTTTATACCAAAACTCACCGTTATAATACGTATTTTCACTTCTTATTGAGTACTAAGCCCTCTATTTATTTCAATGTGAACGCAGCCGCGACACAGAGAAATCATAGACACAATTGCCGATAATGTGTCGAGCTAAAATAGAAGGCTCTGTACGGGTAGTTTATATATGTTTATATACCGAATTGTACGTTTTAAGAATTTATTAGAGAAAAAGTAAGTTAGAGGATATAAACTGTTCACAATCTAACATAAATTCTGTAAAGCACAACTTAAATGCGTTAAACACAAATAAAACATTAACATATATCGTAGACCTAATGCTTAAGAAAATTGGCTCAAATTGATTTTATTTTTCACTGATAAATGATTCCACAGATATGAAAAAGTAACCCTAAAATAAGAGTCAAAATTTACAGTCTTAAGTTTTGAAAAACTCCTTTATAGATGATTTAATAAACGCCTTGCCTTCCTCATTTAATTGCGATAAAAGAAAACTAGGCCGGTTAGTATGGAAGCCGAATAGTCGTGAACCGGATACTCGGCAGTGTACTGCATTATGTTAAGATTTTTGTTCCTATTAAGAACAAACGAGTTGCTCCCTTACTTTTTGTACTTCGCTTCTAAGAATTTCTTCTAAAACCGTTTAAAAGAGTAAGACTTTAAAAATATCAGGTGAAATCTGATGCTATGCATCGTATTTGAACAGAAAAGTTAATCATTATATTGTGAATAAATCATTATTACAGTAATGTATATGAAAATTGTATTAAAAAATTCATTTAGCTAAACAATCAATAAATAAGAAGCCCTTTCAACAAATAAAAATTATTAAATTAAGCATATCATTTTATTATTCCATTGTTACGATTATTTTAACAATGTGCATCGACACAAAGCAGAAAAATCATTGTTTTTTGGCGCACGGAGTAAACATAAAGCAATCGATCGAGATTTTGGCGAATTTTTATTATTTAGCATTGCCGAACACCCCAAAATCATTTCCCTCCTCCCTTTTTTAACTCGATTTGTTTCATGCTTTTTGTTGCGTGAAATACAGCAAAAGCGCACCGAAACGTCATCTGTAAAAATGTTTGTAAAAAAAAGTGAGTGGAGAGCTTTATCCCGATGCGGGCTCACGAAACGACCAATAAGAAGGCTTAACGTTGAAATATATTGTTTTGAAATACACTTAAAATATTTTTTAAAACTAATCAAAAATCGAATATTTATTATAAACTAGCCGCCTTTGGCGACCAGCCGGTCCGCCAATCTTAATGTTCGTTTAAATTTTAATAATTTACGCAATTCCAACTTTAATAGATTCTTCAGCAAAATATTTTTAAACTTCAAATTTTGATAGTCATATAATTCACTCATAATATTATAAAGGCCTTCAGTCATAGCGTGATATGTATCTCTCTAATTTTCTGTTACCTCTCGTAGAAATTATGCTTTAAATTAAAGTGTAAATGATTAATCTGCAATTAATATAATAATATTTTTTACTGAAACAAAGCATTTTTGTTTAATAATATGATTACTGATAATAGAGTCACTGAGTGTTTAAACTTTATGGTCACTAAAGAATATCTTTCTTAATTTATGTAATATCTCAAGAATTTGTCAACAAAAATTTCTTAGATTCATGATGAACAGATCGATTCATTAACAATGTTTAATTTTAAATGCATCAAACACTAAGAAAATAAAATGAATCGTTTAAAATAATCGGTCGAAAACAGGTTTAAAAAAACTGCTTAAAAAACGATGTACTTAAAACTATAAGCATATACAAAAAAGTATATAACTAACATAAATACAATTTACTTACAAAAGCATGCAACTAACCTAAAAATAATTTAAATCATCCGTTGGTTGTCATGTCAACAGTCAGAAAACAATGCGCATGCGTGAATTTTCTTCGCCAGTTACGTTAACGCAAATGCGTGAATTTTTCTAAGCCAGTTGGGGTAACGCTATGCAGATTATACAATTTTAATTTCCTTTATTCTGTGTTATTTTAATTCAAAAGTACTTCACAATGAATCTGAAACACGGATTAATTAACAATGTTTCATTTTAAATGCATAAAACATTAAGAAAATAAACAGAATCGTTTTAAATAATCCGTCGAAAAATACTAACCCTAGCCTCATTACTGTTGGGAGAAAAAAAAAAAAAAACGAAAGCCTTGCTCATTTGGCGGTGGCGAAAATGGAAGATTTTTTTGGCGGAAAAGTTGGCGGTGGGGAAAATGGAAGATTTTTTTGGCGGGAAAGTTAGTTTTTAAATAATAATTAAAATTCTAATTAAAATTTCGAAAAAAGGGACCCCAGGTGCACATTCCCGATCTCTAAGGTAAACATATACCAAATTTGATAGCTGTATGTCAAATGACCTGGTCTGTAGAGCGCCAACACACACACACACACATTGAGCTTTATTATAAGTATAGATTAAATGCGACTTTTGTTGGAATTTAACATGATTTAAAAATTATCTTATATGTCGTGATTTTGAAAACATCGCCGAACAAAGTCAAAATTTTGCTTAATTTTTAATGAATTAAACTTTTAAAGATCATTGAGAGTGCATATTTTCTTTCTACATGTTATATCTCGATTAAATTTGATAGCTTTAAGTCTGTTTTACTTTCTCGTATACGAAGTACAGAGAAATTATTGTAATAGTCAAAAAAATTTTAATTCGAGAACTTTACTCATCTTCACGTTTTGGATTTTTCTGAGTTCGAAAAAGACATTTCTCGAACTCTTCCCGTCTATTTGCAAAACAATAATGCGTCTTTTCACTGTGCCATTATCATTCGTGAATTTTCGACAAAAACAAATATTCAAATACGGCTCCACAAGTTTCGTATTCATCTGATATGACTTCGTGTGACTTACCCTTATTTCTACAGTTCAAACTGCCTCTTTATGATCAAATTTTGAGTCCATTCATTAGATAATAGAAAATTATTACGAATTCTGAAAGGGTTTCACAAAATTAACTTTAAAACACGTTTTGAAAATCAGAAGGAAAAAAAAAACATTCGCAGAATTGCATTTTAACCAGAAGATATTACTTTAAAAAAGAACCAATCTATACTGTTATTATAATTGTGAAAGTTTGGATGGATAGATGGATGGATGTTTGTTATTCCCTCACGCCAGAGCGGCGGAACGGAATTTGATGAAATTAAGCACAGGGATAGATTATAGTCTGGGAATTAGTTGTTTTTCTTTCCCACGCTAAAGAGGCTAGGCTTAACATATTTTCAATCGATTATTTCAAATGATTCTGTTCATTTTCTTTGTGTTTGATGCATTTAAAATGTAAAATTGTTAATGAATCGATCTTTAGGATTCATTCTGAAGTACTTTCAAATTAAAATAAAACAGAATAAAGGAGATAGAAAATTTTTAATCTGCATTGCGTTAAACTAACTAGCGTGAAAATTAACGGATTTGCATTAAACCAACTAGCTTTGAAAATTCACTTATGCGTAGTGTGTTTTGATTGTTGACAGCTATATTTTCATTTTAATTAAAAGTTTAAAAATTATGCGTATTATATTGTTGTAGCTATATCAAACTCTATCGATAAATAAAATAGACTTGACTTGATTTTAAAGAAATACGGACTTGATTTTCTATTTTGTTTTATTATATACTTTTAATAAATGTATTTATAATTTTAAGTACATCGTTTTATTTAGGTTAGTTTTAATTTTTTTAATTTGTTATTATTTCATACTTTTTCAAAATTCCCAGAAAACGCAAATCTAATCTTTCGAAGAGGAGTAATAAAGCTCGGGCTATGAAAGTAGCTAGAAGACCTGTTTGCAATTTTAGTGAGCACTTGCGGACTGTCAAACCCCCTCCATCTGTGGGTAAATACAAGGACGCTTTATAAGAAGATATCGTGCATAGGCTGGATGGCACTCAAATGACCTAACCATTAACGAAGCGTGGAATTGATGGAGGATAAAATGATTTCCAAATCTGGAAAATGACTCGCTGATTTCGGCCTACCCACACCGCAGAGAAGAGAGGAATTAGCAATCGAAGTTGTGAAGGAGTTAAACTACGACACCGCGGTCTTAGAAATGCAGTTTAATGAAATGACACTACGATTACTTCCCAAGTAGCGTCAAATCTACGAAACAATTCTGCACAGAGTAATAGTGGGGAGGAGGGATTATTCTTTCTTGACGCACCATGGGGTACTGGTAAGACATTTGTGCTGAATCTCTGCTAGCCCAACTCCGCAAGGAACGCAATATAGCTCTGGCTGTAGCTTTCTCGGGCATCGCTGCAACTTTGCTTAACGGTGGTCGGACTGCACATTCCGTTTTCAAATTTCCGCCACATCACCCAAAACCGCGGCCGGGGTGTTCCTTTGTAGCAGTGCAAGTTAATAGTATGGGACGAGTGCACAATGTCACACAAGCATGCATTAGAGGCGTTAAATCACAACCTGCAGGACATCCGCGGCAACTAGGCGGTGGTGGGCGGCGTTATCATTTTGCGCGCAGGCGATTTTAGACAGACACTGACAGTTATTGAGAGGGCCATACCAGCGGATGAAATAAACGCATGTCTCAAGGCGTCGCCTCTGTTGTCTAGGACTGAAAAGCTCTATCTTACGAGCAACATGCGTGTGCAACTGTACAACGTCTTTGCAAATAAGATTCTGCATATTGGAGAGGGTCGTGTAGAAACGAATGCAGATTGGATAATTCTATTTTCAGAAGAATTTTCCTATCTAGTGCTACAGAAGATGAACTTATCATGCAAGATTTTTTTTCAATTTGGAGATTAATATAAATAATGAAGAATGGCTGTGTGAGAGAGCAGTGCTGTTGCCAAAGAACGAATAAGTGAATAAAATAAACAAAAAAAAAAAAAAAATGTAGACATGATCGTCGGAAATTCAAAACTATACACACCCATAGAAACTGTAACGGCTATTGACTATAGTAGTGCATACCCCGTTGAATTCCTCAACTCCTCAGAGTTAGCAGATGCATCTTCGAATAATCTGGAGCTTAAATGTGGCGTTCCATCTCTGCTGATGCGAAATCTTGATGCACTGTGTAACGGCACCAGGCTTCGTATCAGAGAGCTTGGCTGAAATATTATAAAAGCTACCATTATTACAGATGCAGCTAAAGGAGACAGCGTTTTAATTCCCCGCATATCTGTTATTTCAAACATAACATCTTGCCATTTTGTTTCAAGAGGTTGCAATTTTTCTTAAAATTGGCTTTTACGATGACGATCAACACATCCCAGGGCCAAACCACGGCTTATTGTTGTATACATTATGGTAATAGAATAAAAATAAATGTTGAAATTTTCCCGTAGGTCTTTCTCGATCATTTACAAGTTTTTTGATTATATCATATCACACTCTGCTTTCAACAGCACTATAATGATACGGTTTGATATCATTTTATATTTTGATCAGACTGCCAGTTCTCATACATACACGCCAAAATTTCCACGCGAATGAAGTCGCGGGTAATAGCTAGTAATCTATAAATTTATTTGATCAATAAATTGTTGTCCTTTTTTTAAAAACCTATTCTGGGTAGTTTTTACTCAAAATAGCATATTTTTTAAGGTTGAGTCAGATTTTAAGATATGAGACATAAGATAAACGAATCAGTATCTGCATATCATTTTAATTCATCTTCTTTTAATTGTCTATTAAAAAGTGAAGATTGAAAATAAGAAAAATGTTGCAGTGACAAAAGCGAAAATAATGAAAAAAAGATCTCAAAAACTTATTTCTCAAGTTCGAAGAGACTTAATCCTGGTGCCATCTTTAGATGCATTTTTGAACTATTCAGGAGATTAGCTGGTATTCCCCCCCTCTAGCCACATTTACAGAATATAGCTCATATGACATTTTAACATTAAAAAAATAATGTTTAATTTTTTTAACGCTTAAATTTTTTTTCCTATTTAATCGATCTTTTATGAATTGGCAAGTAAATGCTTTAATTCTTAGAATTAGAATGTTTAAAACCGAAGACGTGTTATTCCTTAAAATGTATGTGAAAAAACAACCTGTTAATTTTTTTTCCTCCTTTACATGAAAATATAAAAGAAAAGTTTTAGAATCCTTAAAAAGTTTTTTTGAATAGTAAAATGAATCACAAAGTCTCCCCCCCCCCCCCTGAAAAAATCATTTTTTTAAACTCTTTGATTTAGCTTCACTGTTTCATATTTCCTAAGATGGAAATTTTCATTTCTTTCTCAAGACGTTAAATTTCGTACGCATTCGCACTCTGAATGTTAATACACTATTTTCTATTTTCAGAACTGAATTTTCAGTTAATGGATATTTAGTTAACTTCATTTCAAGACTTATGGGCCATCTTGTAATAAATTTGAGAGGAAATTAATTTCAAGACATCATAATATATATTAGAATGAATTATATATTAAAGTCTAAAAAATAGAAAGTAATACATTGTAGAATTTCATATACTAATAAAAGCGTTTTTTTTTATCTATTAGGAATGCCCATGCTTTTCTTTCAGTGAAATTGAAAAATAAATGGGAACGCAATAAATTATAAATAAATTTTATATGTTGCGTTTACCCTAAGATTTGCATATATGTGCTGAATATTGAATGACATCTGTGAAATGAAAATGGGTGTGTCTGTCTGATAGGAGAAAACGAAATAAGTTATTGAAAGAAATAATATGGGATTTTACAACTGAATCGGTAATAATTTCTACATGTCCATTATGTTGGGTTGCGGTAGTTGAAAATAATAAACGAGTTGCATGAATTCGATCAAAATCCGCTTATACTGGAATATTCTGGATGCTGTTTAATATGTGAAGAAATCCAATGAATATAATGAAGCTTGATTTTAAAAATTATGTTTTATATTTACAATATATTTACAGATTCTTTTAGAAATGCAATATAATTAATTACACAGCCTAAATCATAGATACGTATCAAATTTAGAGTCAATTGCGCCAAGACCCTGTCCGTCTGTCAGTCTTACTTTCTCCCGTAAGTAAACGCAATGATTTAAATATATTAAATTTAATATATGATCTTGTAATTGCAACTATAATTATATCCCAATTTTGCTTACCATCGGTCGAAAAAAAAAAGACATCCAGTGAAATACCAAAAGGAACCAAAGGAGTCTTTCTAAAAGCTTATTTTGTAATTGAAAAGTTACTTTGTATTCGAATTATCACCCGTATAAAATATTCTGCATTTGTTTTTGGTGACAAATTTAAGATATGCTTTTTTTTTTAATATTTGTTCATTAATCAACCTTTCCTCTGATGTTTCCAAAAGGATGATTCAAAAACTGTAAAGGGTTACCATTTTTTAATGTATCAAAAACAATGTACTTTCCTCTTTTTATGCATTTCAGTATTTTTTTTATTTATAAATATTATATGCATTACAGATATTTTTTTTTTTGAAAAAATGACCATTTTTGCATTTCATTTCATTATATAGTGCATTTTCCATCGTAAAATATTATTTATTTAGATAGTTAAAAGTAATAATAAAAATAAGTCTGTTTAGATAAAAGTAATTTCAAGTTTCCTCATCTTTTGAATTTTTTTTTATTAAAATTATTTTTTGCATTAATGATTTAATAACAGCAGGTGTATTTAATTTTTGTTATATTTTATGGTTTCTTATGTTTTGAAACCAAAACTTTTTTGCTACAACCATAAAACACAAAAATGACAAAGTTATGGAAAAAAATCTTTTTAAACAATTGGAATATTTAAGAAATTTGCTCGAATTTTGCAAAGATTACATGAATTTTTTTTTCAGAGTTCATTATAATCCTTACTATTAAAAAAAAACTTATAATTTATTTAGCTTAAAGAATTTAAAAATAAAAACTTTTAATTAAAAAATATTTTCATTTAGAAATTTATTACAAGAATTATTCTTCCCAGAATTAAAATAAATTTTTAATTAAATAGATTTATTTCTAATGCTCTAGTTTTTATTGAGAAATACTAACTTTATTTTGCATTAGTGTTTATTTACTTCATCAAAAATAACAACATCAATTACAATTGATACCTTAGTGAAAAATTTGATATAAAAAGTTCTTCAACACTTGATTAAATTAATATTAATTAAATTGGTGCAATATATCATACAGTCGTCAAGTTTAATTATAAGTTAATAATTATTTTCACTTGTTTCGACTATTATTTTTTTTATAAAATTTAAATAATAATGTAAAATTTCTTTCCAATATCCGTACAGTACATTTAATTTGAGATAATGTTATTGATTCTTTATTTTTTTAATTTTCTTCGAAATGCGGACGTTTCTGACACCTAATAAATAGTTAATTATTGTAAATAATTAGTCATTATAATTATATTACTTAATTAAGCACAATTAAATTCGTTATTAAATAATTATTTTAATTTAAATATGTAATTAATTATAGTATGCTATTTTGAAAGTAAATTAGAAAAAAAATTGTTTAATCCTCAGTCAGAAATGTCTTGACCGTCCCTCCCACCCCCAGTAGGAAAAATTCAGCCACCACCTCTTCATTTAAGTTTTCATTTCTGTTTTTAATACTGCAAATTTGGTTTAAAAATTTTTTTAAGTTTACCGTTAGCAACGATGAAACTAAATAAGAATTTGAAATGTCTGCATTGCATTCTAGTATTCAATTACTAATAAATAAAAAAATGATTAAATAATATCCTCGAAGCATATCGTTTAAAATAATAAAAAAAAAATTGGGATAAGACTAACAAATATTGATAGAAATAAAATATAATAAAACCAATTAAAAATTTTTTTAAAAAATTGTATTTTAAAAAGTTTATTCGTACAATAAAGGACAGATGCTGACAGGTGATAGATGCTTGAAACATTCCTTTATTATTAAAACGTAATCAATATTATATATTTGCATGTTCAAGTTTCCACTAAAATTATTTCTTAAATTATTTTTAAGACTGTTTTATACTTACTGTTTTATACATCTTTTTTCACAAGAAAAAGTATTAATTTGGAATAATTATCTATCGAAACATTTTCAACTCCTGTTTTATTTATTTATTATTATTACTTTCTCGTATTTGAAGTATTGAGAAAATACTATCATCTTTAAAAATTCGAATCAGAGATTTTGACACATCTCCCTGTTTTAGACATCGCCGAGTTCAAAAAACATTTTTTTGGAAAATATCTATATGTCTGTCTGTGACAAAAATAACTCAAACACGCCTTGAATGAGATGATTGAAATGGGATTGATAGTCTTTACACCAAATTTATAAATTTCTATCACGTTCTGAACAAAATATGTTCAGTAATTATGTTTCTATGGCTATTGGAATATGAATTAATATGATAACTAAGAGAGGTAGATGGGTAAAACCCGGTACACAGATTTAACGTCGATATTAATTCTATTTATCAGATTTTGAGCCAAATTCTTCAAGGGATTGAGCGTTTGTCCATCTGTATTTTTAGAAGCATGTAAACTCAAAAGCGAAGCACATTGACTTAATTTATCAAATATGTGTCAAATTTTCGTTTCAATCGTTTGGGAAAAACGTGTCTAAAATATAAATTCTTCTTTACTGGAAGGAATGATAGAAAGTTTTAGTGAGATCAACCCGGTTGGTTTGCTTGAAACAGAATAAATGAACACATTTATTGTTTATATTTTATTATAAAATTAATGACAGGGATACAAACTGCTATATACAGTGATAACTTTTTTTAATTATAATTAACACTTCTTCAAATATTGAAGTCAAACATTTCTTACCTACTTTAGTGCTGCGAGCGAAAATGAACTTTATTTTACACTTATATAAGGATTTTTTTTTATTTTCTTTAATTCGTTTTCGTAATTAGCACAGCTAGTGTGGTGTGGAAGTTTGGAGAAGGGAGTGCCAGTTCAGGTGTCGTCCCCGTCATCTGACCGCAGTTCAAAATGACGAGGACTGTCCCGAAATAGCTCTAGTGTTGGTTTGAAACGGTACGTTAATATAATTAAACTCAACTAAACTTTCTTAATTAGCAACTCTTTTTATGAGGCTTGTGATATTCAAAAAATTCAGAAAATCTGATCATTTTAATATTATTCCAAGAAAGCTTGACTTATTGAAACAGTTTTTATCTGAATTCATTCATAAATCGAATGTCTTTCTGACGACTGGAATATCCTATTAACATAATATAAAAATATTCTAAATATTTCTAGAATAGAAATTTAAACTGAAGATTTTTACACTTTATCTTTGTACCTGAATTATTTTCGTTGATTGAATATCATTGTATTTTGTATATCTTCAATAAATATCAATAAACAATTTTTTAAGATCCTCGATTCGCTTGAAAACTTTAAAATTTTATACTATATACAATTCAACAAAAAATTTCTCACTTTCATATATAAAAACTAGATTCACGTTAGATGAGAATTTTTCTCCTTATTTTGAATTCCATTGCTCAATTGTGGAACATCTGTTTATTATAAGTACTTACGTTAATGAAATTCGTTTACCGATATTTAATTTTAGAAATTATTAAAATTTAAATGATTAAAATAATTATATTTTTGCTCATTAAAATTATCTGATGTCTGCTTATTAATTATATATTATTTATTAAAATAGTTAAATGTTAAAAAATTAATGTTAAATGAATGTTAAAAATTTTTTCTATAAAGGAAATATTAGAGGTTTTTTTTTCATGTTCTAAATTAACCCTTCTAAATTTGGACTTTGAGGATAAATTCGAATTTTTATTATGGTTCCGAAATTCGAATAACCCAAGTTTAACTAAGAAATAACCCCATAATTTAACTAAGAAGTATTCATAATGATTTTATGTGCAGAAATATCAAAAGACAAAATTTGGAAGTGTTCACGATAGCAAGACAAAAATAATGAACATTTTCTACTTTATACGATAATTTTATAATTCCATTAAATTAGAAAATCAATAAGCCTTTGCAAATGTTTATAACATACATTATGTTATTCTTAAAAAAAAAAAAGAAAAAGATTATTACATTTGTTCGGTCCTTTCTTATGCATATATGTTGATTCCCTTTTTCAACTTTCACATTCGTTAAAGTGCATGCTCGTGATGTCACATCTGAAGCGGAAATCCCCTCTTCAAAGCTGAAGTCCGTTCACGCGTTCGTTATCTCGGTCCTCTTTCCCGCCTATCGGCATTTATTGGGTATTCCAATGCTGTTGCGCACATCTAGATTCTTTTTCACTTAATCTGGCAGACGATATTTTACTTTCATTCACCGTAACAAAAATTGATGTAGTCGGTGGATGATCCGAGTTGTGATACTGTGAAATATTTATTAACTGAGATGCAGGGTAGGGATGCATTAACATCAAAGATTGGTTTGCAAACTATTTTGTGTTAGTGATTATGCTAATTTATCCGACAAGATTTTAAAAATTGTGAACGATTTTAAAAAGAAGAGTGTTTCTAATGACAAGATTTTTACAGTTAATTCGGAGGTAGTAATTAGTTTTCTCTTTTAACTCTGTAAATATAATAAAATTTATCCACCTGTTGAATTGAATTTGGATAAATCAAAGGATTTAAGTGTAAATATTTTTAAGTGAAAATATAGATGAACTCTGAAAAATTTTAGATTCATTTTCTCTTGTTGATAGTTCAAAATCAATTCTGATGCATGGAAGATAATTGTGGATAATTTAGATTTCAAGGAATTTGGAATATATCTTATACTTTAAAGACGTTTTTACACCTCTTGAATTTCCAAAAACATGAAGATTAGCTATTTAAACGTCGATGTTTTAAAATTGATATTTGTCTTTGTTCCTTGCAGTCATTCTTTAGTCGGGTGTTATATTTGTTGATGATGATCTCTCTTAATAAAAGTTTATCCCATATCTAATAATAATGCTTTTGCATTAACAAGTGTACAGTGAATGTTCAGTTCTTACAAATATAAAAATTAGGTTAGTGATGTGAAAAACCGTATCTGTTAAGATAGAATGATATCTGTTATGACAACAGTTTGGTAAGTACCAACAATTCTAAACTCTTAAGCGATGAATATTATTATAAGCGAATCTTAGTCAATTGCTACATCCGTTCTGGTGCTGTCAGCCATAAAAATTTCTATGTTATTATGATTCTATTGTAACCTGAGGGATTATTATTTGAAAGCCAATTCAATCTATACATCTTGACATTACGTAGCTGCAATTCATCATTAATACTCAGTTTTATTATATTTAATTATAAATTAAAAACATGGAAAGTGCCAAACGACGTAGCGAAAATCTGTTTATATCAACAGGTGGAAATCATTACTGGTACGATCTTTTTCACAGACGGCCTTCCATTAGAAGTAACAGACAGCACCTTAATTCCAGGATTCTGGATTCCCAATACTCTGGCATTTATGCGATATTGTTCTTTCTTTGTTTGTTTCCTTTTAATTCCGGAAACCTGTTGCTCAAGACGGACCCACCTGAGGATTCCTCCTCTAAATGCAAAACTTTGCTGCCTGAGTGTGAATGTGACGATAATGACTTAGTGGCCGGTCTCGTCTGTCAGAATGTGAGCAACTTCGATGCCTTCACCAAGATTCTGAAGGATGGATCGTTGTTTGAGAAGTGGACGACATACGAGATCAAGTTGTCAGGCACGAGAATCCTTCCGCAACAGTTCCTCAAAGGGTTGATTGTTTACCGTTTATTGATCGATGAAACTCTTACGGAAGGTCTGGACGATGGAGCTTTTGATGGTGTACTCAGGCTGAAGAAATTCCATGTGAGAAAGAGTTCAATAAAGGTAAATGCCATTTTTTGAGATAAGTTATACTGATTTTTTAAATAACTGTTTGATGTACTTTTTTAATCATTTCATATGATGGTGAATCTAATATCATTTCGTATAGAAAAATCTAGTGAAAACAAGAATTAAATAAAGAGAAAGTGGGAAATCTGATATTGGTCAAAATGGCCTTTGGGTATCTATGTCCAGTATAATGTTAAATTTGTCTATAGTCGAAGCTGTTAATACAAATGTATGGGTGCAAATAAAAAAGTGTTGCATCTAAAAGCTAGCGGTTTATTTATGATTATTTTAATTTGGAATTCAGTATCTAATATAATAAAAAAATGTTAAAGTAACAAGAAAATAAAATAAATTTGAATTAATATAAATATAAGCAATTTAACTTGAAGGTTGAAATTTTGGAAATTTTAGTTAATTAATTGCATTGAAATATGTTTCTATAACGTTAGATACAGAAACTGTTAAGTTTATAGTAGCTCTTATTTATTTTTTAAATTTTGATTGGTGCATGATTGTTCACAGAAATACTATATCTGATCAAAAATATTCGGGTAACTCCGAAATTTCACATTTTTGGTGATTTCTCTTGAAACGATGCACGGAAGGCATGATCTCACAAGGAAGATTCGATTATGAGAGTATTTGGGATACTGGCCAAAATTGATAAAGAAACGAATAATTTGGGCTGTTCCTATTTCACAGACAGCTGGCAATATATATATTTTTTATTTTACATCAATGATTAACTCATTCTTATTAAACATTTTCAGTTTTTTTTTCGTTTATTTTATTTTGTTTATAATATGCATAATTTTCAACTAAATTATATCCAATTTGTAGAATGTATGAAAATAAGCTTCCAATACTTTATATTAGAAGGAAATATAAATTGGAAAAATGCTCTAAATAATGTAATTAATTATATTTTTGAATTTTTGAAGTAATAAATACATTGTTGAAAAAATTACCCTGCGTAAATTTTAAATAATCTATCTATACTTATATAAAGTTCAGTGTGTGTGTGTTGGCACTCTACAGGCCAGATCGTTCGACCTACTGCTACCAAATTTGGCACATGCATACCTTGGAGGTCGGGAATGTGCACCTGTGGGTCCCTTTTTTGAATTTTTAATTAGAATTTTAATTATTAATTAAAAACTAACTTTTCCGCCAAAATTTTTTTTATTTTCCCCACCGCCAATGAGTAAGGCTTCAGTTTTTGTTCCCACACTAACTAGGAGAGGCTTAAAATATTTTCGGCCGATTATTTCAAACGATTCTTTTTATTTTCTTAATGTTTGATACATTTAAAATTAAACATTGTTGATTCTTTGACCTTTCAGATTCATTCTGAAATACTTTTGAATTAAAATAAAACAGAATAAAGGAAATTAAAAATTTCTAATCTGCATAACGTTACCCCAACTGGCGTAGAAAATTTCACGAATTTGCGTTACCAATTGGCGTTGAAAATTCATGCATGTGCATTGTGTTTTGTTGACAACTATTATCAACGGATGCGGACTTGATTTAAATTATTTTTAGTTGTATGCTTTTGTAATTAAATTGTATTTATGTTAGTAATATATATATTTTGTATATGCTTATAGCTTTAAGTACATCGTTTTTAAGTAGTTTTCTTAAACCTGTTTTCGGCCGATCATTTTAAACGATTCTGTTTATTTGCTTAGTGTTGATGCATTTAAAATTAAACTTTGTTAATTAATCAATCTGCTCATGATGAATCTGAGAAAATTTTGTTGACAAATTCTTGAGATATTACATAAATTAAGAAAGACATTCTTTAGTGCCCATAAAGTTTAAATGCTCAGCGAATCTGTTTTCAGTAATCATATTATTAAAAAAAAATGCTTTGTTTCAGTAAAAAAATGTTCTTATATTAATTGCAATTTAACCATTTCCACTTTAACTTAAAGCATAAATTCTACGGGAGCTAACAGAAAATTAGAGCGATACATATTACGTTATGACTGAAGGCCTTTATAATATTATGAGTGAATTATATGACTATCAAAATTTGAAGTTTTAAAATATTTTGATGAAGAAGCTATTAAAGTAGGAATTGCATAAAATATTTAATTATTAGAATTTTAACGAACATTAAGATTGGCGAAAAGGCTGGTCGCCAAAGGCGACTAATATTTAATAAAATAATCTTGACAGAATACATTGTACCAAAAAAAAAAAAAATCCGCTCTTCTGCAGTCCAAACTGATCAAGTTATGAAGCATTTCTTTTCATTATTTTAGACTAATCAAGGCATCCTTGAGGAAGGTAAAAAAAGTAAAATCCACTGCGCTGTGACTTGATGAGTTTCAATCACAGATATGCGAAACTTTTTTTTTTGTTTTGTTTAAAATGTAAATGCGTCAAATATTTTTTACTAAATATGAAATGAGATCGCAGGATTATTAGAGGATTTAGGCATCGTGATTTTTTTCAGCACTTTGTTTATTGACTGAAACAATATCCTCATCTTTAATGGTTTAGAAATTAGTAATAGAGCCACAATTAAAATAGACCCTTATACAGTAATCAATAATGACTAAAAAACTGAAAGCTGGAAATAAATGAAAAAATTTCACTTTTTAGTATACTAATACAAGTATGTTTTCAAACTGATTTCATCAAACAAATTTTAATTGAATACAGAGAATTAAGAAACGATGTTTTGGTTTCATTCTTTTCGTATTTCTAAGTTTCTGTAGAACAAATGACGAATGTGAGATATTTCTTCGGACAAGATGACGTCATTGGTTTTTATCCGTGTTTGTTATCTCATGTGTTTATATGCTAAGATAAAAAGATTGATAATTGCCAACAAAAATAATATCCATTTCTATAGATAACTTTATGTGTCATGTTATTGAATTAACCTGTTAACTGTTTCGACATCTGCTTAAAATGCGTATCTAAATTGTCATTAACGCATATATATTACATAAATATAATAAATAATTAATTATAAATAAACAATTATTATACAAATATAATAATTGTCGCTAAACAAACCTTGTCATAACGCAACCTGTTGTACTTTTTTCAAGTCTAGAATACTCGTCAAAAACAGTTTACTGGTTAAACTATCTGTTTCATTTTGTTTGTATGGTTATATAAGGGTTCTTTTATCTTCCAATAATTTCATGCCTGTGTTGTTGCTTGTAATAGTACTTTTCTAAAATATATTTGAAAATATTTTTAAAATTTTATTAAAATTATAATTTTATAAAGTAAAATAGCGAAATTTTCAATCAAAATCAATGTTTCGTGGCCCCTTTCGTAATTTGCTTTAACACATATTTCGAATTTTAAGTTAACCTAATTATTACGAATTCTAACTACTTTTCTAATCTCATCCGTTGATCGAAATAAATTGTTTTATTTCATTTGAATACCAACCCATTGAAAAAGTAGGATGAAAAGAAATAAGAGAGAGCTTTCAAGCAAATATCGACTTATGATTATCCAGTTCTTTAGGCATTGAAATAAATGAAAAGTTTCAGAAAAGTGCAATTACATTAGCTGCAAAACAGTTCAAGGTGCAACAGAATAACCATATCTAGATTTGGAAATATGTTTCCAAAAACAACTGCCAACATGAATCTTATGCTAATGTGGGTTCTTTGGAAAAAACAAACTTGTGGATGGAATTGCGAAGAGTATGAATAAAAATATGAAGAACTTAAACGCATTTTTTTTAGCAAAAAATCACCATAAGATTGACAGCTCACATCATTGGAGTTTCTAAATCTACATTATTCCGAATTTTCCAAAAAGAAAAATTTATAAAACGGATTTCAAGCGCCATTAAACCATTTCTTATAGAAAAGAATAAGAATGCAAAGTTTCGCATCCAAGGGATCCTGTGTACGAGTTTAAAATGCAATAACTAAATCATTGGAGTATCCAGAAACTATGTGGACACTCAAAATAAAAATTGCGAATAATATTTTTAATTTATTGTTTCATTTAATCTAGCTTTGATATTAACCAATTAACTGTTTCGACCTCTTTTGAAAATGCGTATCTAAATTGTGTCGTAAAAATTGAGCGATGAAGTGCATATGCGTCAAACACAGTATATGTATAACATGAAATTATGTTGTAATGAAATGACTTTTTTTTTATTTCAATAATTACACCTATTTATTTATTTAAATTAATATACATTTTTCGCATATGAACGAAAAGAAACATAAAAAATAAACTTATTATTTTAATTTGCTGTTAGAGAATGGTATTGAGCAAAGCATGGTACAGCGCATATATGTTGCTTTGATTTCGACTTGACCTCAAAGTATTTTAAACATTTTGAAATTTACGAATATGTTTGGGATTTTACTAAAATTGTAATTCAAACTGCACATTGCCAATACTATTACTCCTGACGAATAAACTCGTCATAACGCAAAATATTGTTCTTTCTCCATGACGAGTGTACTCGTCATAAACAATTAACTAATTAAATGCTACGTGCTTTATTTATTTTCTTTTGCTACTTTAAATTCACCAACTGTTGTTATTATGGAATATAGAGTGTTCATGGAAGAATTTTAATCCTGCACAACACCGGGGGCATGAACTAGTCAGAAAAATTGCACATAATCGGGCATACTGCAATGTGGAAAAGGAAGCAACCGATTTAATCTTAAAGGCGAGTAATCTTCCCAAATGCCGCTGAATAGGATCATACATTTTCCTCGAAAAGGCAAACAGTGTCATTTCCACTTTTCTGATTATTGTTGTATCGATCCAAATTGACTTTCACTTTTTTTGTTCGCTAGAGAATAGATTTCGAACTGAAGTGACGTGGGATTTTTTTTTTGTTTCACTTACGAACTAATACACAGAACTTCCAATTATTCACGGAATTAAGTAAGGGCAGCAACCGAGAATATTCCGCAAAATCTCTGCGAAATTCCAAAAAATGCTTACGAAAACTTTTGTTTTCTGCAGAAGTTTATTATTAAGCATACAGTTATTAATTAATAAGCAATGGATTTCAGTACTTACGCTGTTAATTTACTTTTGGCAATAAATATCGATTATTGGACTTTTTTTTTATTTTAATGTGAAAACATTTTTTTAGTTCTGATTGACGTTTTCATTTTATCCTACATAAGAGCAATAATCTGTAAAATGGATAATCAAAAATTTGTTATAACAATAAACTGGCTTCAGATTTGTAGGTTTGTTTATTCCTTTTTATATAGATCAAAATGGAGAGTGAATTGTGAAATTACAATAAATTCTCAATTATCCAGCCAAGTTAAAAAGAATCGACTTATTCAGATTATCCAGCTTATCCAGATTTTTTTGTTATCCGGCCTGCCCTTCCGCTATTTTATGCAGAGTTACTTCCGCTACTCTGGCCTGTACTACTACCGCCAGTACAGGCCAGATACTCTGGACTGTACTGTATATTTATAGAAGAGCGCCGGATCTCCAGCATCCTTTTGTCTGGTGTTGTATGTGTCTTCGTGTTAGTGGGATTTAACTGTAATGGCCTTATCATTTTAGTCTGAATGCCTTTGTCTGTTGCAGGGCAATTATTTCTATATGCCTACGCATCTCTATTTTGCAGGAAATTCCTGATTTCTGGCCCATCCGGAATTCTTTGCGGAGTCTGAGCATGAACAACAGTCTCCTCACCTCTATCCACGGTGCCCAGCTCAAGAACCTGACGCATCTTGAAACTCTGTTCTTCGCCAATAATTCCATAAGACATGTGGCGCCGGACGCATTTCAGGTAACTCGAATTCTTTTATATACACCTGCAACAAACTATGTGTGTTTAGTTAATCTAACAGCAAACTGAAAAGGATGCTATAAATAGTATAAAGTATAAAAGAGCAAATTGAAAAGAGCTTTGTATTATAATTTTTTTCAATTGATGAAAATCGCGAAAATCTAATTTTATCTAATTTTAGAAGGGTGAAAACATATTGATCGCTCGCTTCATTTATAAGTTTGCTAACAATACCTTATGTAGACAAATGATTACTTTCATTTTCCATTCACCAGATTTTACACCAAAGACCATTTAAATAAGAATTCAAAAAAAAAAAAAAAATCCGCAATTTCCAACAAATTTTTTTAAATTTTGTGATAGATATTTGTAAAATGACCAGAAACCAAAATTTATAAAATATTTATCAGGTTCAAAGTATACAAATTTAAATATTTTATTTCTTTAAAATATATGAACACCTTTTTTTAAAAAATGCTAGATTTTGTACAATTTTCAATATTTTTTCCAAATTTTTTAAAAAGATCTCACATTTTTATTTAACAGAATTAGGGATCCGATTTTTGATATCTATATTAGCTTCTGAGAAAAAAATAGTTCATCAAAATTTTGTGATTTTTTTTCGAAAATAAGAGATTTTTTTTGGAAAAATTCTAACCAAAATATTTACTAATCCATCCCTAATTCGATTAATCATGCATTTGAGAATGAGCAGAACAAATGTCATGCAATTACAATAAAATGTAATTGACTTAAAACATTTTGAGCGAGCAGAATTTTGGAAAAAAGCAAACCGATATAAACAACTTTAAAGTTTTCAAAAAAAAAAAAATGTTATAAAAACAGTTCATATCAAGCTGGGTTTTTTCTCAGAGCAATAATGTGGCATTTGTAAGTCCTAAGATATGAGTTTTATCAATATATATTATTATCATAGTTATAAAATGGCCATTAACATATATAGGAATGTCGTATATAGAAAAAAATTAGAAAATGCTCAATTTTTTTTAACCGATAAAACTTTTTTTCGTCAAGCTATTTACTAAATGCTGTGTAATTCTACTTATCACATAGCTATTAATACGCAGCAAAAATTCTAAATCATTTCATTGAAATTCAAATGAAATTACTAATTCTGAAGATGATTATAATAACCCGTGAGAAATTCAATCGGAAAGAAAAGTGAAAGCAGTAAAACTATAAACAAAAATTTAATCGTTACATTATCAAACAACTGGCCTGCTTTTCATTTCAAGGAAAAAATGAAGATATTTGGCTACTTGCACATGAAATATATTTGATATAAACACTGGAAGTGGGTGTGGAATCTGATATCGAGTTAGACAAAATAGCTCCATATCTCACTGAATTCTTGTCCGATTGTTTAGCAATTTTCAAATTATTAAGTCTGAGGTTTAAGGATCATTTTCCACTCAAAATTGGAAAATCGATATATTCGTCGATTTTACGATTTTCTCAGGGTACCCAGTCCCCTTAGTATGCGCTGAAGTCATTAATAAAAAGTAAAGTTGCGGTGACTTTTTAATTTAAAATCTAGTTAAGTTTAAAAAATTATTTCTTAGTGAGCTTCTACCACTCGAGCAATAACTTTGCACCAACTTCGGCTGTTTCAATTCATAACGTTTTCTGTTTTCAGGGTACTAATAATTTGATCATCTTCGACATTTCATACAACCTTCTACGATTCTTGCCGCCAAATTTGTTCCACCCTATGAAGAAGTTGAAAAAGGTGGTGCTTTCTTACAACTTCTTGTTGCACGTCGATCAGCTTTTTGCTGTCACTCATCCACAGGTAAGATTTTTTTTATTTTTTTTATTTCTGCGAATAAAGTTTTTTATCTTTTCTCGGTTGGTGATATATAGACTGTGCCAATAAATTATTTTCGATTGAGTATTTAATTACTATACCAATAAGATATTTTTTTTCACATGATGCTCATTTTGGGGTGCTTTAATCATTTTGAAGACAGAATTGTATCTATGTTTGTTCGTTTCACGAAATGAGAATAAATTTAATGCTTGAAAAGGAATAGATAACTCTAGATGCAATTTAAAGGAATACGGGTCTTATCTACCAGTGATTTATTAAACGGGTGAAAGCTTTCACTCATTTCACCCTTGAAATCCCTGTCTTAGTTGGAAATAGTTAATGGATTGCGTTCAGTCATATCATGGATTCCATTTAGCCGTTACCTAAGGGTTAAAAAGATTAATATCAGTCATCAACAAAATATATAATTACTTTGTTTAAAAAATCTCAAAATTTATTTTATAATAGCAGAAGAGTTCAAATAGAATCTATCTATTTATTTGATGTTTCGTTTAAAGTGAGACCTTTATCAAGTTTTACATTTTTATTATCATACAGGCAAGGATGTAAATGTGGATTTCAAGCTACTTTTTTTCTGTCATTTTGAGTGCTTTCTTTGTCACTTGCATCACTTCTTCGGAATTTGAGCATCATTGTACTTGAGGCAAATTCTTCGTTCAAGAAAAAAACTGATATAAAGAAAGATCAGAAGAATACGATGGATTTTGAAGTTCCTGAATTTGATGTTTTTACAACAGGTGGGAAATGCGATCTATCGCATTCTTATTAGAGAGCAGCCGCGACATAGCCTTCCAGATATCTGGTCTCTATCGGTGTCGGGATTAGTTCCCCTTCCTAACCCCAGATGGCAGTACATAACCGTTGTCTTGAAAGTTATGCAGAAAAGATTTCTTTTTTGCTTGAAAGTCAAGGAAAGGAGACGTTTATGTGGCGTGTGAGCAATCAGTAGCTATCGAGGAAAAGCAGAGCAAATTTATTTTAAGATCACGTGGAAACCCAGGGAGGTTCTTGTGAAATTTGTAATTTATGAAGAAAGCTAATTTTTACTGTCCTTAAGAAATAATCGCAACAGTGATATGGAATTGCTTATCGGAAAGTGTATAAAAATAAGGAGTGGCTCGATGTGAATAAATGGATGACTAGTCAAGAAAACTGTTTCCTGATTTTTTTACGTTGAATCTTTTATTTTTTACAAACCGGAGCACAGGGTATGTGCTCACGAACAGTGCAAAAATACTTCGTTAGGGAAATGTTTCCTATATCCGATAAGCGGGTCACCGAATTATGTGACGTTTAAAGATTTTAAAATAGATTCTTCGTTTGAGACTGTACGGATGTACAGTGGGAATTCCTTTTGTATGATTCTCGTGCAAACCCCTCAAATGTAAATGAAGAATAAGAACATCTTTTTGAACAGCAATCATGATATCATCAGTAAGCGAACTGATATCTCTGTCTGTTCATCTCTGATGAACAGAGATATTATTTCGTTCTCCAATTATTATTATCTTTTGAAATTCGATATACGTTTACTAGAATCCTTTAGTAGTCACTGGACATATTCGAAGTCTTTTCAAAGTCCGAAATTTCTATAGAACTGCTGATATGGAATCAGCGTTTTTATGAAAATAATTTAACACACAAATCGCAAAGCTCAAGGTCATTGTGAGTGGTGAATTATGCTGGATTTATATTCGGCCAGTTCTAAGACAACCAGTAAGCACATACGTAGAAACGCTGAAAAATGCCGTTAGGTCGATGGCAAGTAATTGTTCCGACTGGAAAACATGCCGCTGTATTGTATTTTTTCTTACTGCAAATGCGTTTGTAGAATTTGGCTGTTTTTTGTTTTTTTTGGCATGAAAAAATTTATTTCTTATCAGAAATGAATTCCGTCATTTTTTCTCTTTGTTCTTTCTAAAGCAGAGGTGTTTTTTTTTTTTTAATTTTTTGCGATTTTTTTTTCTATAGTTTTTCAAATTTAAGTATGTTGCCTTTTTTTATTTTACCATGCTTCTTTCTGTAAATATCCATCATTTTAATACGATATGCAGTGAAAAATTCAGGGATGCCAAAACGGCAATTTATAGCCAAGCATGGAATGCCTGAATCTATCTTATGAAAGTGTAGCAAACATAAATCAGTTTCTTTCTGAGCATGCGCTGCTTACTGGCTGTCATAACGAGGGTAAATGCGGTATTAATGAAAACACCTTCTTCGCGAAAGACTGCGTAAGGATTTAAATAACTCAGCATCATTTCGAAATAAAAAATTGCATTTTTGCTATGATTTTCAGGTTGAAATAGCATTAAGTTTCCACATTTGGAATTAATTATTTTATACGATATACTTTTCTTTCCATTATTTCAATATTAATGAAGTTTCGAACCTTTTAATTAATGGTTAGGACTATGGAAAGTGCAGAATGAATTAACTTCATCCAAGAACTCCCTGCATGTTAGGATTTTTAAAAACCATTATATGTATTATTATGGAACTGCCTCCACTAAGTCCGTAAAGTCAACAGGTTCGCTTGTAGTGGGTGTATGGTGTAACGCAATCAGCAGGTTTCAATAATAAACAACGACTTTTGAGGCACGGCACGAAGGCACGAATACACAGCCGAGACGCACAGAAGCAACACATAGAAGCATACTTAGTACAAACAAAAGCTTTTGCTGTATCCATCTGCTGACTCACTACTACACGACTGGCTACTCATCACACGACTCGATGCTGTTTCTATACTAATTACAGGATTCGGCACGCAGCTCAACTCCAGAGCGTTCTTGAGCTCCACTCCAGCCTGCGTTTCGCTGGGCTGATCCAACTATTCCGCCTTTGACTCGCAATGCCACTCTAGATCTCTTGACGACTGTCTTCGATTCCGATGACCAAATTCTTGGAGCACCCATCCTTAGAGCAAAGGACTGTCTCCTTCATGGCAGTGACTGTACGTTAACATGACGTTTGGTGGAATGACAAGGCTACGTAGAGTCTTCAGAAAGTGTGTGAGGATTTTAATAGAGTTTTTCACGAAACTAGGCTTATGGTTCGTCAGTACGACTGTCTTCGGCTTTGAATATCGGCCCTTTTATAGTTCCTGGAGCAGGGCAGAGAAGGTTCTGGAACAATCAAGCATGTCTCAGCTTCTATTGGTTCTATCGCCAACATTCTTAAAGATTCTAGTATTATCTATTTTGTTTCCAAATTTTTCTTCAAGTTGTCAAATGGTTCCCAAGTTTGTCCACAAGGTCAGGGGTTACCGATCCACCATCCGATCAGCATCCAATAGAGCTGATCGTAAAACGGTCTTCCCTACGATGGAACCAATTGTGCTGGGAAGCAACATCACAGATTTGTAACAGTACTGATGTTTATTAAATTGACGATACTCTAAACTTTGCGTTGCATTTCTTTTACAATCTTCCTTTTTTTAAAAAAAAATAATATTCTTATCTTTTAGCATTCATCAGTAAAATATGCATAGTATCAGACCACAGATCGACATGGTTTTGACAATTATTTCTTTATTCAAATATAGTTCAACTTTGGTGTAAACTATGTGCTCTCTTAACAAGGAATGGTGTATTGTTTCATAGACTTATACTGATCAAGTTTCGTGTATAGATAGATTAACATTGTAGAAAATTATCTTCTCTTTCAGTTCATTTACTTGGACCACAACAATCTGACTGATCTAGACTCGGTGCTTCACGGAAATATGAACCAAGTGGAGGCTATCCAGCTGTCCTACAACCCCTTCACCAAGGTGACGATGAACTCTTTCAATGGCAAACTGATCAACGTTCGCTTCTTGTACTTGGATCACTGCCTCATCCAGGAGTTCAACGTGGGGCACTACATTTCGCTTAACAATCTGTCTACTCTCGATCTGAGTTTCAACTTCATCGAAAAGGTGATCAATCAGACCATTTCCTTCGGGGAAAACATCGAACTGGATTTCACTGGAAACAAGATTACAGAATTTGAAGGTAAGATTTCCCTCTTAGATCTCCATTGTAATTATATTTAGCTGATGTCTAAGTACTTTTTAAGAATTTCTTATCAAAGACAGGGGTGACTATAGTCTGTGTCTAGCCAAATACCCTGTTATTAGTGATTGCAATACCGGTATTTTGAGCCATTTGTACAATTTTGCAATACCGGTATTCACAAGTTTAAATACCGGTTTTTCGGTATTTACTTAAAATTTTGAAAATTGTCTCCACTATATGTTCAGGGATCGCCAACATAGTAAAATAGTATATGTTTTTGTTTCTATGTTTCCCTAATGGGGGAAATTAATTAGCTAATTAATGGCTTAATTAATTGCTTAAATCTAAATTAGCGAAATATGGATTACCCCTGATAGAAGACATTGTAACTATAACGACTGATGGAGCAACAGTTATTAAAAAAGTTGGAAAGTTGATTGGTGCAAATCAGCAATTGTGCTATGCTCATGGAATTCAATTAGGAGTAATATATGTATTATACCAAAAAAATAAAGAACAGAAGAATCCAAATACTGTGGATATAGAAACATCGGATTCCAACTTTGAAGAGAGTAAGAGTGAGAGTGATATTGACAATGAAGATAATGACAAAGCAATTGTCGAAGAAGATATTGCTAATGAGGATGAAATATTAACCCATCAATAATAGCTTCCTATAATTTATAAAGTTCGAAAAATTGTTAAGATATTTAAATGTTCCCCAATAAAAAATGATATATAACTAAAATATATATCAACTGAAAATAAAACAGAATATATGTTAATATTAGATTCTAAAACACGTTGGACCAGTTTACTCCTACGAAGGAACGAGTTTTGAAACTGAGAAATCCAATCCAAAAAGCAATAATCGACTTAAACCTGTAAATTAATTTTTCAGATATTGAATTCGACTTTATATCCAGAACTATATCATCTCTACTTCCAATAAAACTGACTATTGAGGCATTATGTCGGAGAGATTCTAATTTATTAACAGCTCATGCAACTATAAATTTCATGTTGCAGTCACTGAAAGAACAGCACATATCACTATCTGAAGAATTATTTATTAAATTGAAAAATCGCACAGAAGAAAGGCATACCGAAATAGAAAATGTATTACGGTATTTACATAATTATAATGATTTTAAAAATGAAAATGAAAAAGAAGAAAAGAAAATAACCAATTCAAATATGATTAAGTTTATAGTAAATTTTCTTAAAATTTTTTACCCACAAACTTATCTACATTCAGAAATATTCGGTTCAGTTATCGAAGGTTTTGATGGCACTACTGTCGATAGTGAAAAGGAATTGTCTCTTAAACAAAAATTAGAAAGAGCGACAAATAAAAAAAATTTAACGAACCAAAATACAATACCGAAATCAGCTATATCCAAAACCATCCGACGAGAAATCGATTTATTTGAAGATGAGAGATTTACAGGGAAATACTTGAAAAAAGTATATCGTGCATTGCTAACAGTACCACCAACTAGCGTAGATACTGAAAGAGCGTTTTCGACAGCTGGTAGTTTTTGCACAGAATTATGTTCCAGGCTTAATGACAGTGCAATTGATGCATTATGTTTTTTAAGATCACATTTCAAAAATTTGTAATAGTACCACAGACTGAATAGTGATATTTACAATTTTTTGTGATTTAAATAAATAAGATGTTCCTTTACTTTTTTGTGTCTCTTTATATACTGTTATAATTTATAAATTACAAATTATTTTTTGTGATATTTACACTCTCTAATAAAACTGTCAAATAAAACAAAGAAACACCTGTGTTTTCTTTCCTTTTATAAAATTTGTAATACCGGAATTAAAACCGGTATCCCGGTATTAAGATCTAAAAAATACCGAATACCGGTATTGAACTTTTGGTCCGGTATTGCAACCCCTACCTGTTATATTACTTGATCAGGGCAATTAAGTGAAACTAAATTAATGTCCCGTTTTGAAGCTTTACATGAGTTTTTGTGGTTAACTTTATATACTATTATTTACTATAATGAAATGGTGAGAATGACACATTAGCTGGTACCTTCACTTGAAATGTTCCATCGTACCAGCGGACTTACTTTTAAGATTCAAATTTATGATATGCAGATTCAAGTGTGCTGAATTTTGTATTATAATTCATTTATTTTTCAGAGATTAACTATATGAATGATACCATTACTGTATATAGGACAGCATTGAGCACCGATAGCATAAATTATGTATTTGTATACATAAAATGTATTTACCATATGTATACTCCATATGTATTTGTATACATAAAATATATGTATACAAATACATATGGAGTTGTTGGGTGAAAAAATTATTTTTAATATCAAATACATGCTGTCAAACTGAACTTTCATTGTTAGGCAATGTATGCTGAGTATGTTTCAAAGGAAAAGAAGCCTTTATTATATTCACAATTGTAATGGTACATTCTTCCAATTACAAAGCTTTACTTAATAGGGTAGGTTATTATGTGAAAAAGTTTTGAAGTATGAGAATTTTTATGCATAGAGGAATGCAACATCTTTTATATTATAAAAATGATTTTTTTACTACCAATCGCCAGAAAATCTAAGGAGTTTTCTCACAATTACACTTTATTTAATGAAATTTTTGTAACTGGAAATATATGTCCAGGTGTAATATTAGTTCCACTTTTTTTTGTGACGCTTTGTGTTTATATATATATATATATATATATATATATATATATATATATATATATAATGATATCTCTAAACCTAATATAAATCCTAATTAATTTCCAAATTTTTATCTTAATTTCACTCATATTAACTTCTTTCTAAACGGTCTCTTTATTTCCTGATCCAATTCCACCTTTTTTAAAAAAAATTAATCCTACCCGAATTCTGCAAAACTGCTTTAATTATCAAGTTCCCAAGCTCCGAGTAAAGGGAAAAAATCTGTCACGCTAAGCAAATTCTTTTTAGATACCTATATAGCCCTTACCTAAATCGACATGTGTCAAGGAATCCCTATCCCCTGATTGTATAAAATCACCGATGAAAAATATTTCGATCTCTTTCGTTCAGTTGTATTCCTCTCGTGTCTTTGCAGCATATATATATATATATATATATATATATATATATATATATATATATATATATATAATTTCTAATTAATCTATGTTCCAAAAATGACACAACACATTAATTGCACATCAAGGGACGAAATCAATGCGGACAGTAAGCAAATTTCACATTCTATTTCTGCTTTTTAATACTGATACCACGAGAACCATAACTTGCAAATGAGGACGAAAGGCGATTTAGCTTTGTAAAAAGAAACAACAACTTAAAACTAGCAATCCTGTAAAATATATAGAAATTAATTTAATGATGAATTGAGTAGATACTGCTTCCTCCTAGATTTTTCAAGTTTTATTTCTTAGTCATGATTTTATATAATGCAAAGGATACACACACAATCTACTAATAAGTATTTGGACACCAATGAAAATGAGGATATTTGCAGTCCTGATGTATTTCTCGCCTTCTGTACTTAAATATCATTAAGGAAACATTAGTATTAGTCGCATTCAAGATGCTGCAAAATTTAGAACTGTTTGACTTAAAGAAAGGCGTAATTGTCGGATATCATAAAAATGGCCGATTCTTAAGGGGCATATCTAGTGAGTTAAACATTCCAAAATCGACAGTGACTTTTATGATTCAGAAGTGGAAGGTAAGGATCTGTCGGAATGTGCTTCAATCCAGCAAATCCACGAAATTAAAAGATAGAAATCGACGAATGCTGCCCAAAGAAATTCGGAAAAAACCGCCTCAAACCCATGGCTCACATACTCCAGGAATTCCAACAATCATCCGAGAGTGCTCTTTCGATAAATACCATTCGCAAGGAAACACATTGTTCTGTTTCTATGGTCTTGCTTCCGGCCATAAACCTTTCATTACAAAATCCATCGTGAATCTCGGTTGATGTGGTGGAAGTCACGTCGAAATTGGACCGTGGTTGAGTGGAAACAGGCTCTCTGGTATGATGAATCAAGGTTCAATCTCTACCAGTCAGATACATGAGTCTGGGTTTGGCGTATGCACGAATTAATTATTGGTAGATAGTGTATTTAAGCAGCAAGAATTTGCCAATCATTAATTGTCATTTATAATGCCATCTAGTTTTGTGATGATATAAGTAGATGCATTTTCCCAATTGCTTGTTTACTTTACCTTTATTTCTTTCAGTTGAGTTTCGAAACAATGTAAAGACAGTGTATCTGAACAAAAATTTGATGACCACAATGGGACGGACTATACTGATGAGCGGGATGTCGCAGGTGTCGATGGCCGACAACCGAATCCAGACACTCGAGTTCGAGGAATTCAGTGGAGTGAGCGGAATCACGGCCATAGATCTGCAAGGGAATTTGATCAGAAATATCGAACACTTGACTTTTTTGAGCATTAGGGAGGATCTGGTTTACCTGGATCTCAGCAGGAATATGATTCGCAAACTGAATGGTTGCGTTCAGTCCCTTTCCGTACTCACCTCGCTCAACCTCACAAACAATCGGATAGAGGTAAATTTTTTCGCTTCCTTTTTCCTTTTTCTCTCATTAGTCAAATTTTTCACCTCTAAAATAATTATACATAGTTTAGCTAAATGTCACCGGAAAATTCTTTTTTCCTTCATCTATCTATACTTATAATAAAGCTCAATGTGTGTGTGTGTGTGTGTGTGTGTTGGCGCTCTACAGGCCAGACCGTTTGACATACAGCTACCAAATTTGGTACATGTATACCTTGGAGGTTGGGAATGTGCACCTGGGGTTTCTTTTTTCGAATTTTTAATTAGAATTTTAATTATTAATTAAAAACTAACTTTCCCGCCAAAAAAATCTTCCATTTTCCCCACCGCCAACTTTTCCGCCAAAAAAATCTTCCATTATCCCCAGCGCCAAACGAGAAAGGCTTCAGTTTTTTTTTTCTCCCAACAGTAATGAGGCTAGGGTTAAAATTTTTCGGCGGATTATTTCAATCGGTTCTGTTTATTTTCTTAATGTTTGATGCATTTAAAATTAAACATTGTTAATGAATCGATCTTTCAGATTCATTCTGAAGTACTTTTGAATTAAAATAAAACAGAATAAAGGAAATTAAAAATTTCTAATCCGCATAGCGTTACCCCAACTGGCGTAGAAAAAATCACGTAACCGGCGAAGAAAATTCACGCATGCGCATTCTGTTCTGATTGTTGCCATGACAACGTTATCAATGGATGATTTAAATTATTTTTGGGTTAGTTGCATGCTTTTGTAAGTAAATTGTATTTATGTTAGTTATATATTTTTTGTATATGCTTATAGTTTTAAGTACATCGTTTTTTAAGTAGTTTTTTTAAAACCTGTTTTCAACCGTTTATTTTAAACGATTCGTTTTATTTTCTTAGTGTTTGATGCATTTAAATTTAAACATTGTTAATGAATCGATCTGCTCATAATGAATCTAAGAAAATTTTGTTGACCAACTCTTGAGATATTACATAAATTTAAAAAGATATTCTTTAGTGCCCATAAAGTTTAAACGCTGAGTGACTCTATTTTCAGTAATCAGATTATAAAAAAATGCTTTGTTTCAGTAAAAAATATTATTTTATTAATTGAAGATAAATTCTTTCCACTTTAATTTAAAGCATAAATTCTACGGGTGCTAACAGAAAATGAGAGAGATACATATTACGTTATGACTGAAGGCCTTTATAATATTATGAATGAATTATATGATAATCAAAATTTGAAGTTTTGAAATATTTTGATAAAGAAGCTATTAAAGTAGAAATTGCCTAAAATATTTAATTATTAAAATTTTAACGAACATTAAGATTGGCGAACCGGCTGGTCGCCAAAGGCGGCTAGTTACTATTATAATTGGCATTAAATGTTTGCATTTATGCCTTGCCCTAAAAGTTGGACCCGAATATATATATATTACCGTTAACACTCGAAAGCCATTAATGTGCAGATTATCTTGCTAATCTGCAGATTAACTGGTTCCCTCCGTTAAAGTGCGGTATCAAGAGTTTCCCGCATTTTAACTAGGCGATGTGCACATTAGTGGCTTCCGTATCGTTAAAGTTCAGAAGTTTGTTTCTCCCATTTCCTTTCCCTATTCCTTCCTCCTCTGCCTCCACTTTTAGTTTGGTTTCACCAGCGTCTGCTCATCGCCAGTTACTTTTATTTCTCATAAATTGAATCGCTGCTAGTGCGTAGCATAGCTAATCCCGTATTCAAATTCGTGTCTGCTGGTTAGGGAATGATTTTCCGTTGAGATTTATTAAAGCAGTAAATTTGGCTCCAAGTATGCAAGCAAGCACCGAATTGATAAGTAAAATAAAGAAAACCTTCTTAGCAAAGATTCAAAATAAAATATGTTTGAATGAAAAAAGAAAGTATGTTTCCAAAATTGCAAATGTAAAGAGAATAAAAGTTTCCTAGAAGAAAGGAACATCTCGACATTATCAAATAATTCAAAGGTTGTTGCTGTTCTAGAAAAAATCTTATTTTCACTTTAACGAGTGTCTATTAGGTAATGTGCAGATTAACGAGAGGCTAGTAGGTAATATGCAGATTTTCTAGGTAATTTCAAGGATTACCCTAGTTAATAAGCGGATTATCTAGCTAATCTGCAGATTAACTAATTTCTGCACATTAGCGATAACATATATACCCTTTTGTTTCCCCCCCCCCTCACTGACATAATTGGATAACTTCCAAAATTGCTATTTAAAATAGACACGACTGAATAAAAGTAGATTCGAATTTAACATGATAACGGGCTTTCACGATCCAGATCTTTTAAAGTCAGAACTGCTACCCCGAAATTTTATCTACTCGTCTATTCTGGAGGAGACACAAGCGGTTTTGAAACGAATGTGAAAAGCTAGGTTTCAGTGTCTCTTCCAGGTTAGAAAGACACATTGAAGCAATTGTAAAGCAAAATGGTGTATATTGAATAGGATCACGTTAAGTTGAATTTTATTTACTGTTTTATAAGAGTAATGTAATTCATTCTGATTTTTTTTATTTGCCTTCGTATTACTCTTTTACTTTAAGTGAATACATTTCGATTATAATTTTTATGGCTTGTACAATCCTTGAAAATTTTTATTTATAAAGTAAGGAATTTTTTTATCTTTCTCATTTTTTATATCATTTTTGTAAGAAAAACATTGTTTGTTCAATTAAGCTTATATGGAAAAAAAAGGTTTATTACGTGAAAGGACTTCGACAGACGATAGTAACTTTAATTTAAGGTAGCTCCGCCAATCCTAATTTAAAGGAGCTACGTAAGGGAATATATACTGCTCCTATATGAATACACAATCCACACTCCTTAATCGAATAGAATATCTTTAGGAAAAACTTGAAAAGAAGCATTCTCAAAAACAATGTAACATCAAAAATTATTTAATATACAAATTGAATGAAAAATAGAAAAATTACTCCATCCGACATTGAAAAGCTTGTTCATTAAATACATAAAACATTTTAGGCTATAATTAAACAACAACGGATACCCTACTCAGATACCATTGTTTTAAGAAAATGACAATATATATTATACAAGTTACGCAAACATTTCTGATTTAATTTATTTTCTTTTATTTATTTTAGACGTTTTGTGTAACACATTGTTACTGTAAATTTAAGGATATCAAGCATATGAATAAGAAGAAATCCATACAGATGTAAATAAAACCATAGAACTTAAAAAAAAGCAAGTTTGGTTAATTTTATGCTGCTTTTTTAAATATATGATAATTGGTGTATGCAGACTTTTTTTGAGAACGCTGTATATTTTTTTGAAATAATGTTAATTGTGAAGAAAAAGTGAATAAGAGTTTTTAATCGAATCTTATCGTAATGTTCGAATTTACCCAAATGTGGCGGTTCTTTATCTATTTCAGGGCTTTGAAGTAGGTGAATTTTATGGACTCGATGACCTAAAAGATCTCTATCTGCAAGGTAACCGCATTAGGACGCTCGGCTACGAGGTACACGGACTCAGCCGACTCAGAAACCTCGTTATCAGTCACAATTTGATTCGCAACATCAAAGGAGACCAGCTCCCACCAAATCTCCAGTATGTGTACGTCGAGGGTGAGTTCGATTTTTTTTCTTCGTATTAACAGACTCTATTGATGCGTTTGATTGATTATAAATGTTTTGGCCTCTCTCCTTGTCTTTATCGCACAAATGAGTATAACAATGGTCTCAGTCATCATCTTTCACTGCTTTCTCCTGTAAAATTATGATGGAGGTAGGATATCATAGTGACCACTATACGAGTTCTGTATATCTTCCACATCTGAGCCGGCAATGCGCGTATGTGGTAAATACTGTTATGATAGACAAGAAAATCGGAGGTAAGCAGTAAGGTCAAAGCCACACTCCACCCGATTTTGCCTAGATTGTTATATTCAACTCTCCCTCCATTCTCTGCAGTGCCTGCTTCTTGCCTTTCAGTGAGCTAAAGGCTATGGTCAGAAAATATTGTCAGTTTTAGAACGGGCAAAGGTGACATGTTGGATATGAAAGAAAAGTGCAACCTTCTGAAAAAGTATGATCATCTTCCCTAAGAAAATCAGAAGGTAAACTTGCGGGTATGTTGAAAATTTCCGAACTATTGCTTTAATCATTGCTGAAATGGAGGAGCGATACAGAATCTGAAAGTGGAAGCATGACAACTTGAAACGTAACCTAATGGTATCGTGGAACACGTGTCGAATGAGAAATTTATCAAAATGAGAGAAGAGATTGGATTTGTGGTTGGATCTTTGCCTCATCGAAAGACCGAAGATTTTAAGATCATCCCAATGGAGAGCTGAATTTTCGATGAATTTTATTTATATGTGCAGCTGATTCAATGATTGTTTGATAACTCAAAAATATGTTAGTCCCAATAAATGTTTTAAGAAAGCTTAAAATATGAAATACGTATAATTTTTTTTCAGTTCTATACACATTGTGTCGACTTTTCTAATTTGAAACTAATGAGTAATACGAAATGAAGTCTTGTGTTCTGTGTTTTCGAGAATCTTTGTATTTCTACACAATTGTATTATTTGTAAGTCGTTTTGGGCATACTGATCATTCGGTTGTAGTGATCGCTTTGGTCTGGGTCCAACGAATCTCTAAATAATTGGCTATTTTATTTTAAGAAGAAATTGTTAGTTAATTGATGAATTAAATTAAGTTTGAATCGTATAGAATACTACATGCTAATAAGGGATGTAAGACAAACATTTTGGAAGAAATTCCGTAATATTTAAATTAATGAATTATAAGCTTCAAAAGATTAAATTAAGAAAAAAGATTCCAGTTTTTGGTATTTTTGAAAAATGATTATTTTTTCCAATAACTTTAAAATTAACTACTGAAGAATTCCCCTTTCCTTTATTCACTAACTAGCCGCCTTTGGCGACCAGCCGTTCGCCAATCTTAATGTTCGTTTAAATTTTAATAATTTAAATAGGTTGAACCGGAGTTTAACCCCCTTCTTCACCAAGTTGCGATAATGCGCCAAAGCTGGTAATCTTTATTATGCACTATAATTGAACATCTGCTCCTTTGCTTTTGAACATTTCGCAAGGCCGTTGTTGGCAATTTTTAAAAATTGCTCCAAGCAGGGGGTTAAACTCCTGTCGTACCATTAAATATTTTACGCAATTCCAACTTTAATAGATTCTTCAGCAAAATATTTTAAAACTTAAAATATTGATAACCATAATTCACTCATAATATTATTAAGGCCTTCAGTCATAACGTGATATGTATCTCTAATTTTCTATCACCCCTCGTAGAATTTATGCTTTAAATTAAAGTGTAAATGATTAATCTGCAATTACTGATAATAGAGTCACTGAGCGTTTAAACTTTATGGGCACTAAAGAATATCTTTCTTAATTTATGTAATATCTCAAGAATTTGTCAACAAAATTTTCTCAGATTCATCATGAACAGATCGATTAATTAACAATGTTTAATTTTAAATGCATCAAACACTAAAAAAATAAAATGAATCGTTTAAAATAATCGGTCGAAAACAGGTTTAAAGAAACTACTTAAAAACGATGTACTTAAAACTATAAGCATATACAAAAAAATATATAACTAATATAAATACAATTTAATTACAAAAGCATGCAACTAACCTAAAAATAATTTAAATCATTGAAAACAGGTTTAAAAAAACTACAGTAGACTCCCGATTATCCGCGGTGCGGATTATCCGTGCCTGCCGCACAAAGTTTTTTTTTTTTTTTTGACTGATTTTTTCAAAAAGGTGCAGTTTTACAGTTATGCTTTTGTAATTACATAATGCATTACAGTATTAAAACAGTACATATGTATTAATTTTTCTGTGTATCCTTGATGCCTCTCGTAAATACAAAGCACTTTTCTGTTTTCATCAACAAAATGCATTTTAGATTAGTTTTGAGTGATATACTAAAATATGAAGCGTTAGTTAAGCATTTCCTGCTGTTTATTTTACGTTTTATTGTACAAAAAACTATTTTTCAAAGTTGGAATTATTGTTTTCTTTTTTGCTATACCGGTTTTTAGCTTTTTTCAGATTATCCGCGATTTTTGTTATCCGCGTCGGCCGCGCCACCCAATTCCGCGGATAATCGGGAGTGTACTGTACTTAAAAAACGATGTACTTAAAACTATAAGCATATACAAAAAATATATAACTAACATAAATACAATTTACTTACAAAAGCATGCAACTAACCTAAAAATAATTTAAATCATCCGTTGATAATGGTTGTCATGTCAACAGTCAGAACGCAATACGCATGCGTGAATTTTCTTCGCCAGTTACGGTAACGCAAATGAGTGAATTTTTCTACGCCAGTTGGGGTAACGTTATGCAGATTATACATTTTTAATTTCCTTTATTCTGTGTTTTTTTAATTCAAAAGGACTTCAGAATGAATCTGAAACACTGATTAATTAACAATGTTGAATTTTAAATGCATAAAACATTAAGAAAATAAACAGAATCGTTTGAAATAATCCGCCGAAAAATGTTAACCCTAGCCTCATTACTGTTGGGAGAAAAAAAAACTGAAGCCTTACTCATTTGGAGGTGGAGAAAATGGAAGATTTTTTTTGGCGGGAAAGTTAGTTTTTAATTAATAATTAAAATTTCAAAAAAAGGGACCACAGGTGCACATTCCCGACCTCTAAGGTATAAATGTACTAAATTTGGTAACTGTATGTCAAATGACCTGGCCTGTAGAGCGCCAACACACACATATAGATATCGAATCGAATCACCTTGCTTTAGAAATATGTATTCCAATTTGAAACTTACTTGCTATCATTAAGTTATTAACTTTGAACTTCCATGACTTAGTTAGCGTTAATATTAAAGCCAAAATGGCATTTTGGATTAACTAGAATAATCTCCGCGTGTGTCAGTTTACTGTTTCGGCTTGAAATCCCTTTCTCCTGGAATCCGAATACGTATTTATATAATACGCTTACGTGGACACAAAATCATGTCGAATTTGTTAATCGCCGTTTGTCAACACTTCAATCTCGCGAAGGAACATCAACACGTGGTTTGATAAGATTGCAAGCGAACGCTATTGAAACGCGGTCAGAAATTTTTTTTAATAAAAAATTAACGGTCAAAAAACGTACAAAATTTTTCACGATAGGTTTAAGTCGTGCCGTATCGATTTTAAAACGAAATCGCCAAAAAAGAGAATACAGGTCGAATGAAAATGCTCAAGAATCGTTCATAAGAAGATCAAGTCGTAATGAACGAGATAGGGTTAAAGGATTTTTTTTGTGTACGGAGTGAAGTTGGTGAAGGAAAGTGCGGAAATACTGTTATGCTTCCAGATGCTTGTTATCCTTCAGAACAAAATCCTGTCAAACAACTATACGGGGATTTAAATTTCAGCATAGTTATGCTCCAAGAACTAAAAGGGAGAGCTATTCTAACTGTTACTAATGATGCTTCCTTTGAAATAAATAATCAAGTATTGACATGTTTGCCTGGGGAAACATTTACTTAAGAAGCTGTTGATAAAACAGTTAGTGACACACTAATATTTCCTGTAGAATTTCTTAATTCTTTAACACCTACAAGAAAGCCACCATATAAATTGCGTTTAAAGCCAGGATGTATTATTATGTTATTGCTAAATGTAGCTTCAACCAAAGATTTGTTCAAAGGAACTTGCTTCATTGTAACCTAATTGCAACGTAATATTATAGCGGCAAAATGCATTAGTTCTGCAAATGATGAAACGCATTTTATACTACGGATACCTCTTATACGTTCTGACAGTAATATAACATTTAAATTTAAACGAAAGTAGTTTCCAATTCGTTTGGCTTGTAATATGATAATTAATAAAGCACAAGGACAAACCTGTGAAAAAATTTGTTCCATGCTAAATAATCCTGTTTTTAATCAAGACAATAATATGTGGGCTTCTCACGTATTAAATCCTTTGTCTCTGTGACTAGTGCAGCATCAAATAGGACAATTTTAAATTGAGTATACCAAGAAGTTTTAAATAAATGATTTCTGACTGGTGTAAAGATTTTAATTTCTAAATTCTATGGGCAGCATGTCATTCAAAACAGACTACATACAATATTTTGTTGGCAAAAAAGTTTTGAATATTTGCACAAGGTTATCCATTTTAAAAAGCGAGAAATATATCATGATTCCAGGTTGCAATTTCTAATTGCCAACATATTTCAGGACATATTCTCTTCACTAATATGTCTTTTTCTGTTTTCTGCCGTTGATTGTTCACGCTTCAAAACGCTATTTCCCTAATGTTTTTGTAAATAGTGATTTTTTTAATTCTATTTCTATGGTATAGTTCCCAAATTTGAAAAATTGTGAGAAAAGCGCAATTTTTTGAACTTATTTCTGTGGTGGATGTATATAGTTATTTAAATGAGAAGTTATTTGTGTTTACGAAGAACTTTTCTGAGTTTCAATTTTTGAACGTATTTTTTGCCTTATATTTTTTATTTCTTTTATTGTTTTATCTTATTTTATAATGGACTGAATTTGAATATAGCCGCTTTCCGATTTTTTTTTTTTTTTTTTTTTTTTGTAAATATCAAATTCTTATTCTGTTTCTGTAGTGTAACTTCCAAATTTTAACAATTGTGAGAAAAGCACATTTTTTTTTTTTTAATTTCCTTTTTTTTAGTATATATCAATTTTTTATTCTGTTACTATGGCCTAGTTCCAAATTTGAAAAAGTGTGATTAAAGCACAATTTTTTAAAAACGTGTTTCTTTGGTGGATGTACATAGTTATTTGAATGAAAGTTATTTGTGTTTACAAAGAACTTTGCTGTTTTTATTTCTTTCATTGTTTTATCATATTTTGGTATAAATTGAACCTGAATATATCTGTTGCTAGACTGAAGTGGAGTAGTAGATGGCATTTCCTAGGGGTTGGCGAGCATAAGCGAGCAGGGGGCGGAGCCCCCTAGTTCTATGTTAAAAATCTAGTATTAATGAGGATATAAATGGAGACGAAAAAGAAAATTGAATGAATGCATCAAAATGTTCCTTGGCATCGCTAAATATTTAAAGGTTCTGAAGGAATTGACTTGTTTTCATTTAACATCCCCTTCTGCTTCCAATGCAGACTTCGGATCAGATGAACCGAATTGATGAAATGCCGGATTATTAATAGCTTTCCGTATAGTCACCTTTTTATTTTCTGGTTAATAAATTGTATGTAAAGAATGGTGTAATTTTTTAAAAATTTAGACTGACATTTACATGATTATAGGTTCGAAAAGGCAATTTTAACATAGTTTTGAAACACTTTGTAATGTGTCTATCTTTCTGAAAGCGGAGAAATAACAAATGAAAAATGTAAAAATATAATGAATCGAAAAATAAAAGAAAGTTTATAGCTTATGAGAAAATGTCATATATTCAAATACGACACTTAGTTGAGTCATGGTTTTTATCCACTTAAAAAACGCCGTTCATTATTCGATTCAGATGGAAATTAATTTAGATAGTTTTGTAAATTGTCTGTTAATGGCCTAATATCATTTACTATAATTAAAATTTTGGCATATGTGTTTCTGACGAATTTTTGCAATTTTTATCGACTAAATATTGCTTATCATACTTTATTACATTACAACCGTTGGTCCTTTTGAAGTTCAATTAATTTCAACCGCCTGATTTAGTCGCCAGAATTTCTGAACAATGACAGAAATATATATATTTTTTACTTTGTAGGCAATCCGTTATGGTGCGACTGTCAGCTTTTGCCTTTCCTTCGGCATCTGAATTCCACAAAGAAACTAAAGACGGACGTACCACTCTGCATTCCTCCGAACGATACCTCTCCGGGGGCATCCATTGACAAACGTCCGGGCACCCCAGCTCGATGTCCTGACGGTTGTAGATGCTTTTGCAAGAACAATGGGGACAACTACTATATTTTTGTAGATTGCAGCAACAATGGTCTCACAGAATTGCAGCCGCTTTTTGCTGCTGCTAACTTTACCACGCAAGAACACGTAAGTTTTTCTAGTGTCGCTCATTGTATAATCATTCCGGAAATTTGAAGAAGGGAGAGGTCACATCATTTATATGTGAATCTTTATGCAGATCAACCTTTCTTGTTGAATTGCTTATTTTTTACTTTTGGAATGGCAATATTTTCAAGATGAAATTTTACCTGTGCATTACGAGATTTGTGATTAACAACTATGAAAAAATATCTATATGGCAAAATATTGAATCTGGAACTGCCGAATATGGAAATAATTACTCTGTGGCATACAAATGCTCATAAAATGTTTTTTAATTCTTTCTAAATTTTTAATTAAAGCTAATCACAATTTTAAAGTTCTTTGATAATTTAGGTGTACATTATTACACGCGTAACATTTTTACAACACTTTAAAATTTAAAAAGGGATTTTTGGGAACCGAGGTATGCAATTTAATGTAATTTAGGAATTTGGTGCAAATTTTAAAATGAATAATCGGCAATCGAATGAAGATCTAAAGATCCCGATTGTTCAGAGAAAATGGAAATGAAATTCTTTTGTACCGAATCTGTTCTTATTGGTACCTGGGATTACAGTTTAAACCAAGAAATGATTCCGGATATGTAATTATGCGTAGCTTGCATTTACATCTGTGTAGGAGTAACCTTTTATAAAGTCGTCCTTCGGTCAGATGCACAGCTGTTGGAGGAAGACAATTTTGGCAATATTAATCATAATGTTTAATGGCACAATACGACATCCAACTAACAGAATTTTGAAAAGTCAAAGTAATAAAAATAGTAAAATAAAATCCAGACTAACAAACTTAAGATAATAACAATAAAAGTAAAATAAACTAAAAGAGTAAAATATTAGTAAATGAAAAATAGAACATGACGCCCTTGGGCGTAGTGGAAGCTCTTCGTTCTCCAAAACGCGCAGGTCCGTGGTTCGATCCTTGAGCTTTGAAAGGTTGACTAAGCCTTTCATCCCTTCAATGAGTCGATGAATTGAGGACTAAGCATGCTTGGGAGCTAAACACTGGGGGTTCCTCTTTAGGCTGACCACCTAAACGGAGCATAAACTGACCACCTAAACGGAGCTAAACGGAGCCTTGCACCCCACAGCCCTCGGTCAAGAAAGCTGATATAGGAACTGTAGGCCTTGGCTCACATGGGTTGTCGTACCACTGAGTTTAATTTAGAATGAAGAACATACCATAAGAGTAAACAATAAAATAATAGTATAAATAAAAGGTAATTTAAACTACTACTTCTATTAAGAGAAAGTAGCATGCATACAATAGATATGTGACATTTAGCAAAACATAAATCTGCTCTAAATTACAATAAAGTAAGCATTATAATACAGAAGAGAATGATTACCTAAGTATTATTAAACAAGAACAAATTATTTGTAGTGTAACTGATCCAAATTTTTCTTGTCTTCTGCCAAATTTCCCATAGTTCTATAACTGTTTGAAAAGATTTTTTCTCGTATTAGACTGCACTTTGGGCATCCATAATTATAATTTCTAACATTTCCCTCATCAGTAAAGAATTTACAATTGGTAATTTTCCAAAGAAACGATTTGATATGTTGGGAAACAATACAACTTGAGTAAGAGGAATTTTACCCATTCTGACTATTGACTCACTACATTCAATACATAGTTCCGACAAATAAAAAATTACACAATGATTTGAAGCGTAAATTGTAGTACCCAATTGATACTGATTTTACAATAAAAAATGGTTTCATTTCATTGATGATTATTGATTTTTCAGGTTGTTTCGAATTATGTATCATCCTCTATGAAAGAGAGGGTAGGATTTTTCTCTAATGAAATACGAGATTGTGTAGGGTTACTTTATTGCAGCAGTATTACTTAATAGTAAGATTAAGAAACTATCAATCCGAAAGCAATCATTATGAAATTCACTTTAAAAACTCAGTTTCACTTATGATTATGAAATCCACTTTTTTGCTGAACCGAAAGAATAAAAGATACATTGTATTTAGTGGGCAATAATGCTGCTAACACTAAATTAGAAATGAACTTACCCAAATTAGATTAGAATATTAAATTTAATGCAAAAAGAACCCAAAAGAAAGATACGATTAATCCGGCTTGAAGATAGTGTCAAGAGTCGCCCTCAGGTAAGGATTCAAACCAGGGATTTCTTTCTGTGAAGGGTATGACTCACAGAAAAATTGATCCCTTCTGATACTAAAATCTCAGGAAAATGAGGTTTTGAAGATAAAATTACTATCACAAAATTAAAGAGAATAAATTGCACAATAATAAGCAAAATTATTTCCAAATTTTTAAATCTAAGTAATAGCACATATAGATTGCTCAAAACCAAACAACAAAAAAAGAGAATAAAACCTAAAACCAAAAAAAAAAATCATTATAATATGAAAGCAAAGCCTATAAAAATTGAAAATAAAACTCCAAAATACTGTGTGAAGAAAGTAAACCTATTAGTGTAAACGCACCTCATTAAACTAAATTTAATTTTCTCACTTTTAAACTTGCATACGCCTACCACGCTTGGTAATGATGCATCATCATCATAAGGAATAATTGAAGGTTCTCAGCGCCATTTATTGAGTTAATAAGATTGTAATAAGAAGACTATAATTAGTAATAATGTTTTATTAATTTTTGTAATTCTTGGAAAAATAACTGAATTTTTCCAAAAATCTATTCTAAACAGAAGGTCAATTAATGAACGATTCGGAATCCTTCAATGATTGTTCGAATCGTTCATTTGAACAATTCGTTAATTGATTGCCAATGCATTTCCAATTTTCTGGCATGGTTTAGCGTCAGTATCCAAGTCCATTAGTCTCAGACTCTAGTTAAGATTTCGCGATAAAGTTGAATTGCGAATCTTCTAGAATAAGTGACCTCTGAGTGTCTAGATATCTCTTGAAATGGAATTTTGTTCCTAGTTCCAGTAGATGGAAATAAGTGGTTTTGGAAGAATTTTCGAAGGGAAGGGATCGATGTCTGTGTTTTGTTTGGAGAAAAACCTCTTACAGATTGTCTGATCACAGCGAGAAAGTTGTTCCTAAAGCTTACATCATCGGTTTACCAGTTTTTGGATAATACTGGTTAAAATGACAATTTGAAAATTGAATCAAATATCTTTTGCCTTCCGCCATTTGATATCCTTCAGCCATACGATTCCTTAACTCCTTGTTTCACATCCATATATCCTGTCTATTGATGCTATTGACATGGCATTCTTTCATTTCCAGAAATCAACATCTCTCACGATCTTTCTGCCACGGAACACGGATGAGAATGCTTTCTTTTCTGAAAGTGTCCCCTTCGTCATCCAAGACGAAATCAAGGGTTTGGATTTTTCACACAATTACCTGATGTCGGTGGAAGACGCTCGTCTTCCCGAAGGTACGAAACACCTCCGCCTGGCCCACAACCTCTTTCGTCAGCCTCCCATCTCTTTGCTGAACTCCCTGCAGGAGCTGAGAAGAGTGACGCTGTCAAATAATCCTTGGACCTGCGATTGCGGTACCTCTGTCTTCAAAAGTTGGATTGAGATCCACTCCACCTTGGTGAGTACTCTGATGAACTGTTATTTAATACAGAACGTTTATAAATGAATATCCTTATTTCGCAGGTCTGTTAAGCAGAAAAAAACAAAAGAAACAAAGTAAGCTTTATTGTTCATCGAAAATCAAAATAATTTTTTAAAGTGTTATGTGAGTTATAAGAGTTCACTGTGAGCTGATCCATAAATACAAAGGTTATCGTAGAAGTATATGTTGATAACTTATCCCACAAGTATGCATGGCAATACTTGATTTTTGTTTCTGGAGTTACATTTAACAGCAGGTGTTTGTTCGGCACCCAACCAACAGATGTTGATAAGGCATATATATCTGCAGGCTTTCAAAGCAACCCATTAGAGATGCTGAAAGAGCATGGGATGAGTTATCATATCGCATTTTTATCATTTATATTTTTGGAAATTATTGTAATGAACAACTATAACTGTACCAAATTTAATTTTTCAATAGTTGTTTGTCATTTCTGATAAACAAGAAGGTTATACTTCGTTTTGTTTTCTTTTAATAGCTATGCAAAATTCAGATATTCATTTATAATCGCCCTGTATTTTGTTAATTTATATTCGATTTGTGCAAATTAAAATGGTATGCTTCGATTTTTTGTGATATGCAAGCTCTCTTAGACGATTGTTAAAAAACTATAAAAGTATGCAAGACATTTAGAAACAAGTCATTTTTCAAGAGAACATGAAGTCAGAAACGTAAATAGGGCTTTGTGTGTGAGTTAAATAAAAGAAGGGATATCCAAATTAATTATACAACATATATTTAATATAATGTAATTTCAAAATGACATAACAATCAAGTCACTCGAATGGCAGCATTACAAATTGTAACTACAGGTATACACAATAGCAAGTATAGCGCAACAGATCTTTAATCTACTTGATGCTTGGAAGACACAGTGCATCGCTACAAACTTACTATTCTCAGTTGTTTTTTCTTCCAACTGATTTCTTGTTATTGTGAATATGTATTTAATTAGCGATTGTTTTACACTTTCTCTAGATTATTTTTCGTTAATCAGTAAACGGGAAAATTTGGTTGAATGACCATATACCAAATTTCATCTGTTTAGTTAAAAGTGGTTTCTAATTATCTTTGTCACAAAAAATAGACGTATTCCAAAAATGTGTTTATTTGGATTCAGCGATATACATAAGGTAGAAATTCGCCAAAGCATTTTTCTTTTTCTTTAATGATTGCAAGATTTTATCTTCAAGTGCGAGGAAATAATAATAATAATAAAAGAGATCATATATTATGATAATATTCTACATATTAAACAGCCAGTTTATGGCAAGCCAACATATAGCTAGATATTTGATGACAAACATTGAGTAACGCAGTGTAAAGCCTGATGCTAGACGACAGACTTATAGCAAGTCAAAATTTAGTCAGATGTTATATGCCAAACATCGAAAACATCAACTTGCTGCCAGATGCTAGTTGAACAATATTGAGTAAGCCAGCTGTTAAATGACAAGCAAGGGTAAATCAACATGCAGATAGTTGCTAATGACAAACAGTGAGTAATTAATATGCAGCTAGATATTGGATGGCAAGCATAGGGTATGCATGCACAGCTAGAATTAAAATGACGGGGAAAGCCGTTTTTTCTTTAGTCTTAGATTCTACGTGAATCTATTCCGTAGAAATTAATGAGTATATGTTATCAATGTTGTCAAATAATTTATTTTCCGTTTTCTCAACAAACATGCATGTTTATGCTATTCATTGTATCTTGTTTTCTTATTGCGAATACTTAATTCTATTTAAATGTGTGATATTGTCATTTGTAATTGATTTTAAACGTGCTTCGAGAGAAATTCTATATTACTTATTTACAAGCGCGCAAGTACAAGGAATGTTCAGATGAAAAGATACGAAACGACGCTGTGGGTATAAATGAAGATTTTATTGAAAGTATACATCATAGGCCTGAGCAGAATGATCCCATTGATTAACGAGCCGAAGGATTCCTTGTTCAACAATTCTTGTGCCGTGAGGAGACCCAGTCCTTCATAGCGTCCTTGAGTTCGCCGTCCGAGTTGAAGTGCGTCCTTTCATATGTTCTTTCAGGGGACCAACCACATGAAAATCGCAAGGCGACATGTCCGGGCTGTAGAGCGGATGGTCGAGCTGTTCCCACATGAAGTTGGCCAGTTTTGCGTGTGTGTCCCTTGGGACGTGTGGACGCGCTTTATCATCGACCAAAACCATATCTTCTGTGAGTAGCCCTCGTTTTTTGTTCTTGATGGACCTGCGTAGTCTTCCTGGTGTCTCACAGTAGAAATCGGATTTAATGGTTATGAGAAAACATCTGAAAGGGAAGCGCTTCAACTCGTACGGCGAATTCAAGGATGCTGTGAAGTACTGTATCTCGTCACGGCCACAGGAATTTTGGGAACAAGGAATCCTTCGGCTCGTTAATCAATGGATCGTTGTGCTCAGGCCTATGTTGTATACTTTGAGATCTTCATTTATACTCACAGTGTCTTTTTGTACCTTTTCATTTGAGGACCTCTTGTAATTGAATATTTATTCTCAATTTGAAGAAGAATTAATTTATTCAAAGAAATCGATTGACACTTGTATCAGGTTTCTTAAATTATAAAACCAATGCAATCGATTGCGCTTAAAAAAATTGTTTCCTACGTATCTTTTTCAATTCCTACTATTAGTTCACAATCTCCTTATATATATATATATATATATATATATATATATATATATATATATATATATATATATATATATATATATATATATATATATATATATATATATATATATATATATATATATATATATATATATTGTTCAAATTTTCAATAGTTAATAAAATACTTTTTATTCATTCACTCAGTTTTTGTTCAAATATTAATTAATTAAATTTGTCCAGTAATTTCTACGCCAAGCTCTGAGATTACTGACGCGACATCCGATTATATATAATATAAGATATATAAAAATAATATAAGAAAATAAACAGGAATTCGATATAAAAAATATTATATATTACTTGACGTAATACTTCATTCATTATGTAATTTCAAATATTAATTCATTAATTAAATTTAATTAATTTTTAATACTTTAAATAGATTCGCCAAATGGTCGCCAAACTAAAAATTTTAATAAGTAATTTAAAAGTATATAAAAGTATATAAATATATAATATATAAAACTTGAAGTCGATAACACTTGATGTTAATACAGGTTTTTCAATTTTATTTCTATTTTGCCACTTAATATTGTAATTTTGTCATATATATATACATACATATTTATATTAATTGTAATTATTTAATAAAAAAAAAACTAAAATAATTTTTTTTGTTGGCCTAAGTAGGAATTGATTAAAATTTTTTTAAAAATATATTACTTGTTCAGTTATAATACAAGATATTACTGCTCCTAAAATTAAAAACTCTATCATCGAATTTTGTGGAATAAATATCAATAAACTGTGGCAAGGTGAGCCCTATATTTTAAGAAACGAGTAAATAAGTAAGAATTTTAAGACACAAGAGCTTCAAAGTAGAGAGTGATTGAATGAGTATGATTTCACCGGTGCACGAACTCTGCATTTTGAGAAGAAAGCATGGGAAGAGCAATTTAATGGAATGAGTATAAATCAGGGGAATGAGTATGAGTTAACTGATGCATGAACTCTACATTTTGAAAAGAAAGCCTAGCAAAAGCAGTTTCATGGAATGAGTTGAATGAGTATGAGTAAAAAGGTGCATAAAGTCTAGATTTTGGGAAGAAAGCCTAAGAAAAGCAATTTAATGGTTCAAAATTTTAAAATTCCTGAAATAAGTTAATAAGTGGGAAGGAAATAGAACTAAAGATGCCTATTTTGAGGGCTGAGCAAGAGTAAGAATTATATGGCACTAGAATAAAAGTTCTTGGAAGAATATGAGTGAGTATGAATGAGCATGATTGATTAATTGATTGTTGTTGTTGTTGTTTTTGGTGCAAAGCCAGGCCTGACCATTCTGCTCCAAACTCATGGTATTTTTAATATCTTTATCTCCAATTTAATATTAAAAGATTAAGAAATAATAAAACAACAACAAAGTGAAAGGACAAATTTAATCAAATAAGATTAGTCAACCAATATCAATAATAAAAGGAAATATTTTTTTTCTTGTATCTGTCAATTAGTCTACCGTCTTAAGTTGTGCATGATCAAAATGTTTTATTCTAAAATTATTCAGTCAGAATATATTTTATTGTTAAAAAGGTGTTGCATGAAGAATGCATAGGTGATAATTCTCCTTTCAGTACATGATTATGTGTAAAATAAGTATGACCAGTCCTGAGCTTTGCCAGTTTTACGAACAAGCAAACTGGCAACAGAAAATTGGTAAAATTTGAAGAGTAAAAGGTAAAATTAGGTACGCTGTTAAAGAAAACATTTAATAGCGTATGAGTGTCTTTAGAAATGAATGAGTAGAACATAAATGCCGATAGAGCCTGAAATTCTCTCAATAAATAAGTGTCTATAAGTTTTGGAAAGTTCACATCTGTAGAAATGGGTATGAACTTCACAATTTTTTTAATGTCTTTACTTGGTTCTTGATATAATAACTTTTTGTATGTAGATTCCAGACATCAATGAAACTCGATGTGGCCCTGATGAGCAAGATTCACCCAGACTGGCCAACCGAGCCATCTGGACTCTGTCAGACATAGAACTCTGTCCAACGGACGTCGAAATTTACGTCTCGGTTTCCCTCAGTGTTCTTGGTAAAAAAAATATTTCAATATTTACATTCAAATTGTTTCTACAAATTTTACTTAACGTGAAGGTGGATTTACAATCGGCCAGTAGACAACTCAAGCGTAGAAATGCAGAAAAATGCAGTTTGGTCCATGGCAAGTATTTGTCCTGAGAGGACAACAATATGCACAGTATTTATTTTTTTCTTACTGCGCATGCGTTTGTAGAATTTGGAGGGCTTTTTGGCTTAAAAAAATTGATCACTTATCATAGATTAATTCCGACATTTTTTGTTATCTGTTCTTTCTGATGCGAAGTTGTGCTTTTTTCCCATTTATTTGCCATTTTTTTTGTATAGTTTCCCAAATTTAGGTATGCAGACCATTTTTTTTATTTTACCATGTTTTTTTTTGTATAAATATCCTCCATTTTAATATGATACGCAATGAAAAAGAAAAATCCAGGGATGCCAAAAAGGCAATTTATAGTTAAGCATGGAATGCCTGAATTTATCTTATGAAATTTGACAAACCTAAATTAATCTCTTTCTGCACATGTGTTGTCTTACTGCCCATCTTATAACTGGCAGACGATAAACCCAGCTTGAAGTTCTGTAAATTGTAATGTATGCCATTCCAATTAAGCTAATTTAAACTAATGGAATATATAGGTTTTATATTCCGTTACCATACTTCGAAATCACAATTTGAATTTAAATATTTTTTTTAAGTTACACATAAAAATTTGATAGGAATTTTTCACAATCAATATTCTCAATGAACCAACTGCTTGCCTATGAGTTCTAACTCTGGATATTCCTGTCGTATAGTTTGAAAAACAATGACACTGGGGGAATTAATTAAAATATGTTAATAACGTAAGTGAGAAATTTCTCTACTTAGTTTAAAGTTATTGGGTTTAGTCTGTCGACACTGCAACTATTTATTTCTATATAAAATTCAAATTCAAATGATATTTGTTATTCCTGATATATCATGCATGTATATGAGTAGAAATCTGCCTTTCTGTCGACGTTATAAACTTTCTTATTCTGTTGCAGGAAGTTCGTAATGCTTCTATAAATTCGCAATAATTATAGCTTAATTAAGTTGAACAGGTTTATCACTTTATTCCGTAAATCATGAATAAACAAATGGACATTTTGAATGATTTGTTGTTAGCATCATCGTGCACAAGATGTCTTTTGTGCATTAACTCGACAATACTTTACCATATTGCAACTACCTCTTTCCCATTATCTTATACCAGTTTCGAGACGGAAATAATATCTCTGGTTTTAGCCAATAGGTGAAGCTGTAAGTGGTTCTATCGTATGGGGGTAGATATTCAGATACCATTTTCATGACTAAAGTTGCCATCGTTCTGAAATTAAGATGTCAAATTTAATAGGGAATTCATGTATTTCTTATAATATTTAGGCCATTTGTCTTCAAAATAGACTGCGCCTCTTTGTTTGGAAGTCATTTTAGAATTCACTTATAATCCAAGTAGTGTTTTAACGTAGCAGCACAATTCACAACTAAGCATCATAGTATTTTGATGATCGAATTACCAGTGACTAATAGCATTATTTATATTCATATAAAATAATGTTTTAGCTGTCGTTGTGGTGGCTTCTGCTATGTCGATTGTGTGGATTCGATACAAGACACCCATAAAGGCCTGGCTATACGCTCACGGAATGACCTGGGTCAAAGAGCAGGACATCGACCAGGACAAGGAGTTCGATGCTTTCTTCTCCTTCAGCTTTGAAGATTGGGCTGTGGTCTTTCCAGATATCTTTAACGGTATGATTGTCACAGAACAGTTTTTTCTCTTTGGAATATTTGGCTATGAAGCATTGTAATTTAGATTTTAAGTCCATTAAACGCTGTCTCCACGGGTTATTTTTATCTTAGAAGAAACCATGGGAACGGTTTTTCTACCTCATTCTCCGATACTTACAGAAAACTTCGTTTTTTATATTAACTCGTTTTGTAAGAAAAATATTTAATTACTCACGTTGTGTATCTTCCGGTTTAGTCTCTAAACTTTTATATTTTATACACAAGTGGTTATTTTGATGCCAAGACCGCATCAACATTTATCCTACTTTACTTTTAGCCTACTAAGACACTCATCTGCTCCTTTCTTCACAGAGGAGAGAACGTGTATAGAAAAAATATCATTAACATTTTTTGTCAAATTAAATTTTAAATACAAATCTGGAAATATAACCTTTCTCTCCCGAACACAACCCTTAAAAATTGAAATCTGTTATCGGAAATTTCAAGTTATCATGTGAAAACATTATTATTTTTTATGTCATTGTTTTGACGCTTTATAAGCCAGATAACAGCTACGAGACATGAGAAATTTTTTTTGTCTTGTGCTTATGTTACTCGGCTACGAACCCAAAGGTTGCGAGTTCGACTCTCGCTTATAAACAATCGCAACACTGGTGACCGATGACGAAAATACGCAAACTTCATACAACTTTTGTGGCGCTCTCTACCAGAAATACATAAAAATAATAAGAATAAAAAAATAAGTTGATAAAAAAAATCAGCCAATAAATTTTAAAAAAATGGATAAGGTGCAACAGCCAATATATTACCACTAATAACCGAAAAAAAAAAAAAAAAAAAAAAAACTGGACAAAATATTGTTCGTCTCACCTCCGACGCACTGGAGAGGGAGTAATGTGGTGACGCTTTATAAGCCAGGTAACAGCTAATAGACATGAGAATTTTCTTTTGTCTTCTGGTCATGTTACTCGGCTACGAACCATAAGGTTGCGAGTTCGATCCTCGCCTATTGCCAATAGCAACATCATTGTTTGGCTTAATTATTTTAAGTCATCATTAATAACTTTAAACAAATTTGAAACCATCACGCGACTATCAGATTATGCATGCGTCGATATTTAGAAAACAATTTTTTTTTTTTTGCAAAATTCTTCGAGCAAAAATTTATCTTAAGGCCAGATTTTTTTTTTTTGTGCGAAAATTTGGTTTAAACTGGCGATTATTGCCTTGCGCAATCGTCAACTTATAGAAAAGCGATGGTTTTTTTCCCCCACTTCAAAATCGTTTGAGCTCCAACACTTTTTTGCCAGCTACAAAAATTGAAAATGAAAGTTAAAAAAAATTATATTATTATCATTATACTATACACATCTTTCGATACCTCTCCTCGTTGTTTCGTATTGGTTCTCGTTTTCTTCTTTGTGTTTCTTCGGGCGATAACTTCTTAAGACTCTGCCTTTTGTTGGCTAGACAGGACAATTGGGTATGTGGCACGGATTCACACTAAGTTGTAACTTTTTGTGGCGATTAGTCGCCGAACATGACAACGTTCTTTATCATTTTCTAATAGCCCTAAAAGCGAAAATTGATGTCTCAAAAGCGATAAATCGCCAATTTTCTACCTGTGCATTTTGTGGCTTGAAAAACTCCAAACCAGAATAACATCAAGTTCTCACGTGATAATAATAGAAAAGACAAAGAAAAGGAAACACCTAATTGTACCTTAATGACCCATATTTTAATTAAATCCCCTCATAAATTAAGATTTGTTTATTCTTTTTTCAGTGATCGAGAAAAAAGTGCCGAACATCCGGCTGTGCTTTCCTTGTAGGGACTTCCGTCCCTGTAATGAAGACATTTACAGCGAAATTGTCAGATGTTTGGAAAGTTCCAGACAGACAGTTCTCGTTCTTTCCAGGTATTTCAGGAATAAGTTCTATTGTATCAAGTTACTAATAGTCATTCATAGAGTTTATTTAGAAATTGTAAAAATTTTTTTTTTAAAGCTGTCAATAATGTGTTTGTAAATATTATATTTTAGTAAAAAAATCTGGGGGTTAGAAGCATGAAACGCTGACAAAAATACTTCAAATGCGAGTAAATAGGGCTCACATTGAATTTGAAAGACTGCATAAGATAATTCAGTTAGACTTAATTTTAGCCTTATATTAAATTCAGTTTTTACACTTTTATGTTTTTAATGCTCCTTCCCATAATTTATATGAAGTGTTTCTTTCTGTTTTTTTTTAACTGATCGCTTTTGACGATTAGCTATTTTACCAAGAATATTGGTTGCAATGAATTTTGATTGAATTTCTTATATGTTACTTGTTGTCCATGATCCTCTCAGCAAATTAACATTTGCACTCGGATGGTGCCTCTCACTCACCATTCAAGATGGTGTATCATTTTGACGTTTTATTTATTTCTTTTTCAATTTTCATTATTGAAAACGCTTACAGAATGATAAAACAGATATAGATTAATTTTTGAAAGAAATTCGACTTAAAACAATTGTGCATATTTATTTTTCAGAGTAATAGACAAATTTTTGTGTTAATTGAATAATTATGCATCAAATTACTTTTCCGAGTGCAAAGCATTAAATATTTTTAAAAATCAACAAGATTCAGAAAAAACGTCGTTACAATAATTAAATAGAAGATATTAGAAAAGACATTTTTTAAATTTAAACTCAGTGTAAAAATTATATTTGTGCTTTAATATTTTCTTAGATTATAGCGGAAAAACGACAAAAATCGATCATTTTTAATGATTTAAAATTTCAAAATGTATCCCTACGAGATTCACTTTGCGAAGTTTAATTACGCCAAATTTGATTCAAGTTCAAACGTTCTGTTACGTAGAACGTCTTAATTTGCACACACTCTATTTTATTATTAGTGATAATAAAATACTTTAATAAAAACATCGAATTTTTTAAAATTATATTCTATTTTTTATTTCAAATTAATAATTCAATTTTATAAAAATTATTCAATTTTATTCATATTTTTATAAGACGCTGTTTGTATCGATTCCAAAATTTAAATTTAAAAAATCGTATTAAACTTAATATTGATTTGAGTTTTAATTTCTTAATGAAGGCAAGTAGTGCCCGATGTATAGCATATTTTATGACATGTCGTCAAATTTGTCTTTAAAAGAACGATAATAAACTCTATGAAGTTTTGTCTTCATAATGTACCCTAATTATCTATATAAGTGTTGCATCTTGGTTGCTACGCTATTGCTACCTTCTTGTATAATTCGGTTTTAAGACATCACAAATGAAATGATGTCGACAATGAATTCACATTTTTATGCAACTAGACATCATTCTCGAAAGCTTCCAATAAAATTCTTATGAAAATATATGAAATTACTTTTTGTAGTTCTATGATATATATAATTTTCACTATTTTTTAAAATATTTTTATTTTTAAATATGATAATTTGGGTACAAAGAAATAAATGTATTGAGTGTTTTCACTGAATTGAGCGATAGTACGAGAGAGCAATAACTAAAAATTTATATAACTTTTTTTCAGCACAAGATACAAATAGTACAATGTAAAGTAGAATAATGAGCCATATAATGTGTGCGTATTTGAAAAAATTTTGGTTTTGTAATCTAGTGGATTTCTTTTTCATGCACCTAAATTTCTGTATTAGATGTTCGAATCCATTGTTTCTCAATTATTACATACTTTTTTGGGTATTTAACTTTTGTTTGTTCTTTTTGAAATCTTAAGAGAACACTCTATTTTTTAATTAATGTAAAATTTTTCCGTCATATGCTTGGTGGTCGAAATTAATTCTGGCGTGGGAAAAAAAAAACTAAACATCTCAGAATCAATATCCTTTTCTAATTGATCGAGGCACCATCAATGAGGAACCCCAGAAACAGCTACTCAATTTCTTAAAATAAGAAAGAGGATTAAATATGAAAGGTGAAATGTCTTATAGCCTTGCTGTTAGTCCAAAATTAAATGCAGATCTACAGTTTTGGTATAACAATTTGTCAAATTTTATCAGTTGTCCCGATGTGCTGATATCAGCTATTTTAGGTTTACATAATAAATTTATAAAGACATAATATATATAATAAATACATACAAAATAAAATGCATACTTAAATAATTTACATAATATATTATAAATACCCTATTGTTACATAATAAATTTTATAAAGATATACGAATTTGGTACCATGATGACATAAAAATTTCATGTATCTAGTCTCGAGTTCTGGTGATAACATGAGCTCAGAAAAGCCATTTACTCTTTGATGAATTTATTTGAAAACGAAATATATATCTACAATTTTACTGTAAAAAATCACGTACTAAAATTTGCCTATCCAATTTGTTACACTTTTGAGTTATCGTATTCAAAAACAGATTGGCAGGGAAAATAAATCCGAAAACGGATTTATGAAAGTCTCGAGATCGAAAATTTTAATTGTTACTATTATTTCTTCAAAGACGAGAAAATAAAAAGTAATACAATGCACTCCCGAGTATCCGGTTCGCGACTATCCGGTTTCCGTATTCTCCGGCCTAATTTTTTTTTAATCATAATTAAACGAGGAAGGCAAGTGATTGCATTGGCGACATTGCTAAGGCATTAGAAGCGGACGAGTTATAACAGAAAGCAAACAATTCTGCTCCATGTTCATTGTTTCGTCAGTGGGTAACGGACCTCAACCGTTGCTGTTGTCCCTGATTATAACTGCACAATATATACAGTATTCGTAAATTGTTCTTGGGGTATGCTTAAAGTGTTTTTTTTTTTTTTTGACTGTACCGCAATGAAGATATAGAATTTAGGTTAAAATGTGAACAGTTTATATCCTTTTACATACTTTTTCTCTAATAAATTTTCGATACGTGCAGTGCCGTTTATAAACATATATAAATTACCAGTACAGTACCTTTTATTTTAACTCGACACGTTACGTGCTACTGCTTCCATGATTCACCAAGCCGAGTTCACATTCTACCTGGCTTGAGATAAATGGAGGGCTCAATATTCAATAAGAAGTGGAAGTATTACAATGAGTTTTTGTATAGAAACTTGTCTTCTAATATTGGGGGTCAAAAAATGAGTTCAAAGAACCCTGACCTATCCAGTTATTTGTGTTATCCGGCCTGCCCTTCCGCCACATTAGGCTGGATGCTCAGGGGTGTACTGTAATATCCAATTCAAAATTTTGAGCTTTTGAATATTTAACAACAATAAAAAGAAACTAATTGGCCTTATAGTGATTGTTTGTTCTGTTCTAGGAATTTTCTCAAGAGCGAATTGTGCATGTTTCAGTTCAAAACCGCGCATGTGCTTTCACTGAAAGACCACGGGCACAGGATCATCATCATCAAGATGGGAGATCTTCCCAAAGAGAAAGATTTGCCTAAAGAGATTCAGATATATCTGAAGAGCCATACGCGTCTCACATTGGGAGACAGGTACTTCTGGTATAACCTGCTCTACTGTCTGCCTAAGGGCATGAAGTCGAAGAAACCAGTACCTGTCTGATAAATCACTGTCATAAGACATCAAAAGACACAACCACCATTTCGAATAAGTTCTGTGATAATATTAATGTTAGTATTGTACCTTAAAAATGTCTTTGGTTGAAATGAATTTATCTGTATTTCAACCTTTTAGGACATTTATTCATCGTCTTGAAAGTTTCTAGCAGCCGATAATCACTAAAATAGTCTTCAATGATATTACACTGAAGAGCTAGAAAAACTGGTACCCCAATATAATATCTTATAAAGTCCCTACGAGAACTCAGAAGTGCCGCAACACGGCGTGGCATGGATTCAACAAATTTGTGAAGATATTGTAGAGACAGTTCGCACCATGATTCCTGCAGGGCAGTACACAAAGCTGTGGGAGTGCTAGGTGATGGAGACCTCCTAAAAAAGGGGAGGGAAGTACTGAGTAAGGGGAACATATCTGGGACATTGCGGTACATCCCAGATATGCTCGATAATGTTCATGTCAGTGGAATTGGGTGGCCAAAAGAGGGAACGAAATTCAGAGAGGAGAAGAGTGCTCCTCGGAATAGGACATGAATGAATGCAGTTGATCAGAACGTATGTTAACGTACGGATGACATGTCATGATCGTATTCAGATCTATCACCGGTTCCATTTCATGCCAACTGTACACCCCCTAATATTATCACAGAGCCTCCACCAGCTTGGGCAGTTCCCTGTAAGCATAAGGGATCCATAGATTAATGGGGCTTTCTCCACATCTGTGCACGGCCGTCCGCCCGATACAATTAGAAACGGGCCTCATCATACCAGACAGCGTTTTCCCATTTATTAAGAGTCAAATGACGGTGCTGGTAACACTCTCAAGCGAAGCGCAGAGTTTTGTGCCGCTGAGTCAACAATGGTACACGAGTTGGTCTGCAGCTGCGAAGGCCCATATAAATTGGGGTACGTGTTTCAGGATTGTTTTTGATAAAGCCAAAGAACTAAAGTATATGGATGGCATTTTAGAAAATGTAAATGCATCTCTTGGTTTTAATGAACTTAATATATTACTATTGGGCACTGAATATGCTTTCGAAGATTTGTCATTAAATCCTGTTTTACCGGATGCTGGTATTCCTTTATCTTCAATGGATGTCCCAGAAATTCTAAACTATTCCGCTTCTATGGGCATTCCCTAGAAAATCAAATCACCCCAGTTAAATCTCAACATTTATCTAGAAATCATGGGTTATACAGATAACCAAAATGTATTTCAGGATAATTCCGAAAATCTTGTTTGCCAGAAAGATCCGGATTATGATAGCAAATATTTACAAAGTGTCTTAGATAAAACATACAAAAAACCTGGTCCATGTGACAGTGATCATAACTATACTGCGAAACATTTCCTAAATGTCTTGTAAAAATGTAGACAATATTTATTGTCCCTGTACAGAAGAGATAGCTACGGAATGTGAAAACCGAATTGACCCAAAGCGTGTTCACATCCAGCCTTCAGAGAAACCCTATGTTTGTGTGACTTGTGGTGTCAGATTTCGGCTGGAAACTACTGTCCGTGGCCATCTACAAATTCATTCAAGAGAAAAATTCTATCAATGCAGGTACAATTCCCGATACAGAATTCTTGTCGAGCATTTAAATACTCATACAAAGGAAAGAACCTTCGTTTGTCTGCAATGCAGTAAAGCATTTGAATGCAAAATTTCGTTTACAAACCATGCCGTAGTACATTCGGGGAAGAAGTCACATATCTGTGGGAGATGTGGTAGAGGATTTTCTACGAGACAAACACTTGTGGTACATTTACGTACACATACTGGAGAAAGACCACATGTGGGCAAAACATGTGAAAAGGCTTTTATACAGAAAATTTCTCTAACTTCGCACAAAAAACAACAAGATGGAATAATTACTTATGCATGTAAAGTATGAGGCAAAAAATACAGGAGGAAACATCTTTTTGATAAACACTGTCGAATTATTTGAATTATTATCCAATTTTTAATACAACTGCAACTTAACTCTTTCAAGACCGATGAGACATTCTAAGTAAACGTTAATCTATATATTTTTTTAAAAAATGGTTTCGAAAGAGTTAAGGCATTTTTATTTTAAAAGTTTAAATTTAAATTAAACTTCTGGAGTATTTATAATTCCAGAATCTACGTGAATTATGCATTTTAATATAAAACATCTTCCAATATCTTGGCTCGAAATTTTTTTAATTTTTAAAAAACTTGCTAAAAATGTCCTATTTCGCATAATTTTGGATTATTTTGAGATGGATTTTTCAAATTATAATCTAGAATAGGAATATAAACGACAATTCTCGATTATATTCAATGTATTTTAGAAGTTTATACAATTTGAATGTATGGATTTAGTAATTGTATTAATATATTTTTTCATATTAATAGGTGCGAAATAATATGTGATAAATTCGCATAATATGTGCAACATATGTGCAAAAAATATGTGTAAATAAAGAATACAAGTGATATTTTAACTCTGAACTAATGTAAGATTTTTTATAACCATAAATTTTATGGGAAACTGGGTTTCTAGGAAAAGTCCTGTGTTTTTAAGTAAAGCTCTAGAATAAAATAGATGTTATTGAATTAATCTTTGTGAAAATTTTAAATTCTTTAAGTTTGAAGCGCTCACTATTTTTGAAGGAAAAATAATTTTTTTTTCTTTTCTGGTAAAGAACGTTTTTATTACGTTAATCTATGTGAATGTGAGAAGAGTGATTCTTTGTCATTCTGATTCATATTGTATTTGTGTATTGTAAATGCTCTAATAAAACCATAGTCTGGTGTAGTGTATATTCAGTTTCGTGTTTTCTTGTTAATAATTATTTTATCATATTCTATATTAACAGTTTTTCCTCCTGGAATATTAAACCATTCATAACGATTATGGTTACTTCTAATGCATAGATAAGTCAAAATTACTTCTAGTGCATAGATAAGTCAAGTATTCAATGGATCACCATTTGAATAAAAATAAGGAAATAGAAGGTGTCATCTTGTGAGATAGTAAAGAAAATAAAACAGTTAAGTGATTGATCCTTTGCAGTCGAATGTCTTCTCTCAGCCACCATTCAAGACGATGCATTACTTTGACATTTTATTTATTTATTTTTGTGGTGGCGGGAAAATTTTCTTGTGATGGTCGGGACGACATCACTTTCGTTTCCTCACAAATTCTTTTCCTTTGGGGCCCTACGTTGAGTGCCAATGTGGTGGAATATAAATTATTATGATCCATGCAGGAAGCAACAGGACGAATGTTTTTAGGAACATTTCTTTTAATAATCACATTCACACATTAAACAAGCACAAACACAAAGAAAAGACATTCACGCGCGCGGCTTCACAGTTCAGCATCACATCTCATTCTAATTACAATCGCAATGCACTATGGGATGGCCTAATCAGGCATCGCCATCTATTATCCAAAAGAGAAGATAAGAGTAATGCAACTGCTACATTTTTAATTTTAATTTTTAAAAATACCTACAGAATGTTAAAATGATGTACATTCATTTTTCAGGAAATTCAACTTAAAGCAGTTGCAAGTATTTATTTTTTGGTGTAATGAACATATCCATGTATGAAGTAAATAATTATGCATCGAATTACCTTTCCTCCTACAAAGAGTTAAGCATCAAATTGTATGAGACATTAAAGCCGCGTTATAGAGATAGTTTGATACATGTTCTGTATATAGCATGCATGAATTTATACAGTTCATAAACACTTGACGAAGCAATGAAAGTGCTTTGAATTTTATTGCAACAATCACGTCTATTGTTGGAAATTACGCAAAATTTTTTTTTTTTTCAAATTATCAAAATCTAGGGAAAAAACTTCGCAGCAATTGAATTAGTTTCATTAAAAACTTTTTTAATCTTAAAATAGTATAAAAATAAATTTTTATTTTGCAAATATATTTTAGGAAATTATCATGGGAAACACTACAACACCATTTAATTTCCAATTAAAATTTTAGAAAAAAAAATACTTTTTGAAGTGCATACTTTCACCCTTCAAAACACAGTCAGGAAAAATTTTATGATTGTAGATTAAATGGCCTGTATTGTAAAATCCCAAAACCTTACATACCCAGCCACATACCTTTTGTTATTAATACAGGTAACTGGGTATTCCGTCTTAGAGACGCCTTTTCTCCTTTACAGTTGTAGTTGCTATGGAAACTGGCGCATGCGCAGTTTTTATAGAACTGTGATATATTTTTTATTCTTATTTTTTCAGATTTGTAATGTTTAATTAGAGATGTAACGGTGAAAATCTTTGTGTTCTTATTGGTGTTCTTCAATAAATGTCATTCTGTGTTTGAAGTTATCTTTGATTCTTTAGAGTTAAAAAATAGATTTTAGATGTTAGATCCTAGATAATTAAAACCCATCAACGACATAATAGGTTTAGAATGGAGCGATTGTATTTGGAATTATTTGGTGAAAGCTATGTGGTCATAGGCATCAATACTAGGGAAAATTATGCACTGCATAAAAGTTTCAACTTAGTTAAATGTTAATGCATATGAAAAAAGAATTAAATTCCTGCCAGAGAATTTGTTTGCAAGAATCTTTCATATAAATAAAAACATTGAAATGAAAAATGTAAAGGGAAATTTTTCCGTAATTTGATGGCAGAGTGATGTTATTCAGATATTTAATCTTTATTTCTTTTGTATGTAGTTTTACACTTCAAAATTAATATTAATAGTATGCTGATTCATAATTCTTGCAATTTAATTAAAGTGGATGGCTGATTTTTATTACCGTTCTTTAAATGATAAACATGATGATTTTTAAATGCTGAGTAGCTTTAAAAATCAAGCAGTTCTTAAATCAATAAAACGAAAAACCTGATTTTTATTTTGTCATGAAATAATTTAATAACTGAATATTTTCTGATGCAAATTAAAATGTAGTTTTGAAATTGTTGAAAGTTATGTTTATTTTGACAACGACCGGTGAATTTAACATGTACCAGAATGCCAACAAGAAGATTCTTCGTTGGAATCGGGGTTCAAACGAGGAGCTTTCGGGTCCCTTATCCTCAGGCGAAAACAATCCCAATATTTCAGTATAAAAATACAGTACACCGAGTATCAAGTTCACGACTATCCGGCTTCCGTACTATCCGGCCTAGTTTTCTTTTAACGTAATTAATTGAGGTAAGCAAGGCGTCTATTAAGTCATCTATTAAAGACTTTTCTAAAACCTAAAAACTGTAAATTTTGACTCTTATCTTAAGATTACCTTTTCATATCAGTGGAAAATAAAATCAGTTTGCGCCAACTTTCTTAAGAATTAGGCCTACGATTTACGTTAATGTTTTGTTTATGTTTCCTGCATTTAAGTTGGACATTACAAAATTAATGTTAAAATGTGAGCATTTTATATACTCTAATTTACTTTTTAATAAATTCTTGTAATCGGCAGTGCAGTATATAAATTACCAGTACGGAGCATTCTATTTTAACCCTTATCGTGGCAAGATTGCTTTTGTGAAGAAAAGTAAAAAAAAATGTATAGGTATCTATATGTTTTGTATAGTATACCTCATTTTGTATAGCATCTCATTTTGCATAGTATACTATACATACAACTTTATAAAAATTATTTTATAGTGGTAGTATATTTTTATAAAGTTGTATGTATGGTATACTATACAAAATGAACATAAGGGTTAATTCTGCATATTTTCGGCAATTGCTTCTATGATTCACTGGCCCACGGTCGCGTTCACTTTCTACATGGCTTGAGATAAATGGAGGGCTTTAGTACTCAATAAGAAGTGAAAAAATAAGTATTAAAACAGTGAGTGTTTTGGTATAAAAGCTTTGTCTTCTGTTATTAAAGAAATGAATTCAGAGATTTCTGGCCTATCGGGTTTTTTTGGCCACTCCTTTTGCTATATTAGGTCGGATGCTCGGGAATATACTGTAATAAAAAATTGCCCCATATAGGATATGTCATCTAATTAGGAAGTTAAGTACATTCGTATGTGCAGATGTTGATAAAACACATTTTCATGGACTTGTGGGAAAGAACTTTAATTTTTAAACGATTATATGTAAAGATATGAATTCCTAACTTCTAGTTGTAAAACATAATAACAGTCAGAATAAAATAATATATTTAATATTTATCAGAATATCATATGAATTATTTGCCAAAAATAATTATCTTGTTATGTTAGACATGCTGAATAAGTTTTCCCCAAATATTTGATAAGGCATTGCTACGTATTGCAACATTAATGTAAGAAATTACAACATTCGTCTCTAATTCATTTTCTGTATTTTAAAAGCTTCATTTTGTGGTTTGATGTTATTGATGTCGGCTTGATCCTCTGGAGAAATATTAAAACCTGAAGGCCTGTTCTCTAACAGCCTATTCACGCATATAAACTTACTCTCAACAGGTGGAGGTATATCGAATGAAAATTTAACATTCTCGATGAAGTCTTGGAGATCTGTAATTATTTCTGTTTCTTCGTTTTCTTTAAATGGATTTGTGGACATTTTTCGAGGATTTACTTTATTGCTTTTTTCTTTCGAAATACTAGGTTTACCATTCTTTGGAACTACATCAGTTCCATTTCTTGAATATTTCTGTAATTTATCGCTTCGTTTAATTGGGCCTGCTTTTGCAGATTGCTGACAATCAAACGATTGCAAAACAGGATTTCTGGATGAAACTTTACGATGCTGTTTCAACAGACTGTCGCCAAATTTGCTATCAAGTCCATTTCTCGTTTCATTGCTGTTTCTTGGATCCGTCAAATCTTTAGCAGGTGTAACTAATACAGAATGTTCTTGATTGGATTTTCTGCTATTTAATTGAGTTGTTTGATGTAGGCGTTTATTGTTTGTTTTATCCTTGTTTGGTTGGCTATTAACATTGAAAACTAATCTCCTATTATTCTTTTGTTGACTCTATGGAGAAGGTGCATTCTTTTTTCTTCTATCATGTATTTTACCAGAGTAAAATGCAACTAGTCCCAAAATAATAACTGTTGTGATACTTACTGCAAGAATTGATACTATAGTAATGAAGTGAGGTTGAACGAATCTAAGCAATTGGTTCATGAAAGAATTATCTTCCACTAAATGACTGATTTTTTCACCTTGATGCAAATTTATATCTTCTATGATATTTCTATTCCTTTTATAATCTATAGATTGATTAATTGTTTCTGAAGATACAGGACGAAAGTTTTTCAGCAAATAATCTTTTTGCGATAATGCTAATTGCTGTACTGGTGTAATGTTCTCAATGTAACATTTTGGCAAAGTTGTAGAGTCTTCATCTACCGAATTTTTTTTTTCGCATTATATATTTGGTATCAGAAAATTTCACCGAATTCTCAGTAGGCGATCTAAAATAAGTTAAAAGTTTATCTTTGTAGCTAGAATTGAAGGTTTGCATTTCGATATTATTCTTTTGTTCTTTGCTAAAATTTCTTGATTTACTAACAGTGTCGTTACGTTTTTAAGAATTGTTCTGAGAAGTATAAGATCTCTTAAAATGTTTTCGAATACTATTAAAAACTGGGAATACTTCTTTATTTTCATTTAAATTCGGCTTTTCTGTCTGAGATTTGTTCGATTTCTTTTCTTTTTCATGCTTTATTGATTTACTAAATGGAATCCAAACTGTATTGTTTTCAGGATCATAAGGGTGTTCTGAAGTTTGCCGCCAAATCTTTTTATATCCATCCACATATTTGTTGAATCTTCGAAATCTATATCTTTTGTTGAATCTTTGTTTTTGAAAACCTTTTGTATATGAATCAGTTGAAAATGCTCCTTTCATGAAGTTGGAATTTAACTTCATATTCGTTGTTTTATATTTTAAATCCATAGAACGGGGCTTTTCCATGTCATTTCTTTGTAACGGAATGTTAATCATTGTATCATATTCCGGATTAAATGTTATGTTGTGAATTTGACTAGAAGAATCAATTCTTCTCTTTCTTGCATTAATTGAAGTAGAAAAATTTGAATATTAGATCTTAATTCCTGATGTAGTTTCAGTGAATGCATGCTCTTGTAAAATCTTGAAAACTTTGGCCATTTCTTTGTATAAATCATACTTGTAATCATAATTTTTCCTTTGAGATGGGATCTATAAAATAGCAAACATATGATCATTCATTAATTGAAATATAAAACTCATGATTTTATTGAATCATAAAGTATTAATTTCCACTAAATTTAATGATATTAAATTCAAACAGTGCAAGATATTATTAAATATTAAGAATATTTCCAAATGAGGCCGCTTTCCTGTTTCCTTTTTCAGAATTTTAAAACATATTATTAGTGTCTAAAAGAATTAAACATAAATATTTTTATTTCAAAAATTGAAATTGAAAATTATGATTTAGCACTTAATTTCATAAAAAAATATTTTGATAATATTTAATTTTCTGTACTCTTCATATTTCCAATATCATTTATCTTCTCTGAACTTTTGCTTTTGATAATAGGGATATACCATAATTCCTAGTTCAATACCAGTTTTTAATCATTCAATGTTTTGGTTTATATATATGATACAGAGCTTTAATCAATAAGTCCAATTCCAAGAGTAAAACTGAATATTAAAGATTATTATAACTGATTATTATAACTTCCAAAAATATTAATGATTTCTTTGATGAATGTTAGCGACAAAAAGAAATAAGGCTCCATATTGGCCTGGCGACGATTGGATTCCCTTACCGGAAATGTAGCCAACATCCATATGTTGAATAAGAAGCCTGAGTTATCACCCCCACTTCCCTCTCAACAATATAAAATTGTTTGGCCAATTACCAGAATGCCAATTAATAAATTAATCACCCGATATTTCTTACTAATTATCCTAATTGTGTGAAATGAACTGTCGGCATCTTTTTATATAATTGTCAAACTACTCGATCAAGAGATTTCGATGAATCCATAGATTGTAGGCTTTCCTAGGTCATTTTTGGAATTATATCTGCCTTACTGTCATCGTTATGAATCAAAAACTGAAGAGGATGAATTTCATTTGGCATATGGTATGATATACCAAGATAATATAAATGTTTCAAATTTTTGGCGAAGTACATCTAAGAGCAATCACTCTGTTTTTCAGTACGTCCGTGTTCACATGAACACGACTCGAACAAAAATAATAAGGTTTAAATAATGAAATTTGGCATGTAAGTTTTTTACTTGAATTGTACAAAAGCATTCATTTTAGAATAAATATATCAAAAGATTCAAGGCTCAAAATACTTTCTGTTAATCTCTCCATGTGAATAACGTTAATTGAAAACAGTGGAAGTAGTCTTCCTGAAACTTTCTAGCGCACTGTATATGAACTGTGTTGTTCGTATATAATATTAGTATATATAAAATAACCCTTCGAACAGGATAAAATTTGATGTTAAATTTTAGACAACTTAGGTCACCAGCTGATTCTCCGAGAATATCGGTTGCTTTACTTTCAGTTAAACTTTTTAAAAATAATATTCACGATTCCTCTAAGAAAATACTTTTAAGCCTCAAACTGTCCCAGACATCAAAGCCGTTTTATTTTAATTGCCTTACGCCTTTTCTGTTCATTTTATATATGATTTATCCTATCAAAGTCCCATGATACCATAGCGTTAATAAAAACGCAGTCATTCTGCCATCTAGCTTTTATTTTTTGCTGCATCGTAGCTTAACTTTTTTATTTCCCCCCAGCCGAAATTGAAGACTAATTAATTAGACGAGATAATTAGTTGTTAAAATTTTCAACTGCAGTACTCTCCCAAGTATTCGTCTTAATGTGGCGGAAGGACAGGCTGGATAACAAAATAGCCGAAGTTCTATGAACTCATTTATTTGCCTACCAATACCAGAAGACGAATTTATTATACCAAAACTCACTGTTATAATACGTATTTTCTCATTTCGCATTGAGCACTAAGCCCTCCATTTATCTCAAGTCACTTAAAATGTGAAAGCGGCAGCGGCCCGGTGAATCATAGAAGCAGTTGCACGTAACGTGTCGAATTAAAATAGAAGGCTCTGTACAGGTAGTTTATATGTGTTTATACTGCACTGCAAAAATTTATTAGAAAAAAATTTAATTTGAAGGATATAAATTGTTTGCATTTTAACATGAATCCTGTACACTTCACTGTGGTATCTTAAAAAACATTAAGCATATCCCAAGAACAATTTGCGAATCATGTACATACTCTGCAGGTATAATCAAGAACAGCGACAACAATTGAAGTCCACTACACACTGAAAAAAACCATGAACAATGAGCAAAACGCTTCTCTTTTCCTGTCGCAGCTTGTATTTTGCACATGACACGTAAGAGGATCGCAGTGGACGCCCTCTTCCAATACCTTGGCAATGTTACCAATGCAATGCCTTTCCTTGCTCAAAAAATTACGACAGAGAAAAGTAGGCCGAATAGTACACCCGGATAATCACGATCCAGATTCTCGGGAGTGAACAGAAAATATTTTGCGTAATTCGATATTAATAGTGTACTCATAAAACAATTTTTAACTTCCAATTTTGATGATCATATATAATCCGCACTAATTTAGAAGTCTTACATCGCTTTGCTCATTGCGCGCTATTCATTTCAATAACTTTCTATTCATATTTTATTACATAAAATTATATCTCAACAAAAAGCAACAATATCTCAAAATGGATGTATCTTAATGGGAATTTTCTGAATTTTAAAACGATGTAAAAATAATTTTTTAACGTATTATTTTTATGGTAAAAAAAACCTTCAAAATTTTATTTAATTTCCAATTATTTAAAGTTCTATCTGAATTCGGAAAAAAAAAATCGCTCCAACATATACATTTTCATTTTCCTCAACATATTTGCACTGAATTTTGTAGTTCTTGGTCAAATGGTCAGACTTGTAGAGTGCAACACGCAGACAGATATGTAGAAACGTATTATCTTTTATTATTATTAGAGATAGAGATTACTGTATTAAGAGATTTCCTATGCTGTATGTTTGTCCAAATGAATTTCATTCATCATTGCTAAGCCTCCCCCCCCCCGTGTCTAACGTTCTTTTTACTTTTTAAATGATTTTTTTTCTTGTCAAACAAGTAAACCGATTGACAATTGTTGGCTTATTGTTATGGATTTCGGTACGGAATCGGATGGATCTTGTTTCGAATCCCGATTCTATTAAAAATTCGTTACATTTGTGGCTTTGATGCATGTTAAATACAGTACAATCCCGAGTATCCGGATCGCAACTCTCTTGCCAAGTTTTCTTTTACCATAATTAAATGAGGAAGTCAAGACATTACATTAGCATCATTTTCAAACATTGTCAAGACATTAGACGCGAGCGTCTGCTGCGAATCTCCTACGTGCCGTGTGCAAAATACAAGTTGTGACAGGAAAAGAGAGGCGTTCTGCTCGTTGTTCATTGTTTCGTCAGTGTGAAACGAACCTCAATTGTTGCCGTTGTTTCTGATAATAACTCCACAGTAGTACATATAGCAATAGTAAATTGTTCTTGGGTTATGCTTAACATTTTCTTTAAGTGTACCATAATGAAGATACCATCAATCTTAACGAATTATCATTCATCATAGGCATACAGTAATCATAATTTATCTCAAAAACATCTCACAAAATTTTCCAAGTTTATTTTCAAATACAATTTATTGTTAGTAAAATTTAAACTTAATATTAACAATTTAATTATGGTTGCCGAGATGCATGAACATAAACCACATTAAAGTGTAGCTGAATCTCAAAATTCCAATGTTTGTAAACAGAACAGTTACAACATTTATAGTGGCAACAGTTTAATCCTCAAATTAAACAGAAAGTTGCAAAATTTCTAATGGCAACATTGGAACATCCATCATCTTGGAAAGTTAGATACGAAAGCAATTGTATTGCATTTAAAATTCAATTTTTTTTAAACACTTGATTCATTTAAAATTAGTTTTTTTTAAAATAACAATATATGAACTTACAAAATAATCAAAGGATAAATTCCCAATACTACTAATTCATTTCTTGTTAAGAGAACACATGCACATACCAATGGCAGAAACGAAAGTAATTGCATTGCGTACGAAGTACAAAATTTTAAAACATTTGATCCATTAAAAATTAGATTTTTCCTTAAAATAACAATTTATGAACTTATAAAATAATTCAAGCATAAATTCACAATTCTAGCAATTCATTTCCTGTTAAGAAAATACACGATCATACAGAAAACAAAATAATGAACTTATCGAAAAAAACTAATAAACGTATCTGAGAGATACGGGATGTATCTGGTATTGTACATTCCATGCGAGGAAGTATATTTTCCAATTGATTAGGTTGATCAAAATTTCAAGATTCAGGTTAAATCCTTTCCGTAAAGCTACAGACGACAGTCCTTTTACCTAAATCAAAACTGAGCCGTGCGTGCAATTCACAAGCTGCATGGTCCCGCTTACAGGGCGCCAATTTATAGGTATTAGTCAAGTAATAATTTAAAAGAAACTTTAATTAACCAATTCTATAAAAATTACATTCTTTAAGTAAACATGGGTTCCTCACATGCAAGCAAGGGAACCGCATACAGACTGAAGAAAAACTCCGGAAATACTCTTTTCCGGTGTCAGGGTTGCCAGAATGTTCGCTTAAGACAGAGATCTGTCATCCCATCCAGCGACGCATTACAGTTCTGGTGCTACAAAACGCAACCTAGTAGTGGATATCGATTTATTGTATCGCGATTCATTGTGAACCATTATTCATGATCATGATATCGATAGATCGATATATTTCGATAACTGGCATCAAAAAATCGATTTTTCAAAAATATCGATTTTTTTTTTTTTTTTTTTTTTTGATGAATCGAAAATTGGCACAGCCCTACTGAAAAGTTATTTCGTATTCCAATTATCACCCCTATAAGACATTCTGCATTTATTTTGACACAATGCAAGATTGTCTTCGTCTCTCTCTCTTTTTTTTATTTGTTTATCAAACAAGCTCTCTGATGTTTTCTAAAGGGAGGATTCAAAAGCTATAAACGGTTACCATTTTTTTAATATATCGAAAATAATGTATATTCCTCCTCGTTTTTATGTTCTAGTATTTTTTTTATTCATAATTAATATATACTTTTCAGATATTAGAATATTTTACATAGGATAATTTTTGCATTCTATTTTTTCATATAGGGCATTTTTTATCATAAAATGTTATTTATTTTGATAGTTAAGAGAAATAATAAAAATAAGTCTGTACGGATAAAAGTAATTTCAAGTTTCCTCACCTTTCTTGCTTTGAAATTTTTATTAAAACTATATCTTAGTATTTTATGATTTAATAACAGCAGGTGTATTTAATTTTTGTTATATTTTATGATTTACTTATGTTTTGAAACTAAACATTTTCTGTTGGAACCTTTCAATGCATGTCAATCTTAAGGGAAAAATCATTTTTTAAACAATTGGAATATTTAAGGGATTCGCAGGAAATTGAAGCCTAATTTATCATTTTATAATCAAGTTTAATAGTAAGTTAATAATAACTTGTATCGAATATTATTTTATTTTATTATAAAATTTAAATGATAATGCCAAATTTCTTTCCAAAGTCAATACATTTCATTTGAGATAATGCTATTGATTCTTCATTTTCTACTTTTTTACGTCGTTCGGCCGTCCTTGACGCCATACAAATAGTTACGTATTATAAATAATTATTTAATATAATTATATTACTTAATTAACCACAATTAAATCAGCAATTAAACATTCAATTACCTTAATTAAAATTTATCATTAATTACTGTATGCTATTTTGAAAGTAAATTATAAGAATTTTGTTTGATCTGCAGTCAGACACGTCTTACCCCGTTCCCCCATCAGGAAATTTCTGCCTCTGCCTCTGCATTTAAGTTTTCATTTCTGTCTTCAACACGGCAAATTTGCTTTAATAATTTTTTTTTACATTCACCATTGGCAACGACGAAACTAAATACGAAATTGAAATGCATGCATTGCATTTTCGTATTCAATTAATAATTTTAAAAAAAATTGTTAAATAATATTCTCGAAACATACCGTTTAAAATAATCGAAAATGATGTTATTAAATAATTAAATTATCAATTAATAAATATTAATACAAATAAAATATTAGCAAAATTAATTTAAATTGAAAAGTTTCTTTCTTTTTTTTTCTTTCTTTTTTTTTTGTATTTGTATTTAGAAAGTTAAGCTGTAAAAGAAAGGACGGATGCTTATTTCCTAAAATATTCCTTCATAGTTGAATCATAAATAATGTTATTGATTTGTATGTTCAAATTTTCATCAAAACTGTCCCTTTAATTATTTTTAAAAATATTTTATACTTGATTTTTTTTCACAAGAAAATGTATTAAATTCGAACTATTCATCTATCGAAACGCTTTAACTTCTGTTCTTTTTTTTTATTTTCTCATATTCGAAGTACAAAGAAAGTGTAATCGACAAAAAATTCGAATCAAAGATTTTGACGACATCCATTTTTTTCATTTTTCGGGGGGGGGGAGGAAAACGACATAATAATGCCTTAGAAAATAAAATTAAATAGTTTTTATAAAGCATGAATTCAAAATAGGATGGAAAATTGAAACAACAAACATCAGCAACAAAAATAAACACTAACCGGTAAGCAAAACGAAATCGGAAACAAATTAATTGTGAATATCGATTTTTTGTATCGCCATTTATCGTGAACTATTATTCATGATCATGATTTCGATAGATCGATATTTTAAAAAACTGGCATCGGAAAATCGATTTTTTTTTCGATACATCAAAAATTGGCACAGCGCTGGCAATGACTCAAAAATGTATGTGATTTTGTGACCACTCCTGCTGGTTAACTATATTCCTCATTCCGTTTTAGTCTCATTCATGTTATGACTTCTTTTTGATCTTCACTCATCCAATTGTTGATGTTATCTCTCTCTTTTTTTCACTTCATTTCCTAATAAAATATCTGACAAATACTCAGCCAAATTTCGCATGCTTGTTATTAATAATAATCTTTTGTTCAAATTTTTACTTGATCTAGAACAGGGGTGGGCATTAAGTCGATCGTGATCGACCGGTGGACCACCACGACGTTTTAGGGTGACCCCACCTTTACTAATGCCTAAGACGCCCATACTAAAATAAACATATATATGGAACATAGCATTCTCTTTATCTCTTGAAGAAACCGAAGTTTTTTCCCCCCTTCAAAATAGCATGATTTTAAAAGCACGTTGTTCAGAACCTGAAAATAACTTTTGGATTCTAATAGACTTATCCTAATTGAAAAAAGTTGCATATCATTTAACATCATTTTTTGGTTCTACCTACCTGTGTTAATCTGCATTTTCAATGATGAATATAATTGGCTATGTATATAGTTCCCGTCTCACAGACGATCACTTAGATTAGAAGTTAGTAATTATAGACCGAGATATTGTTGGACAGTATGTAGCCGTAGTTTTCTTCTAACTATAACTACAAGAACTAACTTTAGATGAAAATTATTTATTTTTAATGCATTTTGAATTATTTAATATTAAATGCATCATTTGATATTATTATATTTGTGGCTATTATTATGATTGTAGATGTGGAGGTAAGTACATAGTTGTACTTATAGTACTGGGTTGACAGCAAAACCTTGAAAAAAATCGGAAGAGCCCGTACCCTGTAAATGCCCGCCACCCCTGAATAAGAGCATTCATTTTGAGTGGACGTGCATGAGTGTAAGTACTCATTAATACATTTATACTTGTTTACAATATTTTATGAAAATTGTCGAAAATTATGTGAGGAAAAGCAGTTAGGTTCAGCTTGGTTCAAGCGTATTACAAATCTGCTTTATAAAAAATAAAATTTTAAGAAAAAGTTAATCGGGTTTTCGGCACTTCTTGGTAGATAGCGCCGCTATCGATTATCAGAATTTGATTATGCTGCTTTGGATCAGTGAATGGATCTTGCCCTTCAGAGTTGATGAACGATTGTAGCGCCACTTAAGAGACAACTCTCTGTCAACATTTAATAGCAACATTTGGAAAACATACAACTATGATGTAAAAATCGCTTTTTAAATTTAATTCTTCTAACTTCTTCCATTTTGAGTTATCATTTTCTCAGAAAATCATAATTTCAAAAGGTGATTTTCGAACTAGAATCATTAATGAGGTTTCATTAAAATATTACAATCAAATTTTCCTACGATTATAATTGTTTCATTTCGATTATCTATCGCATAATAGAAAACAAGAATACGGTACAATTTACCTACTTTTTCACTTATACCCCCTCTAAAAATATTGAGAAACTAAAAAGGTTCAAATTAATTTTCTATTCGGATTGAATTATGAGTCTTTACAACGAAAATAGTTACAAAGCAATGCTGGGAATGGTGTAAGGTTTTACTATTGAACAGACAATATTCATTGTGTTGGTAGTCACTTTTTTATTTTCTAGTAATCCCACGGGGGAAGGGGGGCTCGTTATTGAGGATGAGAAGCTTCCAACATAGTGGTTGGTTCTTGCCATCCCTGTGGGTACATGAAAAGATAGGTGTCTGGCTCCTCCTATCGATGACGGGACGTACTTCCTTAGGGAAGGGTTGTACCGTGACCGATGATGGCCCTTAGGACTCAACCACAGCTCCTGCCAATGCTGCTGTCGCGGCGGCCCGGTCATTCTAGTTTTTCCATGTGCTTTCATGCGGTTTGGAGTAGTCAGTTTGTGATTTTACTTTCTTGTATACAAAGTATTGAGTAAGTATTGTAATCATAAAAATTTCAATTCAATGCAAAAGTTCAATGTAATCATAAAATCGAGATTTTGACGAATCTCCACGTTTTAGACCTCCCTGAGTTCGAAAAACACGTTTTTGGCCTTATGTCTGTCTGTGACAAAAATAATTCAAAAACGCTTTGAAGTAGAAGAATGAAATATGGTATATGGTCTCTACGCCCTATTTGCAGATTTCTATCAAATACTGAACAAAATCCATTCAGAGGAGGTTTCTCTGTTTAGCTATTCGAATATGAGATAACTACAAAACGAAGTGAGCTAGATGGATGAAATCCGGTACACAGATTCAAAGTCGATATTATAGATATTTATCAAATTTTCTACCAAATTCATCAAGGGATTGAATGTCTGTCGGTCTGTACTTTTAGAAGCACATAAACTCAAAAGCGCAATGACTTAATTTATCAAATATGTTGTGAGTCAAATTTTCGTTTCAATCGTTTTTGAAAAACGTGTCTAAATCATAAATTCATTTTAATGAAAGAGAATGCGAGAAAGTTTTGGGAATATCAATCCCAGTGGTTTATGGGAAGCATAGTAAAGATCACTTTATTGTTTAAATTTTATTTTAAGATACATGACCTAGATATGAAGTGTTGCATACAATGTTCATTTTTTTTTCAGTCATAATTAACACTTCTTAAAATCTTGAAGCTGAATAGTTTTTATCTATTTTAGTGCAGTGACAAAATTGCACTTCATTTCACACTTATGTATATATTTTTTTATTTCCTTTAATTTTTTTTCTTATTTAGTCCGGCTAGTGTGGTGTGGAAGTTTGGAGGAGGGGTTCCAGCTCACGTGGCGTCCTCGTCATCTGACCGCGGATCAAAATGACGAGGTCTGTCCCAAAATACCCCTAGTGTTACTTTAAAACGGGACGTTAATATAATTAAACTAAAGTAAACTTCCTTAATGAACATCTTCCACAGCTATTTTTATAAGGTCTGCGATATTCAAAAAATTCAGAAACTCCGACCCCTTTAATATTAATCCGAGAAACCTTGACTTATTGAAACAGTTTTTATCTGAATTCATTCATAAATCGAATGTCTGTCTGATGCCTAGAATATCCTATTAACATAATATTAAAATATTGTGAATATTTCTAAAATCGAAATTTAAACTAAAGATTTTTACGTTTTATTTTTGTATCTGAATTATTTTCGTTGAATGAATATTATTGTATTTTGTATCTTCAATAAATATCAATGAATAATTTTTTTAAGATCCTAGATTCGCTTGGAAACTTTTAACACATTATACTATATACAATTCGATAAAAAATTTCTCATTTTTATCTATAAAAACTGGAATCACATTAGATGAGAATTTTTCTCTTTATTTTGAAATTCTGTTGTACAATTGTATTTACAGTGCTTCATATAATTTGTTTATTATAACTACTTACTCTTTTACCGAAAGTAAATTTCAAAAATTATTAAAATTTAAGTGATTATAATAATCATATTTTTGCTCATTAAAATGATCTGCTTTCTGTTTATTAATTATATATTAGTTATTAAAACAGTGAAATGCTAAAAATAAAACCTCAAATTTTTATTGCAAAGGAAATATTAGAGAATTTTTCATGTTCTGAATTAACCTTTCTAAATTTGGACTTTTGTGATAAATTCGAATTTTAATTATGGTCTGTCAACTTTAACTGACACAAGTTAAGCCGTAATATAATTAGTAAATATTTATGAAGATTTTCTATGTTGAAACATCAAGGAACAAATGTTTGATTAATTGCAACAGCACGGAAAAAGTAATAAGCATTTTTCCACTTAAAGCAATTTATTATACAACTCTACGAAATTAGAAAAGCAAACAGTCTTAGCAAATGCTCATAAAATACATTTTGTTGTTGGTAAAAGAAATGATTCCTTTTGTTCGGTGCTTTTTTCGCATTGATGGTGTACCCCTTTTCCAACTTTCACATTCGTTAAAGTGCATGCGCGTGACGTCACACCTGAAGCGGTAATCCCCTTTCCAGAGTTGAAGTCCGTTTGCGCGTTCGTTATCACGGTCCTCTTTCCCGCCTATCGGCATTTATTGGGTATTCCAATGCGGTTGCGCGAATCCCAGTGCTTTTCCGCTTAATCTCGCAGACGATATTTTACTTTCATTCACCGTGACAAAAAATGATGTAGTCGGTGGATGATCCGAGTTGTGATACTGTGGAATATTTATTATCTGAGATGCAGGGTAGAGATGTATTAACATCAAAGATTGGTTCACAAACGATTTTGTGTTAGTGATTGTTCTGTCATCAAGTGATTATGCTAATTTATTCGACAAGATTTTAAAAATTGTGGACGATTTTAAACAGAAGAGTGTTTCTAATGACAAGATTTTTACAGTTCATTCGGAGGTAGTAATTTCTTTTCTTTTTAATTCTGTAAATATAATAAAATTTATTTTCATTTATTGAAATGAAATTGGATAAATCAAAGGATTTAACTGTAAATATTTTTTAACCGAAAACATTGATGAACTCTGAAAAATTTTAGATGCACTTTTTATTGTTGATAATTCAGGAGCAATTCTAATGAATGAATATAAGGAAGAAAACTGGCTAAATTAGAGTTCAAGGTAATTGAAAATTCTGTTATATTTTAGAAGTTTTTACACCTCTTGCACTTCCAAAAACTAGAAAATAATCTGTTAAGACGTCGATGCTTTAAAATTGCCATTATTTGCCTTTGTTGTCTTTCTATTACTAAGTGTTGTACATGTTGATGATGATCGCTCTTCTTGAAACTTTATCCAATATCTAATAATAATGCTTTTGCATTAGCACCAATATAATGAATGTTCAGTTCTTACAAATGTGAAAATTAGGCAAGTTATGTGAAAAACTGTATCTGTTATGAAAACAGTTTAGCCAGTTTAACAGAAAGCCAGTTAACAGTTAACCAGAAACAGTTCTAAACTCCTAAGCGTTGAGTTTTTGTATTAGTGAATCTTAGTTGAACTACTACATCTAGTGCTGTCGTCTTGCACATTGTATAGTATTATATAAAAGATTCTATGTAATTCTGATTATCCTGTACTCTGAGTGATTATTTGTGAGCCAACTCAATCTATAAAACTTGACATTGTCTAGCTACATTTCATCTTTATTGTTCAATTTTTATTATATTTAAAAACTAAAAACATGGAAAATGTTAAATGGCGTAGAGGAACTCTGTATATATCAACAGGTGGAAATCATTACTGGTACGATCTTTTTCACAGACGATCTTCCATTAGAAGTAAAAGACAGCCCCTTCGCTCCAGGATTCTGGATTCCCAACCCTCTGGCCTTTATGTGATATTGTTCTTTTTTTGTTTGTTTCCTTTTAATTCCGGAATCCTGTTACTCGAGATGGACCCACCCGAGGATTCCTCCTCTAAATGCAAAACTTTGCTGCCTGAGTGTGAATGTGACGATAATTACTTAGTGGCAGGTCTCGTCTGTCAGAATGTAAGCAACTTCGATGCCTTCACCAAGATTCTGAAGGATGGGTCGTTGTTTGAGAAGTGGACGACATACGAGATCAAGTTGTCAGGCACGAGGATCCTGCCGCAACAGTTCCTCAAGGGGTTGATCGTTTACCGTTTATTGATCGATGATCCTCTTACGGAAGGTCTGGAAGATGAAGCTTTTGATGGTGTCCTCAGGCTGAAGAAATTCCATGTGAGAAAGAGTTCCATAAAGGTAATTGCCATTTTTTTGAGATAAGTTATTTCTTTTATGCAACTGTTTGATATACTTTTTTAATCACTTGATATGATGGTGATTCTAATATCATTTCGTGTACAAAATCTAGTTATAACAAGAGTTAAAGTTTAATAAAGGGAAAGTGGGAAATCTGATATTGGTCAAAATGGCCTTTGGGTATTTATGTCCAGTATGATGTAATAAATGTAATGTCCAGTAGGATGAATGAATATAAATATAAGCAATTTAACTTGAAGGTTGACATTTTGGAAGTTTTAGTTTATTAATTGCATTGAGATATGTTTCTATAACGTTAAATACAGAAACATTTTTTACATTTGATTGATGCATGATTGTTCGCAGAAATACTATATCCGATCAAAAATATCCGGGCAACTCCGAAATTTCACATTTTTTGGGCTTTCTCTTGAAACGATGGACTAGAAGGCATGATCCACAAGGAAGATTCGATTGCGAGAGCATTTGGGATACTGGCCAAAATGATAAAGAAACAAATAATTTGGGCTGACTCTATTTCACAAAAAGTTAGCAATATTTTTAAAAATTTTGCATCAATATTTTTATTTATTTTACATCAATTATTAACATATTCTTATTAAAAATTTTTAGGTTTTTTTTTCATTTAATTTTATTTTGCTTATAATATGCATAATTTTCAACTAAATTATACCCAATTTGAAGAATATATGAAAATAAGCTACAAATATATTAAAACTGGAGTAAATGCTTTAAACATTCGAAGAAATATCAGTTATTTGACTTAAATCATTTTTAACAGCGTTTGTGTAAAATATAATATATTTTTATTACTTCATAATTTCGAAGTCATATAAAAGACAATTTACATAAAAATTCCTAGTTGAATACAGTTAAAATTTAGAAAGATATTGAGGTTGCAAGGAACTTTTAGTTGTTTTTAAGAGAAAGATAACTGATGAGGAATATTTTACAAATGGATATTTTTATTAAATTTGGATTTTGTTCGAGTAGTTGAATTAAATTACATAAAGGCCAAAAAATTATGCTAAATACTTCGACATAATTATAAATTAATTTTTAATTTAAAATGATGCAAAGTAAGCATCGTAAATAACATTTCAATTGCAATTTCATTTATACAATAAAATCAAAAGCATCCGATCATCTTTATGTTTTGCTTATCTTGCAGTTGCGCGAGTTCCTAATATAAAGAGAATGCCATGCGATATTTATTTCACGAAAAAAGACGCACAATTCTTCAGAACATTCTAAAAGCTGGTGGATAGATTATCTCATGAAGTAGTGTAAGTTGTGGGAAAGGGCGGTCCCTATTTATATCAATAATTGATGCATCTGCAAAATGAGCAGCTCATAAATTCCATGGAAGGGCACTGCAGTGAATCAAATGAATAGAAAATGTTACTAGGACTAGATATCATAAATTTTTCGAGTTCATTAGGTTTTTAGTTCGGTTCATTGTCCCTCTTTTTCAACATTAGTATTCGATGGACAAATAATCTATTCTTTATTAATCAAACACTTTTATTTAATTTAGTTTCATATTTATTCATTCATTGGTTACTGTGTTTCAGGTTTGAAATTTTACAGCTTCAATATTCGTAATGACTACACAGTTCTTTCAAATATTTTACTATCAGTTAAATGATTAATGAAACGTAATTTGATTGGATGAAAGGCTTTTTTGGCTTCGAATTCGAAATAAGAAAAAAATGATTTTATGGCATAATGATGTACAGGATGTGTACCCATTCCGATCTAGACTCAGTTGCTAGTTTCTAAATCAATTATTTTTCCAATTGGGAAAAATAATTCAATTGGAAAAAATACATAATTAATTTGTAACAACTGGTATATATCTATACACACACACACACATATATATATATAGTGTCTATTCTCCACACCTGCCCTTAGATGGCCCTTTGAGACGGAGTATTTATTTATTTCCCATGATACCTTTCAGGAAGTTAGTAAGACATAACTACTCAGTGACTGTTCGATAGCCAACTTGAAACTATGTAATATTCTATTTTACCTGTTAATGTGATGTTATGTGTGTCGTGTGATGTGGATCTAGAAGAAATCTCAAAAAAAAAAAAAATGATTCTCGAAAGCCGCTGTTTTCATCTGCACAACACCATGACTCTCTCTTCACTACAAATTACAAATTATATTATTTATTATATTAATCGAAGGCAATAAAAGCATTGTTGAAAAATTACACTGTATAAATTTTAAATAATATTTAATAAAATAATCTTGACAAAAATACATTTTCACCAAAAGAAATTCCGCTATTTTGCAGCCTAAACTTAAGATGAAAAGCCTTGCTTTTCATTATTTTAGACCAATCAAGACATCCTTAAGGAAGCGTATATCTTTGAATGATAGGTCTTCTTTTATATGGTCTTTGAAACAATATAAAATTATTTTTTTTAAAAAAAAGTAAAATCCGCCGCGCTGTGACTTGATCATTTTCAATCACAGATATGCGAAACTTTTTTTTTGTTTAAAATTTAAACGCTAGTACTAGATATTTTTTACTAAATATGAAATAAAATAAGATCGCAGGATTATTAGGGGATTTAAGCATCGTGATTTTTTTCAGCACTGAGTTTATTGACTGAAACACTATCCTCATCTTTAATAGTTTAGTAATTAGTAATAGGGTCACAATTAGAGTAGACTCTTATACAGTAATCAATAACAACTAAAAGACTGAAAGCTGTAGACCAATTAAAAAATTTCACTTTTTTGTGTACTAATACAAGTATGTTTTCAAAACTGATTTCATCAAACAAATTTTAATTGAATACAGAGAATTCAGAAATGATGTTTTGGTTTTATTCCTTTCATATCTCTATGTTTCTGTAGAACAAATAACGAATGCGAGATATTTTGCTGGACAAGATGAGGTCATCGATTTTTATCTGTGTTGGCTGCTTCACGTGTTTATACGCTAAGATGAAAAGACTGATGAATACAAATTTTTTTTTTATCCATTTCTACATTTTCGATCACGGATGTGATGAAATATTTAAAGATAACAATTCATTGCATTCAGAAATTCAGTTGAACCTTTTCTCGTGATAAGGAATGGAAATTCCCATTTTGTACTTCATACTTGAAACGTTTGTCTTGAGAGTGAATATTCAAATATTTTCATGTCAGATTTTTTAAACATTATTTATAAAGACAATAAAATTGTTATTTCTAAGATCATCATGATTCAGTGATTTTTTTGTCAGAATTTTTTTCTTTTCTTTTCTTTCTTTCGTTTTCTTTCTTCATTCTCATATATGTAGTGTATACAGACAAAATATTGCGATCTTCAGAAAATGCCATTTCGAGAATTTAACGAATTTCCACATTTCAATTTTCCCTGAGTCTGAAAAATATACTTTTGAAATGATTTCTGTCTGTTTTTGAATATAGTTCAATAATGCTCGAAGCTAAATGGATGGAATGTATCATAGGACCTTAACGCTAAATTGTAAATTTGTTTGTCAGTCCAGTGGAAGTGAATGCGATAATTACAAATTATAAAGTGCTGGATGAATAAAATTTGATTCTAATTTTCGATAGTCTGGTTTAGTTTAGTTATATTAACGTCCCATTTTAAAGAAACACTTGGGCTATTTGGGGATGGACCTCTTAATTTTGAACCGTGGTCAGATGACGGTTTTTAGTTTTTGAAAGATAGATTATTTTTATAATTAATTTTTTTTAAAAAAGTCTTAGTATTTAAAAAAAAGAATGACACAGAAATAAAAATTGGCATCACAGAAGAGTTGAAATTTTGAAATAATATAAAAACATTTTTTGCGATAATATATTCGGTTGTTATTGACGAGAATCATTAAAAAGTTTGGAAATTTTTTAATGATTCTCGAATGAAATTCCGAAAAAAAAATTCCTCATTGAGTACCTGCTGCTTAAAAATGAACTATTCATCAAATTTGGTTGTTCTAGATCCAATTATTTTGCTCTGTGGAGAATTTTATACGAATTTAGCATCAAGCAATTTACGGAACTTATGTTAGCTTGTAAAATGATCGTGCTAGTAAGATACAATTCGAAAATAATAACCTAATGTATTTTTTGGTTGGAAAATGAATATGAGATCAGTTTTTACTTTAAGAAAATACTATAAGAATATTCTGGTCACCTTGAAGATAAATTTTACTGTTTCACTATTATTCCATTTGTATCGTTTCCAGCATTCCTAAAACAACTTATGAAAGTATATTTGGGAACACTTTATAGATAGTTTTCCCATTCACTTATTGCATCATGTTGTACAATTAAACTATAGATTTAAATTTCTTTGTGTTGGTTATCTAAAGATTCTTTTATCATCCACTCATTTCATACCTGTGCTTTTGCTTGTAATAGTACTTTTGCAAAATATATTTGAAAATATTTTTAAAATTTTACTAAAATTAGAATATTGTAGAGTAAAATTGAGAAACTTTTAATCAAAATCAATGTTTCGTAGCATCTTTCATTTGTTTTAAAAACATCTATCAAATTTTAAGTTAACCTAATAATTATGAATTCTAACTACTTTTCTAATTTCATCCGTTGATCGAAATAAATTGTTTTATTTCATTTGAATACCAACCCATTGAAAAATTTAGATGAAAAGAAATAAGAGAGAGTTTTCGGACAAAGATCGAGTAGCGATTATCCAGTTCTTTATGCACGTAAAAAAATCGAAAAGTTTCAGATTAAATTTTACAAAAATTCGTTTTCTGCACAACAATTCAAAGTGCAACAAAATAACTATATCTAGAATTTGGCGATACATTTCGAAACATAATCGTCAAAACCAATCTTATGTCAACTTTGGTTCTTTGGAAAAAACTAAACCGTGAATGGAAATGCAAAGATGATGAAGCAAAATTTGAAAAACATAGACATATTCTTTTCAGCAGGAAAGCACCGTAAGATTTACAGCTCACATCATTGAAGTTTCCAAATCTGTATTATTTCGAGTTTTCAAAAAAGAAAAATTCATGAAAAGGATTTCAATCACCATTAAACTATTTCTTACATAAAAGGATATATAGGGCAGCGGTGGCTTGGTGGTAAGGTCATAGCTTCGGAACAGGCGGGTTTCCGGTTCGAGAAGCGTTTTCCTCGAAGAACAGTCCATAAGCGCGTCTGACGCACTCTAAATCTTTCAAGGCCAACCGCCTTCCCGCGGGTGTGGTGCGGAAACTTAGGAATGGGTTACCAGCTCAAGCGCCGTACTCGTCATTTAACGAGGTTCAAACCCGAAAATAGCCTTAGTGCTGCTTCAAAACGGGGCTTTATCTGAACTAAGTTTTGGAAAAATTAAAGTATTGCACATGGCTGCCTTAAACTAAACTTTTCAATTAAATATCCCATATATCTGCCCAAAATTAGTATGTCAAGATTCTTAATAGCAACTTTAACAACAGTTTTTCGTCAATTTTCAAAAGAAATATATTTCTTTCCAAGAAGAAAATATTAAAGATCACTTATTTGACTATTTAAAATTAAGTGATGAGTTTTTTTCAGAGGATCCATTAAAAATATCTCTTGCTTATCTATATAAAATTATGTCGAATTTTTCATTAAATCCATTAATGCATTCAGTTAACACAACTGAGCTACAGAAAAGTATAAGGAAGCAAAGTTTGCCAGCCAAGGAATTCGCCAATCCACAGTTTCTGGATTTTTCAATAATTTCAGCGGCGAAATCACTGAAAATTCCAGTATGTGGACAATCAAAGTAAAAAATGGGAATAATATTTTTAATTTATTGTTTAATTTAATCTAGTGGTAACAAATGATGCTTTCTTTCTTAATTTTTTTCTAGAATTATTATGGGTCAAATTAAATTTATCAATCGTTGCTATTATGGAACTTGGAGTGTACATAGAGTGAGAAATTCAAAATACATCAATTAGAAAAAATTTCAAATAATCGGGCATTTTTCGATGCGGAAAACGAAACAACCAATATGATTTTAAAGGCGAGTTATTTTCCCAAATGCCACTGAATCGGATCATGCATTTTCCTTGGAAATGCAAACAAACTCTATAGTTTTCACTTTTCCGATTATTGTTCTATCGATCGAAATTGACTTTCACTTTTTTTGTTCGCTAGAAAATAGGTGAAGTGACGTGGGAAATTCTTTTTGTTTTACTTATGAACTAAATACAGAGAATTAATTTCCAATAATTCACGGAACTAAGTAACGGCAGCAACCGCGGATATTTCTCAAAATTCCTGAAAAGAAATTCCAAAAAATGCTTTTGAAAATTTTTGTTTTCTGTACAAGTTTGTTATTATACATACAATTATAAATTAAGAAATAGTAGATTTCTTTATTTACTAGTTGTTAATTTATTCTTTTGCCAAAAAGAATCAATCACTGGATTTTTTTAATCTTAAAAGCGCTTTTCTTTTAATTTAAGATTGACATTTTCATTTTATACTACATAAAAAATATTTTTTTAAAACGGATAATTGAAAACGTCAACTGTAAACTGGCTTAGAATTCTGGGGATTGTTATATAGTTCAAAATGGAGAATGAATTGTGAAAGTACAATAAATTCTCAACTATCGGGCCAAGTTAAATTATTCACCTTATTAAAATGAGAAATAATTTACTTTGTCAAGGTTTTGCTTCAGTCAATAACTCTGCTAATAAGTCACTTTTAACTTTCACATCATAAACTTATAACTTTCTGGTATACAAGGATTGGATCGTGGGATTTAAAAGAGCAAGAGCCATAGTTGACTATACTGCGTCAGACATACGGTTAGAATAGAAAAAAGCGTGTCTTTATATAAAAATTTGTAAAATGAGAAGCTGATTAAAAAATTACTTGGCAATGTCTCTTAAAATTAGAAATGAAATTAAAAAATGGCAACAAGATAAAGCATTAAATTAGATGATATAAACCAATTGCTTATAAAAATTTAAAAAGATTTTTGTGGAGACGTTCCCCCACAAGCATTTGCATGTCCACTGTTGAAACATTAAAAAATCGTAAACGTTGATGATTAAAATCAGGGCATTCCATTAAAAGGTGAAGAACCGTTAAAATCGCTTGGCATCCAGAGCAAAAAGGAGCTCGATAGCCTAATGAAAGATGTTTGTGGGTTAAACGAGTGTGCCCAATGCGGAGTCTAGTCAATTTGACTTCGAACTCACGCACTGGAAGAGCATTCCATATTGTAATTGTGGGTCCGATAAAATGTAATTTGTTACTGTTTTGTTGATCCCACGATTCCTTCCCCTGTTTTTCAGAGTTCTTAAGAGATATAGAACTTCCAGAGCGATGGGATGAATTTAATTATGAAAATGAGAGAGTGTTTTCAAAGAACTCATACTGTCGGTGTAAATACAAAATTTGCGCTCAGTAGAGAGAGAAATTGTTTGTAGTGCATAGAGAATTGCCATTAATTCAGTAGATAAAGTTGAAAAAGAGGTATGCAAACGATAACTAATTATTTCTGTATCAAAAATGACACCACATCCAACATGCCCGTCTGACTTGGAACCATCTGTGAAAATAGGCATATGGGTCGAATACTGACAGCAATGAGAAATAAAAAGGTTTTGAAAAATCACAGGAACCGTTGTCGGTTTCTCAAATCTAGGAAAAGGATTTTAAAAGGAAAACTGAGGTAAATCCCAAAGAGGAAATGCAAATAAATCAAATGTGTGAATACTTACATCATGTAGGAATAATCGAGAAGTAATTTAACTCTCTCACAAAAGGGAAGAATGTGAGAGGGTCGAGCCATATAAAATCGCCGAAGGGGAACAGGAAGCATTAAAGAGTGTAAAGGGTGTTTCGGGACTGATGAAGCACGGAGGTAATATTGTACCTACATGTTTTGGCGCCGTAAATTTAAAGGAAGATGGTGACAGACAACGTAAAGATTCTCCACTGGTGAAGTGCGAAATGCTCCCGAACAAATTCTTAGTGCAGAGTGATGTATGGTATCCAATCTGCGTAAAACGTAAAACCTAGCAGACCCGTACACCATACAACCGGAATCAATGTGTGAAAGAATAATTGCTTCGTAAATTCGAAGCAAAGATGTACGATCTGCTTCCCAACTGGATACCAACTGGATACGTGATAGTACCTTCAGAAAATTCAATTCTGGTGTAAAAAGAACGCAAGAAGAAAATAGTGTAATTCTCAAAAAATTCGTACTTGAGATTTTGTTAAATCTAAATTTTAAGATCTACCTGAGTCCAAAAAAATGTTTTTTTGAGGTATGTATGCCCGTCAACACGAAAATGATCAAAAATTCTTTAAGCTAGGGAGATGAAATTTGGTTTGTGGTCTTTACACTACATTTATGGATTTTTGTCAAATTTTTCTAGAAATCCAGTTGGAAGAAATCTGTTTGTCCGGTTGTCCGATTATAATTTAAAACGATCAATATAATATAAAGAGAACTAAATGGATAAAATTTGAAACAACTGATTAACATATCTTTTTTATAATTCTCTTAATCTAATAAGGAACTTCACTTGTTGCTAAACATAGTAGAAAAAAGGGGGGAAAAGGATTCAGTTTTCTTTACTATCTTTATGGAATGGCTTATTAATTTTTAAGTAGCAGTAGTGATGCCTTTTTATATAAAATGTTTAATTTTATTTTTTATTTTTTGTGATTGAAATTTTGAACTGTTTCTTTATAGTACATTTCAAAGTTACCTATATTAAGTAAAAGGATTTGGAATTCTGAATATGACTTAAAATTGTGAAAAAAGAAATTTAAAAAATAAAGATAAATTACACTTTTTTAAAATTTCAAATCGATCGAAATCTTCCGATTCGTGCTTAGAATCATTGAAATTATTTATTTCACATTTTGTGAACTTTCTTTTTTATTTTGTTTAAAAAATAAGTCTGATGATGTAGACTATTAAAAGTCGAGAAATCATTAAATGTTTTATTTCCTGAAGTTCAACATACAAAAAGCTGAGTTACGTTCTTTCCCAGTCGACAGTTAAATATTGGAAATTTGATTTAATAAAATTGTTAAATTAGGAATATGGGTGGGATTATTAGGAATAAGGGATTTTTATCCCTTCACTTGGAGCGTGGTTTATTTCATCAGGAGATGCATATGATGTACAAAGAAGAAGTGAAAAGATACAACAGCAGAAGAGCAAAAGAGACCGAAATTTTCCCTTTAGTGGTTTTTACAATGAGATTTTGAAAGAGATTTCTTTGACACGTGTCGATTTAGGATAAGGAAATATTGGTATCTTTAAAAGAATGTTGCAAATATTAAGGATTTTTATCCCTTCATTCGGAGCGTGAGAACCTGTTGAATGAGCAGCTTTACAGAACGCGTGCTGCAATAATTAAATAAAAAAGTGTGAATTGAATCAGGAAATAAAAGAACACATCAAAATGAAGTTAATATGGATTAAATTAAAAATTAGGAATTTAATGTGGGACAATTATTGCTATATGCCTACGCTTCTCTATTTTGCAGGAAACTCCTGATTTCCGGCCCATCCGGAATTCTTTGCGGAGTCTGAGCATAAACAACAGTCTCCTCACTTCTATCCAAGGTGACCAGCTCAAGAATCTGACGCATCTTGAAGCTCTCTTCTTCACCAATAATTCTATCGGACATGTGGCGCCGGACGCATTTCAGGTAACTCGAATTCTTTTATACCTGCAACACTGTGTGTTTAGTTACTGTGACAGAAAGCTATGAAAGATGCGATAAATAGTATAAAGTAAATATAAAATAACGAATCGAAGTAGACCTTGGTGTTACAAAAAGATTTTTAATTGATGAAGATCGCGAAAATACATAAGCAACATCTAATTTGAGAAGAGAATGAAAGTATATGTTATTTGATCACTCACTTCATTTATAAGTTCGTTCACAATATCTGATAAGGACAAATGACATGATTACTTTCTCTAACACCTTCTCCAGATTTTACACTATTAGACCATTTAATATGCACTGGTATCATTGATAAAAACCCTAAAATTGCGATTACTTTTTAATTTATAATCTAGTTTTTTTAAAAAAATATTTTCTTAGTGAGCATCTACCAGACAAGAAATAACTTCGCGCCACATTTTGCAGCTGTCGATTCAACAGCCTGTCAGTAGAGCGTTTAAAACGATTTTTGCATCATGTAGGTCGCATATCGTAAACCACAATTTATAGATACTTTCCAGCCTCTAAACAGCATCACGTCAGCAACATCTTCGACTGCATTGCGCTATTTAAATTTTCTCTGTTTTAATTCATACCTTTTTTTTTATTTTTGTTTTCAGGGTACTAATAATTTGATCATCTTCGACATATCATACAACCTTCTACGATTCTTGCCGCCAAATTTGTTCCACCCTATGAAGAAATTGAAAAAGGCGGTGCTTTCTAACAACTTCTTGTTGCACGTCGACCAGCTTTTTGCTGTCACTCATCCACAGGTAAAGAATTTTTATTACATCGAATGAAGCTTTTTATCTTTTTCTAATTGGCGATGTACTACTATGCCAACAAATTATTTTCGACTGTGGTAATCAATTATTGTGCCAGTAAGAATTCGTTTTTCAAGTGAAGATAATTTTGGAATGCTTTAATCAATTTGAATATAGTGCTGTATATTTGTTCTTTCGTTTGGGGATCTGAATTTCAAGCTCCTTTTCTACCCACAATTTCTTCACACATCTTCGGAATTTGAGAATCATTGTACTTTAAGCAAATTCTTCGCTCAAGAAAAAAAAAATCAAATAAATGCAATCAGAAGAATAAAATGGGTGTCGAAGTTCGTGAATTTGATATTTTTACAACAGCTTTAAAATGTGATCGATCGCATTCTCATTAGAAAGCATCCACGACTTAGCCTTCCAGATATCTGGTTTCTTTACCGGTGCCGGGATTAGTTCCCCTTCCTAACCCCAGATGGCAGAGCATTCTCGTTGTCTTTGAACGTTATGCAGACAACGGAATTTCTTATTTGTTTGGCAGTTAAGAAAAGGTGACGTTCACGTGGCGTGTGAGCGATGAGCAGCTCTCGAGGAAACGCAGAGCAAATTTATTTTAACGATTGTGCGGAAACCGTGAGTTAGTAGTTTATGAAGAAAGTAATTTTTATCGTCTTTTAGAAACATTCGTAACCGTGATATGGAATTGCTTGTTAGCGACTGTATGGATGTACAGAGGGAATTCCTTTCCTATAATCCCCGTGCAACCTCTCTGCTGTGAATGAAGAATAAGAACATCTTATCTTTGTTGAGCAGCAATCATCATATCGTCAATAAGCGAATTGATATCTCTGTCTGTTCATCTCTGATAAATAGATATATTATTTCTTTGTCTAATTGTTATTATCCTTTGGAATTAGATAAATGTTTGCTAAAATCCTTTAGTAGTGACTGGACTTTTTCAAAGTTCAAAATTTTCATAAAGTTGCTGATATGGAATCAGCATTTTGATAAAAAAATAATTTAACAAACAAAACGCAATCGCATAAGATCAATGTCTTTATGTGTGGTGAGTTAGTGAAAACAACTTCGCGAAAGACTGCGTAAGGATTTTAATTACTCGGCATCACTTCCAAATAAAAAAATCGAATTTTTATTATGATTTTCAGGTTGATATGGCCTAAAGTTGCCATGTTTGGAACCAATTATTTTATCAAATAAATACTATTCCCAATCCATTATTTCAATATTAATGAAATTTCGCACCTTTTAATTGAGGGTTAGGGTTATGGAAAGTGCCGGAGCAATTAACTTCATCTAAGAACTCCCTGTTTGTTAGGAGATTTAATAATCTGTGTATGTATTGTTAAGCTACTTACTCCACCAAGTCCGTGAAGTCAACGGGTTCCCTTGCAGTGGATGTATTGTCTAACACAATTAGGAGGCCTCAATAATAAACAAAGACTTTATTAACATGAAGGCACGAATACACAGATAACAAATACACAGCCGAGACGTACACAAGTAATACACAGTTGCACACTTAGTACAAACTGTAGTAGTTGGTTTCCTAACAACAATCATGGCACACAAAGCAGTCAGACAGAACTCAGCAGGAGGAGGGAATCTACATAGTTACTCATTCTACGCAGGTCTCTCCATATGCTTGCAATTCTCCACTGTCTCCTCGCTTCAGCTGTATACAACTGCCGACTCACTACTACGCGACTGGCTACTCCTCACACGGGTCGATGCTACTTCTATAATAAACTCCAGGATTAGACACAGTACAATTCACCATCTTTTCAGCTCAAGATGCGCTTCGCTGGGCTGATCCAATAAATCTGCCGCTGACTCGCTATATGGCTCTAAAACTCTCGACGACTCTATACACAACTGTTTTTGACTTGACTACCGGCCTTTTATAGTTCCTGGAACAGGGCAGAAAGGTCCTGGAACAATCAAGCATATCTCACCTTCTATTGGCTCTATCGCCAAAATTTTTGAAGATTCTAGTATTTATTTTTTTTATTTTGCCGTCAGAGTCGCTAAATTTGTCGTTAAGTTCCCAAATAGTCGCCAAGACCAGGGTTACTGATCCGGCATCCTATCAGCATCCAATAGAGCTGATCGTAAAACGGTCTTTCCTATGATGGAACCAACCGTGCTGTGAAGCTACATTATAGATTTGCAACAGTATTGATGTTTATGAAATTGACGATAATCTAAACTTTGCGTTGTATTTCTTTTACAAACTTCCATTATTTTTTTAAAATAATATTCTTACCTTTTAAGCATTTATCAGTAAGATATACATAATATCAGACTGTAGATCGATTTTCTATCGGAAACTGTTTTGACAATTATTTCTTCATCCAAACATAGTTCAACTTTGGTGTACATTGTTTGATCTCATAACAAGTAAGATGTATTATTCCACAGATTTCTAATAATAAGATTTCGTGTATAGAGGGATTAATACAGTAGAAATTATTGTCTTTTTTTAGTTCATCTATTTGGACCATAATAATCTGACAGATCTAGACTCTGTGCTTCATCGCAACATGTCCGAAGTGGAGACTGTCCAGCTGTCCTACAATCCTTTCACCAAGGTGACGATGAACTCTTTCAGTGGCAAACTGGTCAGCGCTCGCTTCTTGTATCTGGATCACTGCCTCATCCAGGAGTTCAACGTGGGGCACTACATTTCGCTTAACAATTTGTCGACTCTCAATCTGAGTTTCAACTTCATCGAAAAGGTGGTCAATCAGACCATTTCCTTCGGGAAAAACATCGAACTGGATTTCACTGGAAACAAGATTACAGAATTTGAAGGTAAGATTTGTCTCTTAGATCTCCATTGTAAGTATATTTAGCTGATGTCTAAATACCTATATATATATATCTATGTATGTATGTATATGTATAACAAATGCCCAAAAGATTGGCTATGAGACCATTAGATCTCTAGCTTTCCAATATTTTTGATCTTTACAGTTTAAAAACACAAGTGCAGACAGAGCACGAGTTAAGATGAGTAGCATCAAAAATTTGATGTTGTCTGCACGGTGAGCATAAGGGAGAGTCACAAAGCCCGAACCAATACAAATATGTAGGCAAACAGTCATTGCCTGAAGTAAGGTGGAAAAGTGCCTAAGCTGCACTTCTAGGAAAATGTTTGATCAACTGTGTATCCTCAGGCAGTGAAGGCCATAGCTTACGGCAGAGTTCAAAGTGCTCTCTGTTTCATCCTGGTGGCATATCTTCTTTTTATCAGGAGTTTGACTGAATGAAAGGAGAGACTTTTCAAAAGTCTCTGCAGGACTCTTGCACTACTTTTGGTCAAATGTGGACAGCCTCGTTTCCAGGAATCTCACATATATATGTATTTAAAGAGAGAGAGAGAGAGTAATTGTAGAAATAATAAATAAAATGAAAAACGAAAGTAACCGGAGTGAAGGAGAAATAGTGCTTAAAAAACCGTATGAAAAAAGCGAAATCATGTGGGAGGTGAATGGTTAAATACTGCAATTCAAGGAATGCTTGGAAATAAACGGTAAAGATGTATTAAAAAGCGGAAAGAGACTGTGAAATTTTTTATTAAAAGTACATTAATTGCTCGTCAGGGGAAGCAGAAAATGTTATAATTCCATTTGCAATCCATATTGATTTTATCCCCTGATGAGTGTTTTTAATGCTTTGTTTTGCAAATTTCACATTTTGCTTCTGCTTTTTAATACATATTTACTGTTATATAATATGTATATGTAGAATAATTTTGATAGGCACATGGCCGAGAAAACGACGCTTTTGAATAAACTTCAATTTTATTTTCCACAAGAGAGGCAGCAAAAGGAGGACGAAAGGCAGCTCAGTTCTGTAAAAAAAAAAAGCATTCTAAAACTAGCAACCCTGTAAGATACATAGAAGTTAGTTTAATGAGGAATTAAGTAGATACATCTTCCTTCTAGATTTTTTATTTCTTAGTCATGTTTTCATACATTTCAAAGAACATATATTAAGCAAGAATTTGTCGATCATCTATGGTCATTTGTAATGCCTGCTAGTTTTATGGTGATAGAAGTAGACGCATTTCTTCTATAACCTGATTACTTTAACTTTATTTCTTCTAGTTGAGTTTCGAAATAATGTAAAGACAGTGTATCTGAACAAAAATTTGATGACCACAATGGGACGGACTATACTACTGAGCCGGATGTCGCAGGTGTCGATGGCCGACAACCGAATCCAGACACTCGAGTTCGAGGAATTCCGTGGAGTGAGCGGAATCACGGCCATAGACCTGCAAGGAAATTTGATCAGAAATATCGAGCATTTGACTTTTTTGAGCATTAGGGAGGATCTGGTCTACCTGGATCTCAGCAAGAATATGATTCGCAAACTCAATGGTTGCGTCCAGTCCCTTTCCGTACTCACCTCGCTCAACCTCACAAACAATCGGATAGAGGTAAATTTTTTCGCTTCCTTTTTCCTTTTTCTCTCATTAGTCAAATTTTTCACCTCTAAAATAATTATACATAGTTTAGCTAAATGCCACCGGAAAATTCTTTTTTCCTTCATTACTATTATAATTGGCATTAAATGTTTGCATTTATGCCTCCCCCTAAAACTTGTGCCCGAATATATATGTTACCCTTAACACTTGAAAGCCATTAATGTGCAGATTATCTTGCTAATCTGCAGATTAACTGGTTCCCTCCGTTAAAGTGCGGTATCAAGAGTTTCCCGCATTTTAACTAGGCGATGTGCACATTAGCGGCTTCCGTATCGTTAAAGTTCAAAAGTTTGTTTCTCCCATTTCCTTTCCCTATTCCTTCCTCCTCTGCCTCCACTTTTAGTTTGGTTTCACCAGCATCTGCTCATCGCCAGTTACTTTTATTTCTCATAAATTGAATCGCTGCCAGTGCGTAGCATAGCTAATCCCGTATTCAAATTCGTGTCTGCTGGTTAGGGAATGATTTTCCATTGTGATTTTTTAAAGCAGTATTTTTGGCTCCAAGCAAGCTAAAGCTTAGTATGCAAGCAAGCACTGAATTGATAAGTAAAATAAAGAAAAGATTCTTCGCAAACTTCTTTAACAAAGATTCAAAATATAATAGCGTTCGAATGACAAAACAAAAATATGTTTACAAAATTGCAAATGCAAAGAGAATAAAGGTTTCCTTGAAGAAAGGAACATCTCGAGATTATCGAATAACTCAAAAGTTGCTGCTGTTCTAGCAAAGATCTTATTTTCACTTTAACGAACGCCTAGTAGGTAATGTGCAGACTAACAAGTGTCTGGTAGGTAGTGTGTAGATTATCTAGGTAATTCGCATATTATATAGGTAATTCGAGAAATGAAAAGATTTTCCGCACTTCAACGGATTATTGTAGTTAATGTGAGATTAGCTTGCTAACCTGCAGATTAACTAATTTCTGCACTTTAGCGATAACATATATACCCTTTTGACCACTCCCACACCCCACTGACATAATTTGATAAGTTCCAAAGTTGCTATTTAAAACAGATACGACTGAAAAAAGGTAGATTCGAATGGAACATGATAGCGGGCTTTCACGATCCATATATTCTGGGGTAGCAGTTCGGACTGCTACCCCAGAATTTTATCTAATCGCCTATTCTGAAGAAGACACAAGCGGATTTAAAACGAATGTGAAAAGCTAGGTTTCAGTGTCTCTTCCAGGGTAGGAAGACACGTTGAATCAATTGTATAGCATCCAAAATGGTGTATATTGAGAAGAATCATGTTGAGTTGAGTTTTGTTTAGTGTTTTTTAAGAGTAATGTAATTCATTCTGATTTTTTTTTATTTGCCTTCGTATTACGCGTTTGCTTTAAGTGAATACATTTCGATTGTAATTTTTGTTGATGTACAATCCTTGAAAAGTTTTATTTATAAAATAGGGTTTTTTTTAAAATCTTTCTCATTTTTATATCATTTTCTAAGAAAAACATTGTTTGTTCAATTAAGCTTATATGGAAACCAAGTAAATAAAAGTTTATTTCGTGAAAGGACTACGACAGACGATAGTAACTTTAATTTAATTGAGATCCGCCAATCCTAATTTAAAAGATCTACATAAGGGAATATATACCGTTCCTAGATGATTAAAAAATCTCCAGACCTTAATCGAATAGAATATCTCTAGGAAAAACTTGAAAAGGAATATTCGCAAAAACAATGAAACATCAAAAATTATTTAATATACAAATCGAATGAAGAATAGGAAAAATTACACTATCCGATACTAAAACGCTTGTTCATTCAATGCATAAAACGTTTCAGGCTATATTTAAACACAGCAGATAACCTACTCAGATATAATTGTTTTAAGATAATGGGAATATATACTCTACACGTTATGCAAACTTTTTTGATTTCATTTCTTTGCTTTTATTTATTTTAGATGTTTTGAACAAGTTGTAGTTGTTACTGTAAGTGTAAGGATATCAAGCATATGAATAGGGAGAAACCGGTAGAAATGTAAATAAAAGTTTAGAAATAAAAAAACATGATTGGTTACTTTTTCTAATATATAATCATTGCTGTATGCAGAATTTTTTGAGATACTATACATCTTTTTGAAATAATGTTAATTGTAAAGAAAAAGTGAATAAGAGTTTTTAATCGAACTCTTATCGTGATGTTCGAATTTACCCAAATGTGGCGGTTCTTTATCTATTTCAGGGCTTTGAAGTAGGTGAATTTTATGGACTCGACGACCTACAGGATCTCTCTTTGCAAGGTAACCGCATTAGGACGCTCGGCTACGAGGTCCGCGGACTCAGCCGACTCAGAAACCTCGTTATCAGTCACAATTTGATTCGCAACATCAAAGGAGACCAGCTCCCACCAAATCTCCAGTATGTGTACGTCGAGGGTGAGTTCGAATTTTTTTCTTCGTATTAACAGACTCCATTTATGACTTTGATTGATTATAAATGTTTTGGCCTCTCTCCTTGTATTTATCTCACAAATGTGTATAATAATGCTCTTATAAGTAACACTCAAGAAGATTAACTTTATGTGTGATATATCCCAACAATGCCGATTGACATCATTGAAAATCCCCCAAAAATATCTAAAATCCCACTGTTTGACGAAGAACTCTGAGTGCTTTTGATTTCTATGTGAAAGTTGAGTTGATACCATGTTTCAGATCCAAACTGATAGCAATAGTTCATCTGTTTACTTGTAAGAAACGTGCTTCAGTGAATAATATTGAAGTTGAATAGAACTGCTACAAATATTCAATATGAGACATTTTTATTACAAGGCATGCATTCAGTCAATAATGAAGTTCTTGTATTTCGTGTAACATATCACTGGTGACAGCAAAATGAGCAGTGAAATGAGTTTTTAGTTCATAGTCTCAGTCATCATCTTTCACAGCTTTTTATAGTAAAAATATAATGGAGTTAGGATATCATAGTGACCAGTATACGAGTTCTGTATGTCTGCCACATCTGAGCCGGCAATGCGCGTATGTGGTAAATACTGTTATGATCGTGCCTGCATGTCCACTGGTTCTAGTAATAAACAAACGAGTCGGACAAGAAAATCGGAAGTAAGCGGTAAGGTCAAAGCCACAATGCACCCGATTTTGCCTAGCTTGTTGTATTCAACTCTCCCTCCATTCTCTGCAGTGTCTGCTTCCTTCCTTTCAGTGAGCTGAAGGCTATGGCCAGAAAATATTGTCAGTTTTAGGACGGAGGAAGGTTACATGTTGGACTTGAAAGAAAAGTGCGAACTTCTGAAAAAGTATGATCATCTTCCCTAAGAAAATCAGCAGGTAAACTTGCGGGTATGTTGAAAATTTCCGAACTATTGCTTTAATCATTGCTGAAATGGAGGAGCGATACAGAATCTGAAAGTGGAAGCATGACAACTTGAAACGTAACCTAATGGTATCGTGGAACACGCGTTGAAGGAGTAATTTATCAAAATGAGAGAAGAGATTGGATTTGTGGTTGGATCTTTGCCTCATCGAAAGACCGAAGATTTTAAGATCATCCCAATGGAGAGCTGAACTTTCGATGAATTTTATTTATATGTGCAGCTGATTCAATGATTGTTTGATAACTCAAAAATATGTTAGTCCCGATAAATGTTTTGAGAAAGCTTAAAAGATTAAATATGTATAATTTTTTTTTCAGTTCTATACACATTATGTCGACTTTTCTAATTTGAAACTAATGAGTAATACGGAATGATGTCTTGTGCTCTGTGTTTTCGAGAATCTTTTTACTCCTACAGAATTGTATTATTTTTAAGTCGTTTTAGGCATATTGATCATTCGGTTGTAGTGATCGCTTTGGTCTGGGGTTTTTCGAACGAATTTCTAAATATGTGGCCATTTTATTTTAAGAAGAAAATTGTCAGTTAATTGATGAATTAAATTAAGTTTGAATCGTATATAATACTGCATGCTACTAGTGGATTAAAGACAATAATTTTGGAAGAATTTCCTTAATATTTAAATAAATGAATTAAAAGCTTCAAAAGGCTAAAATTAAGAAAAAGGATTCTAATTTTTGATATTTTTGTAAAAATGATTATTTTTTTTTTTTTTTTTGCAATAACTTTAAAATTAAATACTGAAAATTTCTCCTTTCCTTTATTCACTAATATCAAAACGAATCACCTTGCTTTAGAAATATGTATTCCAATTTGAAACTTACTTACTATCATTAGGTTATTAACTTTGAATTTCCATGACTTATTTAACGTTAATATTAAAGCCAAAATGGCATTTTGGATTAACTAGAATAATATTCGTATTTGTCAGCTTACTATTTCGGCTTGCAATCCCTTCCTCCTGGAATCTGAATATCTATACATATAAAACGCTTACGTGTTCGCAAAATCAGGGCGAATTTGTTAATCGCCGTTTGTCAACACTTCGATCTCGCGCAAGAACATCAACACGTGGTTTGATAAGATTTCAAGCGAACGCTATTAAAACGCGGTCAGAAAATTTTTTAAATAAAAAATTAACGGTCAAAAAAACGGACAAAATTTTTTACGATAAGTTTAAGTCGTGCCGTATCGATTTTAAAAAGAAATCGTCGAAATGCTCAAGATTCGTTCATCAGAAGATCCAGTCGTAACGAACGAGATAGGGTTAAACATTTTTTGAGTACGGAGCGAAGTTGGTGAAGGAAAGAGCGGAAATACTGTTATGCTTCCAGATGCTTGTTATCCTTCAGAACAAAATCCTGTCAAACAACTATACGGGGATTTAAATTTCAGCATAGTTATGCTCCAAGAACTAAAAGGGAGAGCTATTCTAACTGTTACTAATGATGCTTCCTTTGAAATAAATAATCAAGTATTGACATGTTTGCCTGGGGAAACATTTACTTATGAAGCTGTTGATAAAACAGTTAGTGACACACTAATATTTCCTGTAGAATTTCTTAATTCTTTAACACCTACAAGAAAGCCACCATATAAATTGCGTTTAAAGCCAGGATGTATTATTATGTTATTGCTAAATGTAGCTTCAACCAAAGATTTGTTCAAAGGAACTTGCTTCATTGTAACCTAATTGCAACGTAATATTATAGCGGCAAAATGCATTAGTTCTGCAAATGATGAAACGCATTTTATACTACGGATACCTCTTATACGTTCTGACAGTAACATAACATTTAAAATTAAACGAAAGTAGTTTCCAATTCATTTGGCTTGTAATATGATAATTAATAAAGCACAAGGACAAACCTGTGAAAAAATTTGTTCCATGCTAAATAATCCTGTTTTTAATCAAGACAATAATATGTGGGCTTCTCACGTATTAAATCCTTTGTCTCTGTGACTAGTGCAGCATCAAATAGGACAATTTTAAATTGAGTATACCAAGAAGTTTTAAATAAATGATTTCTGACTGGTGTAAAGATTTTAATTTCTAAATTCTATGGGCAGCATGTCATTCAAAACAGACTACATACAATATTTTGTTGGCAAAAAAGTTTTGAATATTTGCACAAGGTTATCCATTTTAAAAAGCGAGAAATGTATCATGATTCCAGGTTGCAATTTCTAATTGCCAACATATTTCAGGACATATTCTCTTCACTAATATGTCTTTTTCTGTTTTCTGCCGTTGATTGTTCACGCTTCAAAACACTATTTCCCTAAAGTTTTTGCAAATAGTGATTTTTTTTTAATTCTATTTCTATGGTATAGTTCCCAAATTTGAAAAATTGTGAGGAAAGCACAATGTTTTGAATTTGTTCCTGTGGTGGATTTATGTAGTTTCAAATGAGAAGTTATTTGTTTTAACGAATAATTTTTCTAAGTTTCAATTTTTGAGTGTATTTTTTGCCTTATATTTTTTATTTCTTTCATTGTTTTATCTTATTTTGGAATGGACTAAATTTGAATATAACTGCTTTCCAATTATTTTTTTTTTTTTTTTTTTGTAAATATCAAATTTTTATTCTGTTTCTGTAGTATACCTTCCAAATTTGAACAATTGTGAGAAAAGCACAGTTTTTTAATTTTTTTAAATTTTTTTTTCTTTTTGTATATATTAATTTTTTAATTCTATTTCTATGATATAGTTCTCAAATTTGAAAAAGTGTGAGAAAAGCTCAATTTTTTAAAAAATTGTTTCGTTGGTGGATGTACACAGTTATTTAAATGAAAGGTTGTTTGTGTTTGCAAAGAACTTTGATGCAGGTGATTTTTGCGAGAGTTATTTCTGCTTTACATTTTTTATTTCTTTCATTGTTTTGTCCTATTGTGGAATAAATTGAATCTGAATATATCTGTTGCTAGACTGAAGTGGTTTAGTAGATGGCGAGCGAGCGAAGCGAGCTTGGATCACAAAGCGATCAGAGAGGAGCTGCATTAGCATTTCCTGGGGGTTGGCGGGAATAAGCGAGAAGGGGGCGGATCCCCCTAGTTGTATGTTAAAAATCTGGAATTAATGAGGATGTAAATGGAGACGTAAAAGAAACGCATCAAATGAAACGCATTGAATGAACGCATCAAATGAAACGCATTGAATGAACGCATCAAATGAAACGCATTGAATGAACGCATCAAAATATTCCTTGGCATCGCTAGATATTTAAAGGTTCTGAAGAATTGACTTGTTTTCATTTAACATCCCCTTCTGCTTCCAATGAAGACTTCGGATCAGACGAACCGGATGGATAGAATGCCGGATTATTAATAGCTTTCCGTAAAGCCAGCTTTTTATTTTCTGGTTAATAAATTGTATGTAAAGAATGGTGTAATTGTTAAAACATTTAGACACACATTTACATGATTGTAGGTTTGAAAAGGCAATTTTAACATAGTTTTGAAACACTTTGTGATGTGTTTATCATTCTGAAAGCGGAGTATTAACAACTGAAAAATGAAAAAATATAATGAATCGAAAAATAAAAGAAACTTTATAGCTTATGAGAAAATGTCATATATTCAAATACGTCACTTAGTTGAGGTCATGGTTTTTATCCACTTAAAAAACGCCATTCATTATTCGATTCAGATGGAAATTAATTTAAATAGTTTTGTAAATTGTCTGTTAATGGCCTAATATCATTTACTATAATTAAAATTTTGGCATATGTGTTTCTTACATATTTTTGTAATTTTTATCGACTAAATATTGCTTGCCATACTTTATTACATTACAACCGTTGGTCCTTTTGAAGTTCAATTAATTTCAACCGCCTGATTTAGTAGCCAGAATTTCTGAACAATGACAGAAATATATATATTTTTTACTTTGTAGGCAATCCGTTATGGTGCGACTGTCAGCTTTTGCCTTTCCTTCGGCATCTGAATTCTACGAAGAAATTGAAGACGGACGTATCACTCTGCATTCCTCCAAACGATACCACTCCGAGGGCATCCATTGACAAACGTCCGGGCACCCCAGCTCGATGTCCTGACGGTTGTAGATGCTTTTGCAAGAACAATGAGGACAACCACTATATTTTTGTAGATTGCAGCAACATTGGTCTCACAGAATTGCCACCGCTTTTTGCTGCTGCTAACTTTACCACGCCAGAGCACGTAAGTGTTTCTAGTGTCGCTCACTGTTTAATCTCTCCGGAAATTTGAAAAAGGGGGAGCTCGCATCGTTTATATGCGAACTTTTATGCAGATCAACCTTTCTTGTTGACTTGCTTAGTTTTTACTTTTTGAATGGCAATATTTTCATGATGAAATTTTACCGGTACATTACGAGATTTGTGATTAAAAATATGAATGGCAATAAAAGTACAAGCTAAGCTAAAAGAGTAAAATATTAGTAAATGAAAAATAGAAAATGAAGCCCTTGGGCGTCATGGAAGCTCTTCGCTCTCTCAATTCGCAGGTTCGAAGTTCGATCCTCGGGCTGGGAAAGGTTGACTTAGCCTTTCATCCTTTCAGTGCCTCGATAAATTGAAAACCAAGCATGCTTGTGAACTAAACATTGGGGGTTCCTCTTTATGCTGACCACCTAAACGGGACATATGCCTTGCACCCCACGGCCCTCGGTCAAGAACGCTGATATGGGAACAGTAGGCCTTGGCCCACATGGGCTGTCGTGCCACTGAGTTTAGTTTAGAATAAAAAACATACCATATGAGTAAAGAATAAAGTAATAGTATAAATAAAAGGTAATTTAAAATACTACTACTATTTAGAAAAAGGAGCATGCATAAAATTGATATGCGACATTTAGACAAACATAAATCTGCTCAAAATTACAGTAAAGTAAGTATTATAATACAGAAGAGAACTATTACCTAAGTATTATTAAACAAGAACAAATTATTTGTAGTGTTACTGATCCAAATTTTTCTTGTCTTCTGCCAAATTTTCTATAGTTCTACAACTGTTTGAAACGAATTTTTCTCGTATTCATCCGTACTTTGTGCATCCATAAATATAATTTCTAACAATTCCCTTATCAGTAAAGCATTTACAATTGGTAATTTTCCAAAGAAACGATTTTCATATGTTGGGAAACAATACAACGTGAATAACAGGAATTTTACCCATTCTGACTGTTGACTCACTACATTCAATACATAGTTACGACAAATAAAATATTACCCAATGATTTGAGTCGTAAATTGTAGTACCAATTGATATTGAATTTACAATAAAAAATGGTTTTATTTCATTGATGATTATTGATTTTTCATGTTGTTTTCGAATTATGTATCATCCTCTATAAAAGGGAGGAGAAGAATTTTCTCTAATTAAATACCAAATTGTGTTGGGTTACTTTATTGCAGCAGTATTACTTAATAGTAAGATTAAGAAACTGTCAATCCGAAAGCAATCATTATGAAATTCACTTTAAAAACTCACTCAAACACTTATCATTAGGAAATTCACTTTTTTGCTGAACCGAAAGAATAAATGATACCGGGTGTTTCAAAAATGACCGGTATATTTCAAAAATCAATAAAAACTAAACGGACAGCGGTAGAAATACACCTTTTGTTGTAATATGCTTGGGACAACAGTAAATTTTCAGGCATACAAGCTTGCGAAATTAGTTACAATTTACAACAACAGATGGTGTTGCAGGCGATTTGAAAGATATAGAAGAAAACGCAGTCTGAGTTCGCCATTCTGTAAGTCGTCTTTCTGCTTTAAGCGTGTGCTGTTCACAGATTGCAAGTTTGTTTTGAAAAAATGGTTTATTCCTTAGAGCAGAAGATTTTTCTGGTGTTTGAATTCCACCGCGTAGAATACAGTGTTGTTGCAACAAGACGAAGTTTTCAACGAAAGTTTAATGTAACCAAAGAGCTGAAAAGCGATACAATCTGTTTGAAAAATTTCAACGGACTGGGAACGTGAAGGATGAACGTGCTGGAAAGATAGGGCAACCGCGGCAACCACAGAGGGCAATGCTCAGCTTGTGCAACAGGTGATCCAACAGCGGCCTCGGGTTTCCATTCGCCGTGTTGCAGCTGCGGTCCAAATAAAACCAACGTCCACGTATCGTCTATACAAAACTCAAAATCAGCAACCTTTCAGCGCTGCTTCCATCAATGCACGAGAGATATTCGCTAACGATATGGTGCAAAGGATTGATGACGGCGATATCCATTTGGGCAACATTTGATTTATTGACGAAGCTTATTTTTACCTGGACGGCTTCGTCAATAAACAGAACTGGCGCATATTTGGAACTGAAAAACACATGTTGCAGTCCCAAAGTTCCTGCATCAGAAAAAAGTAATGACTTGGACCGCCATTTCTACCAAAGGACTCATTGGCCCATTTCTCAGATCCGCAATGATTACAGCACCACGCTATATGGACATTCTTCGTGAACTTGTGGCTGTACAAAATGCCTTAGAGGACACTTCGAACACCTCGTGGTTTATGCAAGATGGTGCCCGGCCACATCGTACGGTCAACGTCTTTAATTTCCTGAACGAACATTTCGATGATCGTATGATTGCTTTGACTATTCCACACATACAGGAAGCGGCATGGATTGGCCTCTCTATTCGCCACACATGAACCCCTGCAACTTCTTTCTGTGGGGACACTTGAAAGATCAAGTGAACCGCCACAATCCAGAAACAATTGAACAACTGAAGCAATGCGTCTGTTCTGCATGTGAAGCCATCCCACCTGAGACGTTTACACGGGCTTCTGCTCATTTCATTCTGAGACTACGCCATGTTATTGCTGCGCATGGTGGATATTTGGAAAATATCGTAGTTTAGATTTTCTCCAGATTGCAACGCCATCTGTTGTTGAAAATTGTAACTAATTTCGCAAGTTTGTATGCCTGAAAATTTACTATTGTCCCAAGTATATTGCAACAAACGGTGTATTTTTATCGCTTCCAGTTTACTTTTATTGATTTTTGAAATATACCGGTCATTTTTGAAACACCCGGTACATTGTATTTAGTGGGCACTAATGCTGCTATCACTAAATTAGAAATGAACTTAACCAAATTAAATTAGAACATTAAATTTAATGCAAAAAGAACCTAAAAGAAAGATTCGATTAATCCGGCTTGAAGATCTTCTCAAGTGTCACACTCAGGTAAGGATTCAAACCAGTTTTTTTTTTCTGTGAGGTGTCTGACTTTCGTCCAAAAACATTGATCCCTCGTGATCCTAAAAACCCATGAAATTGTGGTTTTGGAGATAAAATTAGTATCACAAAATTAAAGAGAATAAATTGCATAATAACAAACACAATTATTTCAAAATTTTTAAATCTAAGTAAGAGCACAGCAAGATTGCTCAAAACCAAACAACAAAAAAAGACAATAAAACATAAAACCAAAAAAAAATCATTATAATATGAAAGCAAAGCTTATACAAATTGAAAATAAAACTCCAAAATATTGTGTGAAGAAAGTAAACCTGTCAGTGTAAACGCACCTCATTAAACTAAATTTAATTTTCTCGCGTTTAAACCTGCATACGCCTACCACGCTTGGTCACAATGCATCATCATCATAAGGAATAATTGAAGGTTCTCAGCGCCATTTATTGAGTTAATAAGATTGTAATAAGAAAATTATAATTAGTAATAATGTTTTATTAATTTTTGTAATTCTTAGAAAAATAACTGAATTTTTCCAAAAATCTATTCTAAACAGAAGGTCAATTAATGAACCATTCGGAATCCTTCAAGGATTGTTCGAATCGTTCATTCGAACAATTCGTTAATTGATTACTAATGAATTTCCAATCTGCGGACATGGTTTAGCGTCAATATCCAAGTCCATTAGTCTCAGATTCTAGTTAAGACTTCGCGATAAAGATGAATTGCGAATCTTCTAGGATAAGTACCCTCTGAGTAGCTAGATATCGCTTGAAGTGGAATTTTGTTTTCCTAGTTCCAGTAGATGGAAATAAGTGGTTTTGGAAGAATTTTCGAAGGAAAGGGATCGAAGTCTGTACTTTATTTGAAGAAAAACCTCTTACAACTTGTCAGATCTCAGCGATAAAGTTGTTGCTAAAATTTACATCATCAGTTTACCAGTTTTTGGATCATACTAGTTAAGACACAATTTGCTAGTTGAATTAAATATCTTTTGCCTTCCACCATTTGATATACCTCAGCCATACGATTCCTTAACTCCTTGTTTCACAACCATACATCTTGTCTATTCATGCTATTGACATGGCATTGTTTCATTTCCAGAACTCAACATCTCTCACGATCTTTCTGCCACGGAACACGGATGAGAATGCTTTCTTTTCTGAAAGTCTCCCCTTCGTCATCCAAGACGAAGTCAAGGGTTTGGATTTTACGCACAATTACCTGATGTCGGTGGAAGACGCTCGTCTTCCCGAAGGTACGAAACACCTCCGCCTGGCCCACAACCTCTTTCGTCAGCCTCCCATCTCTTTGCTGAACTCCCTGCAGGAGCTGAGAAGAGTGACGCTGTCAAATAATCCTTGGACCTGCGATTGCGGTACCTCTGTCTTCAAAATCTGGATTGAGACCCACTCCACCTTGGTGAGTACTCTGATGATCTGTTATTTAATACAGGACATTTATAAATGAATATCCCTACTTCGCAGGTCTGTTAAGAAGAAAAAAACAAAAGAGACAAAGTAAGCTTTATTGTTCATCGAAAATCAAAGATAATTGTTAAAAGTGTTATGTGAGTTATAAGAGTTCACTGTGAGCTGATCCATAAATACAAAGGATATCGTAGCAGTATATGTTGATAACTTATCCCACAAGTATGCATGGCAATACTTGATTTTTGTTTCTGGAGTTACATTTAACAGCAGGTGTTTGTTCGTTCCCCAACCAAATGATGTTGATAAGACATTTATATCTGCAGGCTTTCAAAGCATCACATCAGAGATGCTGAAAGACCATGCGATGAATTCTCACATCGCCTTTTTATCATTTATATATTTGGAAATTATTATAATGAACTACTGTAACTGTGCCAGATTTAAATTTTCAATAGTTGTTTGTAATTTCTGATAAACAACAACGTTATACTTTGTTTTGTTTTCTTTTAATAGCTATGCAAAATTGGGATATTCATTTATAATCGCCCTGTATTTTGTTAATTTATATTCGGTTTGTGCAAATTAAAATGGTATGCTTCGATTTTTTGTGATATGCAAGCTATATTAGACGATTGTTCAAAAACTTTAAAAGTATGTAAGGCATTTACAAACAAGTCATTTTTCAAGAGGACATGAAGTCAAAAACGTAAATAACGCTTTGTGTGGGAGTTAAATAAAAGAAGGGATATCCAAATAAATAATACAACATATACTTAATGGAATGCAATTTCGAAATGACATAACAATCAAGTCACTCGAATGGCAGCATTACAAATTGTAACCAGGTATACACAATAGCAAGTATAGCGCAACAGATCTTTATATCTACTTGATGCTTGTAAAACACAGTGAATCGCTACAAACTTGCTGTTCTCAGTTGTTTTTGTCTTCCAACTGATTTCTCGTTATTTTGAATATGTATTTGATTAACGATTGTTTTACACTTTATCTAGATTATTTTTCGTTAATCAGTAACCGGGCACATTTGGTTGAATGACCATATACCAAATTTCATCCGTTTTGTTAAAAGTGGTTTTCAGTTGTGTTTGTCACAGACAAACAGACATATTCCAAAAATGTATTTTTCGGATTCTGCTATATACATAAAATAGAAATTCTTTAAAACTTCGATTTTTTTTTATGAGTACAAGACTTTATCTTCAAGTGCGAGGAAATAGTAAAAAGAGGGTTCATATATATATGATAATATGCTACTTACTCAATGGCAAGTTTATGGTAAGCCAACAAATAGTTAAATATTTCATGACAAACATTGAGTAAGGCAGTATGAATCCTGATACTACATGACAAGCATATAGTAAGTAGGGATTGCAATACCGGACCAAAATTACAATGCCGGTATTCGGTATTTTTCAAATCTTAATACAGGGATACCGGTTTTAATACCGGTATTAGAAATTTTAGAAAAAGAAAGAAAACACAGGTGTTTCTTTGTTTCATTTGCCAGTTTTATTAGAAAGGGTAAATATCACAAAAAATAATTTGTAACTTATAAATTATAACAGTATATAAAGAATCACAAAAAAGTAAAGGAACAACTTATTTATTTAAGTCACAAAAATTGTAAATATCACTATTCAGTCTGTGGTACTAATACAAATTTTTGAAATGTGATCTTAAAAAACATAATGCATCGATTGTACTGTCATTAAACCTGAAAAGTAATTTTGTGCAAAAAATACTAGCTATCTTCCGGCACCTACGATAGTTAGTGGTACTGTTATCAAAGCGCAATATACTTTTTCCAAGTATTTACCTCTAAATCCCTCATCTTCAAATTAATCGATTTCTCGTCGGATGGTTTTGGATATAGCTGATTTCTGTATTGTATTTTGGTTCGTTGAAATTTTCTTATTTATCGCTAATTCTAATTTTTGTTCAAAAGACAATTCCTTTTCACTATCGACATTAGTGTCATCATAATCTTCGAAAACTGAACAGAATTCTTTTGAATGTGGATAGGTTTGTGAGTAAAAAATTTTTAGAAAATTTACTATAAACTTAATCAGATTTGAATTGGTTATTTTCTTTTCTTCTTTTTCCTTTTTAAAATCATTATAATTATGTAAATACCATAAGACATTTTCTATTTCGATATGCCTTTCTTCTGTGCGATTTTTGAATGTAATATATAATTTTCAGATAGTGATGTGTGCTGTTCGGAGTAGACGGTGCCAACGTGTTTTAAAATCTAATATTAACATATATTCTGTGTTATTTTCAGTTAATGTATTTTGTATGTTAATGTATTCTGTTTAATATTCAGTTAATGTTTCACTGTATTTTAATAATATGTCATCTTTTATAGAGGAACGTTTAAATATCTTAACAATTTTTCGAACTTTATAAATTATAGGAAGCAATTCTTGATGGGTTAATATTTCATGATCATTAGCAATGACTTCTTCAACAATTATATTGTTATTTATCTTCATTGTCAATATCACTCTCACTCTCTTCAAAGTTGGAATCCGAAGTTTCTATATCCACAGTATTTGGATTCTTCTGTTCTTTATTTTTAGGTATAATACATCTATTATTTCTAACTGAATTCCATGAGCATAGCACAATTGCTGATTTGCATCAATCAACTTTTTTTTCATAACTGTTGCTCCATCAGTCATTATGGATACAATTTCTTCTTTCAGGGATAATCCATGTTTCGTTAATTTAAATTTAAGCAATTAATTAATTAATTAATTTCGCCCGTTAGGGAGACATAAAAACAAAAACGTATACTATTTTGCTATGTTGTCGATCCCTGAATATATAGTGGAGACAATTTTAAAAATTTCTAGTAAATACCGAAAAACCAATATTTAAACTTGTGAATACCGGTATTACACATGATGCTCTCACATGAATTGCCCAGTTCCGCGTGTGTGACTCTGGAGATATGTGGACGCGCTTTATCATGGAGTAGAACCACATCCTCCGTGAGTAGCCCCGTCTTTTGTTCTTGATGGACCTCCGTAGTCTTCGGAGTGTCTCCCAGTACACATCGGAGTTAATGGTTCTGAAAAAACATCTGAAAGGGAAGCGCTTCAACTCGGACGGCGAACTTGTAATTGAATATTTATTCTTAATTTGAAGATGAATTAATTTTTTCAAAGAAATTGATTGACACTTGTTATAAAATGTATCAGGTTTCGTAAATTATAAAATAATTGCAATCGAATACGCATATAAAAATTGTTTACTACATATCTTTTTCAATTATAATACAAGATAGTACTGCTCCTAAAATTAACAAACGCTATAATCGAATTTTATGGATTAAATATCAATACACTGTGGCACGTTTAGCCCTATATTTTAGAAATGAGTGAATAAGTAAGAAATTTAAGACACAAGAGCTATATAGTAGAGAGTGATTGTATGAGTATGAGTTTACCGGTGCACGAACTCTACATTTTGAGAAAAATGCCTAGTAAAAGCAATTTAATGGAATGAGTATAAATGAGGTGAATGAGTATGAGTTAACTGGTGCATGAACTCTACTTTTTGGAAAGAAATCCTAGCAAAGACAATTCATTGGAATGAGTTGAATGAGTATGAGTTAATCGGTGCTTGAACTCCACATTTTGGAAAAGTTTTTTGAGTGTCACCCATTTTATTCTCCATATAAGAAAAATTCTTCATGTTTTACCATCATCTGTTTGTGGAATACTTTATGTGGATGATCTACAAGTCTCCTGCCAGGGGTCTAATATGGTTTTATTAGAGCGACAACTTCAGAGGGCTGTTAAGAAACTCATCTCATGATGTGATGAGAATGGACTCACGTTCTCCCCTGAAAAAAGCCGTTGTGTACACTTTTATCGGAAACGGAGTCCCCACCCTGATCCCTTGATACGAATTCGAGGTGTTGATATTCCAGTCGTTGAGGAGATAGGTTTCTTAGGAGTCATTTTTGACCGGAAACACTTTCCTTCCGAATGTTCTTCATCTGCGAAAGAGGTGTGAAAACATTCTCAACATCCTAAAAGTTCTCTCGACTACAAAATGGGGGGGGGCAGATCGAACATATTTACTTCGTATCTATCAGTCTGTTATTCTGTCGAGAATCGATTATGGATGCGAAATATATGGTACAGCTCGTTCTAGTGTTCTCCGAAATTTAGAAAGAGTACACAACAGTGCTTTGCGTATATGTTCTGGAGCCTTTCGTACATCACCAGTTCATAGCTTGAATGTGATCTGTCATCAACTTACACTTTATCTGAGAAGAAAAAAATTATCTGAACTATATTTTTTCCGTATTGAATCTTCTATCAATCACCCTGTTCATAGAGTGAATTTACCCATTGCCCTGGGACGATTATATAATGCACGTCCTTCTAATATCCTACCTTTTCATGAAAGGATAAAAAGGACTTTTGCTGATGCAAATATTTTAAATCTGCAGATTCATAATACTATTGCTCTTGCTTTACCAACCTGGGATATCCCAGAAATATCATATCTTAACCCTTTTCTCACCTATGACAAGTCTACCACTTTATCTATTGTCTTTCAACAACTTTTTCTATATCAATGAGTATGAGTTAACAGGTACAGTAACTCTACATTTTGGATAGAAAGCCTAGCAAAAGCAATTTCATGGAAGAGTTGAATGAGTATGAGTAAACCGGTGCATAAAGTCGAGATTTTGGGAACAAAGCCTAAGAAAAGCAATTTAATGGTTCAAAATTTTGAATTTCCTGAAATAAGGGAATAAGTGGGAAGGAAATAGAACTAAAGATGCCTATTTTGAGGGCTGAGCAAGAGTAAGAATTACATGGCATTAGAATAAAAGTTCTTGAAAGAATATGAGTGAGTATGAATGAGCATGATTGATTAATTATTTGTTGTTGTTGTTGTTTTTGGCGCAAAGCCAGACCTGACCAATCTGCTCCAAACTCATGGTATTTTTAATATCCTTATCTCTATTTTATTATTAAAAGATTAAAAAATAATAAAACAACAAAGTTAAAGGACAAATTTAATCAAATAAGATTAGTCAACCAATATCAATAATAAAAGAAAAATTTTTTTTTCCTCTTGTATCTGCCAATTAGTCTGCCGCCTTAAGTTGTGCATGATTAAAATGTTTTATTCTAAAATTATTCAGTCAGAATATATTTTATTGTTAAAAAGGTGTTGCATGAAGAATGCATAGGTGATAATTCCTCTTTCAATACATGATTATGTGTAAAATAAGTATGACCAGTTCTGAGCTTTGCCAGTTTTGCGAACAAGCAAACTGGCAACAGAAAATTGGTAAAATCTGAAGAGTAAAAAGTTAAATTAGGAACGCTGTTAAAGAAAACATTTAACAGAGTATGAGTCTCGTGTTTTTAGAAATGAATGAGCAGAACATCTGTGGAAATGGGTATGAACTTCACAATTTTTTTGAATGTCTTTACCTGGTTCTTGATATAATAACTTTTTGTATGTAGATTCCAGACATCAATGAAACTCGATGTGGCCCTGATGAGCAAGATTCACCCAGACTGGCCAACCGAGCCATCTGGACTCTGTCAGACATAGAACTCTGTCCAACGGACGTCGAAACTTACGTCTCAGCTGTCCTCGGCATACTTGGTAAGCGAAACATTCCAATATTTGCATTCAAATTGTTTTTACAAATTTTACTTAGCGTGAAGTTCTAAGAAGGCCTGTAGGCAGCGCATGCGTAGAAAAGCTGAAAAATGCTGTTCGGACTATAGCAAGTACTTGCCCTGATGGGACAACAATATGCCGCTGTATTGTATTTTTTCTTACTGCGCATGCGTTTGTAGAATTTGGCGTTATTTTTGTCGTGAAAAAATTGATCACTTATCATAGATTAATTCCGACATTTTTTACTGTTTCTTCTTTCTGATGTGAAGTTGTGTTTATTTTTCACTTTATTTGCCATCTTTTTCTACAGTTTTCCAAATTTAGGTAAGCTGACCTTATTTTTTTCCTTACTATGTTTTTATGTATAAATATCCATCATTTTAATACGATACGCAGTGCAAAAGAAAAATTCAGAGATGCCAAAAAGGCAATCTTCAGCCAAGCGTGGAATGCCTGAGTTTATCTTATGAAATTTGACAAACATAAATCAGTCCCTTTCTGCTTACTTACTGGTCTTTTTATAACTGGCCGATTGTAAACCCATCTTGAAATTCTGTAAATTGTAATGTATGGCAAGATCATGCCATTCGAATTTAGTAAAGTTAGAATTTTATAGTTAGAGTAATATTCCGTTAGCAAACTTCAAAATAAAAATTTGAATTTAAATATTGCTTTAAAGTTATGCATAAAATTCAATCGGAATTTTTCGCAATCAATACTCCCAATGAACCAACTGCTTGCCAATGACTTCTATCTCTGAATAATCCTGTCGTATAGTTTCAAACAGAATGACATTTTGGGAATTAATTAAAATATACTGAAACGGTGAGTGACCGGCATCCTGGAATAAAGGTAGAGCGTTTTTCCAATGATACAGGAGTCCCGGGTTCGAGTTTCGGTTAGAGCATGGCCGTTCTTCTTTAGTGTTCTGTGTGAAAGTGCACTTCTGTAAAAAGGGTTGCGCAAGCGAATGTGACGCATGAAGTAACTAAGTCGTACTCTGGGCCCTAGTTGGCACTACTAGAAAACCAAGAGACGCTCTCTCGGCTTCAATCACTGAAAGATAACTGTCTGAGGACTTGTAAAGTGCCATAAGTCAAAAAGGTAAATGGGAAATTTCTCTACTTAATTTCTATGATATAAAGTTGAGTTCAGTCTTTCGTTGCTGCAACTACTTGTTTTTACATAAAATTTAAATTCGACTTATATTCGTTATTATTAATATATCATGCGTGTATGAAGGAAAATCTGCCTTTCTGTCGACGTTATGAACTTTCTTATTCTGTTGCAGGAAGTATGTAATGCTTTTATAAATTCACAATAATTACAGCTTAACTATGGGAAAAGATTTACCATTTCATTTCGTCAATCACGAAAAACAAATGGACATTTTGAATGTTTTATTATTAGCTTTGTCGTGCTGAAAATGTCTTTTTGCATTAACTCGACAACGCTTTACCATAATGCAATTATCTCTTCCCCATTATCTTATACCAGTTTCGAAGGGAAATAATAATACCAGATTTTAGCACGAGGTGACGTTGTAAGTGGTTCTATCACATGTGGATAGATATTTCACTGCAATTAGATACCACTTTCGTGACTAAAGGTGCCACTGTTCTGAAATTAAGATGTCAAATTTAAGTGGGAATTCATGTATTTCTTATAATATTTAGGCCATATGTCTTCAAAATAGACTGCGCTTCTTTGATTGAAAATCATTTTAGAATTCGCTTATTAGCCAAGTAGTGCTCTAAATAGCAGTACAGTGCCCAACTAAGCATCACAGTATTTTGGTGATCGAATTACCAGTGACTAATAGCATTATTTATATTCATATAAAATAATGTTTTAGCTGTCGTTGTGGTGGCTTCTGCTATAACGATTGTGTGGATTCGATACAAGACTCCCATAAAGGTCTGGCTATACGCTCACGGAATGACGTGGGTCAAAGAGCAGGACATCGACCAGGACAAGCAGTTCGATGCCTTTATCTCCTTCAGCTTTAAGGATCAGGATCTGGTCATTCCAGATATCATTAAAGGTATGATTGTCACAGAACAGTTTTTTCTCTTTGGAATATTTCGCTATGTAACATTGTAATTTAAATTTTAATCCAGTAAAATCTGTCTTCACGGGTAATTTTTATCTTAGAAGAAACCATGGGAACGGTTTTTCTACCTCATTCTCCAATACTTACAAAAACTTCCGGTTTAGCTTCTAAACTTTTATATTTTATACGCAAGTGATTATTTTGATGCCAAGACCGCATCAACATTTATCCGACTTTACTTTTAACCTACTAAGACACTCATCTGCTCCTTTCTTCACAGAGGCGAGAAGATGTATAAAAAAATATCGTCAACACATTTTTTGTCAAATTATATTTTAATTACAAATCTGGAAATATAACTCCCAAACCCCCGAACTCAACCCTTAAAAATTGAAATCTGCTATCGCGAATTTAAAGTTATCATGTGAGAACATTATTATTTTTAAGTCATTATTTGCCTTAATTATTTTTAGTCATTTATCAGTTAAAATCGGTTAGACACAATCATATGACCATTAGATTACGCATGCGTCGATATTGAGAAAACGATGTTTTTTCTCCCTCCATCGCAAAATCGTTCAAGCTCGTAAACTTTATCACAAAACTTTTTTTTTTTTTTTTTTTGCGGAAATTTGGTTTAAGCTGGTAATTATTGCATTGCGCTGTCGCAACTTTCAGAAAAGCGGTGGCGTTTTTTCATCTCAAAATCGTTTGATCTTCAAAACTTCTTTTGCCAGCTAGAAAAATTGAAGAAGAAAGTTTTAAAAAAACTATATAATTATCATTATAATATAAACATCTTTCAATACCTCCCTTCATTGTTTAGTGTTGATTTCCGTTTCCTTCTTTCTGCTTCTTCAGGCGATAATTTCTTACGACCCTGTCCTTTATTGGCCAGACAGGACAATCGGATATGTGGTGCAGATTCGCGCCAAGTTGTAATTTTTGCTGGCGATTAGTAGCCAAATGTGAAAAAGCCAAAAGTGATGCCTCAAAAGTGATAAATCGCCAATTTTCCGCCCGTGCATTTTGTGGCTGGAAAAACTCCAAACCAGAATAACATCAAGTTCTCACGTGATAATAATAGAAAAGAGAAAGGAAAGGAAACACCTTGTTGCCGTAATGACCAAAATAATTAAGACTCATCAGAAATTATTTTTTTAATTTTTTTTTTTCAGTGATCGAGGAAAAAATGCCGAACATCCGGCTGTGCCTTCATTACAGGAACTTCCGTGCCGGAGATTTCATTGCAGATAACATTGTTAGATGTTTGGAAAGCTCCAGACGGACGGTTCTCGTCCTTTCCAGGTATTTCATGAATATGTTCTACTGTATCAGGCTAATAACGGCCATTAATAGTCTTTAATTAGAAATTGTAAAAGTTTCTTTTAAACACACTTTTTATAATGTCTTTATAAATATTATAGTTTAGTAAAATATTTGGGGTTTAGAAGCGTCAAACACTAATAAAAATACTTTAAAAATGCTGAATTTAGTTAAAAAAGTAAATATATATCTACAGCTTTGCTATAAAAATAAAGTATTAAAATTCCTCTATCCACTTTGTAATGTTTTTGAGTTACCGTGTTCAAAAACAGATTGGCCAGAAAAATAATTCCAAAAACGGATTTATGAAAGTCTCGAGATCGAACATTTTAATTGTTACAATTATTTCTTCAAACACGAGAAAGTAAAAAGTAATACAATACATTTCCGAGTATCCGATTCGCGACTATCCGGCTTCCGTACTATCAGGCCTAATTTTCTTTTATCGTAATTAAATGAGGAAGACAAGGGATTGCATTGGCGACAATTGCCAAAGCATTGGTAGCGGGCGTGTTTTGACAGGAAAAGAGCAGTATTCTGCTCCTTGTTCATGGTTTCGTCAGAGTGTAATGGACCGCAGTTGTTGCCGCTGTCCCTGATTATAACTGCACAATACATACAGTATTCGTAAATTTCTCTTATGGTATGCCTAATGTTTTTTCAACTGTACCAAAATGAAGATTACAGAATTTAGGTTAAAATATGAACCATTTATACCCTTTAACTTTTTCTCTAATAAATTTTCGAAACGCAGTTTATAAACATCTATTTTAATTTTAACTCGAAACGTTACTAGAAACATAGCTTCTACTTTAACTCGAAAGGTTATCAGCAACTGCTTCAAGTTCGCGTTCGCATTCTACATGGCTTGTGATAAATGGAGGACTCAGTACTCACTCGATAAGGAGTAAGAAAATACGTATTATAATAGTGAGTTTTGGTATAAAAAACTCTGTCTTCTGATATTGGTGGATAAAGAAATGAGTTCAAAGAACACCGGTCTATCAGGATGTTTTTTATTATCCGCACTGTCCTTTCCTGACATTAGGCCAGATACTAGTGAGTGTACCGTAATATCCAGCTCAATTTTTTGAAATTTTAATAATAATAAAAATAAACTAATCGGTTTTATAATGATTTGTTTGTTTTGTTCTAGGAATTTCCTCGAGAGCGAATGGTGCATGTTCGAATTCCAAACCGCGCATGTGCAGGCCTTAAAAGACCACGTGCATAGGATCATCATCATCAAACTGGGAGATCTCCCCAAAGAGAAAGATTTGCCTAAAGAGATTCAGATGTATCTGAAGAGTACTACATATCTAACATGGGGTGACAAGTACTTCTGGGACAACCTGTTCTACTGTCTGCCTAAGGGCATGAAGTCGAAGAAACCAGTACCTGTCTGATAAATCTCTGTCATAAGATATCAAAAGACACAATCACCATTTCGAATAAGTTCTGTGATATTGTTAATGTTAGTATTGTATCTTAAAAATGTCTCTGGTTGAAATGAATTTATCTGTACTTCAGCCTTTTAGGACATTTATTCATCGTATTGAAAGTTTCAAGCAGCCGATAATCACTAAAATAGGCTTCAATGATATTACACTGAAGAGCTAGAAAAACTGGTACCCCAATCTAATATCTTATAAAGTCCCTACGAGAACTCAAAAGTGCCGCAACACGGCGTGGCATGGATTCAACAAATTTATGAAGATATTGTAGAGACAGTTCGCACCATGATTCCTGCAGGGCAGTACACAAAGCTGTGGGAGTGCTAGGTGATGGAGATCTCCTACAAAAGGGGAGACAAGTACTATGTAAGAGGAGCATATCTGGGACATTGCGGAACATCTCAGATGTGCCAGATAATGTTCATGTCAGTGGAGTTGGGTGGCCAAGAGAGGGAACGAAATTCAGAAGAGTGCACCTCGGAATAGGACATTAATGAATGCAGTTGATCAGAAAGGATCTTACGTACGGTGGATTTGTCATGGTCATGTCTTGACCTATCTACGGTTCCATTTCATGCCAATGTATACACGCCCCACACCATCATAGGGCCTGCACCAGCTTGAACAATTCCCGTCAAGCATGAAGGATCCATGCATTAATGAGGTTTTCTCCACACCGATCCGCCCGATACAATTGGAAACGTGACTCGTCATACCAGACAGTGTTTTCCAATTTATTAAGAGTTAAATGACAGTGATGGTGACAGTCCCAGGTGAAGCGCAGAACTTTGTGCCGCTGAGTCAACAACGGGACACAAGTTGGTCTGCAGCTGCAAAAGTCCATATCAATTAGGGTACGTTGCACAGTGCGTACCATGATGATACCCTGTTGATGGTCTTGCATTCAAATCCGTGGCAATCTGAGGAAGTGTTGGAAGTCTGACTCGTGTAACGATTCTTTTCAGCCGCCGATGATCCCGTTCTGTCAAGGTATTTTTCCGGCAACACCGCTGTCGGAGATGTGAAGTTTTACCCGAAGCCTGATATTCGCGTTACCTCCTTCAAATGGTCGTGCACGAAAATCCAAATTCCATCACTACTTTGGAAAGGTTATGTCCATCTCTCGTACGCCAGCAATTAGTCCCTGTCGAAAATCACTTAAATCTTGATAGAATGCCATTTTTGCAGCAAGCATCGATGTAATAGCCTCAACAAACGCCTGTTGTTTTATATACACACTATCGACCACATCGTGTTACGTTGATTTGTTGCATACCTCCGTTATTTGCATGCGACTGTTTACCAGTTTTTTTTTTTTTATTCTTCAGTGTATATTGTCCTCTTCAAAAAGTGAACAATAATTTTACTCGATTTTCTTTAAAAATGGGTTAGAATGAAGGGAATGTATAATACTTTGTTCTGTTGGTACATCGTGTCAATATTATAAATAATTTTGGAGCACTACACTACTATTGCAAAAGGATCTCATAAATTATATTGTCTTCTTCAATAAGTGGAAAATAATATGAATATTTATATTGTTTTAAATATGTTCTCTACGACACATTTTCAAGAATAAAAACGTTGTCACAAAGTAGCTTAGTAGAGTATATTGTCTTCCAAAAATGAAACGCAATTCTTTGGGATCAAGGAAGCAGTAGAAACTGGAGGCTAATAAGTTTCCTGAATATCAATGAAATGTGACTCTTCTGCGATGGTGACAAATACGTGAACTATTAGTTGCATACTGAAATGGCATATTTGTTGTTTATTGCAAATAATAAGAAATGCTCTCAGTCAAACAAATAAACTAAAGTTCTTCAGATTGCTACAGATTCTGGTGCTTTAATAAACATCAGTAATACTTTTATGCAGTGCAATATTAATTCAGAAATATATGTTCTTAATGCGCAGGATTCTATAAATTTCGTTAAAGATCAAATGATCCTTTATTCCAGAACATCACAAAACAGAATAAAAGCAAATTAATTTGGTTTTTCTTCCAAACAATGAACTTTTTTTTTGTATGTGATAAAATATTTTTTACGTCAAGGAATTGTTTTTATCAAAATTCCAGGACTGAACACCCCTTGCTTAATCTTCCATGTAAATCCATTCAAATAGATTGAATTAATTATGTAAGCAATTACTGTAAGGCCATAGTGAATGTTTGTGAGACAGATGAACCTAAAGTATCTTTCCTACGATCCAAAACACATTTTTTTTACTTTTGCAAGAAAAAATTTAGAATTTTGTATACTTGAATACAAAAATAATTGGTGACAAAATCTGAAGTTAATTTTTAGAACTATTTATGTCTGAGGATATTCTAAGCATGTTCTGCAATCACGTAAAAAAGAATCACTGATTCTGAAGGAATAATGATTTGATTCATCTTTCCGAGCTCTGTATTGATGTGTGTAAAAATTGTATTTTCTATTTCATTTCACTTTTGATATTTTACTAGTTTACTATATTTAGCACAAAACCTGTTATTTAATATCCAGTTTTTATTTTAATGACATTGTTACAGCTTCACGCCGATAGATGGCGTATCTGTCGAGTACAAAGTTCTGTTAATTCCTTTTTGTATGAGAACGTAGAGCGTGTGTAAGAACGATTCTGTGAGGAGACGAGGCATCCAACTGTGAGAGGTGTCCTAATCTGTAACAGTCTACATGAAGTGGCACAAAAAATGTGTCCGAAAATAAAATGGTGTTCACCAGAAAGAAATGAGTAATTATTTGTAGAGAATTACAGACATGTTCTGATTTAGTTTGTCTGAATGCTTCAAAACATCAGTTCTAAGTTTATTTTGCAATTTTGTTAGGTTACAATTTGTCATTTTTGAAGATGGTGCTATATGTTATTTATTTATGGAAAATCACTTAAAATCTATTATATGCACATAAAATTCAATTATTTTAAAAATGTATTATTCACTACAGAAAGTTCTTATATTTATATTTTTGGAGTCTAGTGATAAGGCGCGGCTTCGAAGTCAAAGGGCTTTTGATTCTAAATATGCTTCCAACACCCGTCCTGTATACAAAATGCTCTATCTTAATTCTGACATCGTTGTTCAAACGACATTCCCATTTTTGTAATGTGGAAGTTTAAAAAAGAGTGTGCCAGCTCAGGTATTGTCCTCGTCATTTGACTACTATTGAAAATTAAGAGATTCGTTCCAAATAGCCATACTGTTACCTCCAAAGAAACCTTAATATATTTAAAGAGCTAACTTAATTCATTTATAGTTCTATATCTTGTAAACTGCAAATGAACTGTTAATTTTCATTATTTGTAAAATTATGGAACTTTTAAAATAATCATTTGTTTATTCTGTGCCCGCCAAATATTATTCAAATGTATTTAGCTACTTCATTGAGCGCATATACCAAATCAGAATTGTGGTCATGTTATCTTATATACAATTATAAATAGAAATGATGTAAATTCAATAAAGAAATATGAGAAAAATTATATTTTGTGGGAAAATATCATTCATATATTTTTAAGAAGCATTAAGACTTTGTAGTAATGATGGTTTCGATCTCTCTTGGGTTTGAATGTCTAGATGAGTCTATGAGTCAATAAATTCGAGCATACCAGCGAAAAGAAAGCATCAGAAGTAGAAGCATGAATCCTGTTTAGTATTAAATTCATTGGCAGATTTGGATAATATGATGCCACAAGTGCTAAATTAGTTTGAAACCTCTTGGAGGCGAGCTACTGACAACACAACAGTAGCGGGAACTAAATTTATTTGCACTTTTAGCGGTGCCTTTATACAAGTGGACATAAAATAACTTTCCTTGTTTGGAGGCATCTGCAACTAAAACGAAAGAACGATGTGAAACCACATTTCTTATACAAACTGTGGAAAGCATAAGAAGATAAATTGCGCAGAAAAGAAATTAGTACCAAGAGGTGCCGATAGGAGAAATACTGGCTCTGCTGTTACGTGAGAACGAGGAAATTTGCATATCGAGAAAGATTATGTTAAATTCCTAGTGAGTACGTGACAGCAGCGTCATGAATTCCTTGTGTAAAAGGGAAGAGCAAACGATCTATTAGCAATTCGTTCTTGACTGTTGATGTCTTGATTGTTATCCGTGATTGACTGTTAATGTGTGTTTAATATGAGCCCTACCTTACCGCAGTATGCTTTATTGGTAGTGTAATGCCGTGGCTGCTCTTTAGCAAACATAGGTGTCTTATGTGCTGATCATAAGATAGGCTGTTATGGACATCGAAACCGACAGTTTATACGTAGCAATGGAGAACGTCATACACTGTATACAATACAGGGTGTCCCAAAAAATGTATACACACTTTAAATAATTGTGAATTTGGGATTTATTATAATTCGAATAATTTTCAACATGTAAAAGATTCTACAAATATCATTCTATTGTCTTGTTATCGCATGTTCTCAAACTGATGTCCGTTCTGCTCCAGACACTGCTGACAACGCGAAGCGATGGAATAGCACACATGATGGAACTATTCCCTTGGAATATTCGTACATTCATGTTCAATGTTTTCCCTCAATTGAACAACTGTTGCAGGTTTATGGACGTCCTGAACAGTTCCATCAGCTTCAAACTTATCTCTAATTCGAATGATGGTAACTCGTGTATGTGGTTCTTTGTTAAACTCCCTCTTAAATTGTCTTAGCACTTCTACTGCATTTTCATACTTCCAGTAGCATTTTAGAATAAATTTCCTTTCTTCAAATTTAAATCTGTCTGCCACCACTCGGTTCAATGGGTTCAGTATGTAAAGAAAGAAGAAATAACTTAGTTAGCTGCTAAAATGTGTATACATTTTTTTTGGGACACCCTGTATGTCGTGCACAGGAAAGGTTAGAATATTGGAAATGCTGCATGGCGTCCAGGGGACCTTAATGTTGATGAATAAAGGATTATTTTCTATGAGTTTCCTGAATTAATCCATAACTGCCCTATCGGCAACTTCTGACACTCATTCTTTTTTTTCTGCAGAATTCATCTTCCCATGCCTTCCACGGTCTGTATATGAAATGTGGTTTCGTTTCGTTTATTCGTTTTAACTGCAAATGCCACCAAACAGAGAAAGTTATTTTACAGCCACTCTGTACTTAGTCCTATTATTTGATATTTAATTTGAAGGTAATAGTAATGTCGATATTTACCATATCTACAACGTTTATTTTCCCTCATTTGTACAGAAAATATATTTACTATCGGCAGTTTATATGCATACTAGATATAAAAAATATTATATCATTATTTTTATTAAAAAGATTTTGTAAACCAAAAAAATATTATACCTTTACTCACCTTCATTATTCTAAACAGTTTTTTGTACAAACAGTGTACAAGAATAAAAATGCCAGTGATTTTTTCAGCCTCTGATGTCTATCTAAATGAGATGGGCATAACAGTCTTCAAATACTCAAATTTTATATTAAGCTACCCGCCTTCTGTGACCAGTTGTTCACCCACCATCTATATATTTTTGCTGTTAATGAAGATGCATGTCTGTATCTGTATGTGTGTGTTGGCTCTCGCTGTGCTGGCCAGACCGTTTGACTTACAGCTACCAACATTTTTCACATATATACTTTGGATTTAAAAGAAATTATTTATACTTTTAATTCATCAAAAATTAAATGGAATTGTGGCGTTTTTTGGAAATGATTTTTTGAAAATATTATTGTTCAAAAATAAATTTTTCATTGTTTCAAAATTTAAAAAAAAATCATCTTTTATAATACCAATTTAATAGTCATGTGAATATTTTCTGATTTTTTTTGCAATTTTTCAAAATTATTATTTTTTTTCTCCTAATTTTCAACAAGAGATTACGTTGTTGCCCTGAAGTTCCTTATTTATTTCATTGTATCATTGAGCACTTAATCCTGAAATTTTCTAGCATTGTTGAAAACTAAAGAACAATGTTTCTATTCAATTTCTGTGTAGTTTACTAGAGAATAAAAAAATGAACTGGCAGTACTATAAAATTTAAAGAATAGATGAACCGAACGCTTAAGTTTTGTTAATACCGCGATGACGTTTAGAACTGACCAATAATTAAAAAGCCAATGAACAAAATAAACAGAACATAATTAAAATTAACATAACATGGCTTTAATGTATCATAATTTGGCGGTATCATAGACACGAAGTTATATGTATACAATTTAAACAAAATTAAATTTAATCCATTCAATTCAAACGTCTGTCGGTTGATACTTTCACACGGATATAGAGGCTATAACTCAAAAATGTAATTATTTAAATAAATGAAATTTGGTATGCCACCTTTAGTTAAAAATTATGTTCTATGTCAAATTTTGTATATAATTGATTGAAAAAAAGCCATCCAAAATGGAAATTCGATTTTCTGGTACTTGTATATTAATCGCATATCAGTTATTAATCCTCAAAAAAATCTTCAAAATCACACGACAAATTCAGTAAAAGGTCGGCATTCGAACTAAATATCTATATTTTAACTGTTTTTCGCCAATGCCATGCAAAATATTCGCGGCCTTACATAAGCCCCCCAATTTTTAGACAGATGGGGGAATAACATATTTATTAAAGATAAAATTTCAGGGAGACCCTTCCTCTGGTTTGAATTTGCTTAAAGATGATAAAAATACTGTTTAGATTTGACTTGATAAGCTGTACGGTACTGCTATGTCATAAAAAAGTAGGTAGACCAGAATGGTCGATGTAAAACATTACACAATACTTAGAAAGAAAAGCATTTTAGAAATGCATGATGAATACAGTATTTGTTAACAAATTCCATTTCAAAAATGCATTCAAGTATCGAGAATTCATCTCAAGTCCATTGTTATGCGGATTATTGCTAATATTATTCTTTTTGAGCCTACTTCATTTGGAAATTTATGGATGGACAGTAAATAAAATAATTGTCTACGCATGAAATGATGATATATATTGGACATTCATACAACAAAAGGCAATTTTTCTTATTTAAGGGAATATGTTATACCACTTCTGATAGAAATGTATGAAATGAATAAAAACATGTGTTAAATAATGACTGATGAATAACGAAGGAAGACTGTAATTCCCTTGAGAATAAAGGAACGAGAAGAAAAAATTATATGCTCGGGCAAATTTTATGAAAATTACATCAAGAAATATTATTTAAACCAACGGAAATGGTCTGCCCAAAATTTTCTCGCATACTTTCTAATAAACTTGTCATGCCAGAGAACGTCTTATGTAGCACTGGTGTACAATAGTCACGAAATATTAACTTTTGGTCTGAATTGAGCCTTTTTACTGAAACTATCGTGTCATCCTTGTTTTTTTTTTGTGGCGAATCATTCCTAGGATGAGGTTAATAGTATCCGAAAATCGAAGCTTTACTTTAGACACGTTTTTCTCAATCGATGAGTACAAAAAATTTGACACAAAACTGCACTCGTTGCCACAGAATTTTCTACCAAACTTAATATATATAAGTCATTGTGTCTTTGAGTTATTATATTTATATGTTTCTGAAAGTCAACCCATGTTTAGTTTCGGCTCAAAATTTGACATGTGTCAACACGATTGATATTAAATCTGTATACCACTGCACATGTACCGAATTTTATACATATAGCTCTCTAAGTGTTGTGGTTATCGAACTTATATTCGAACAGATGGACTTTCTCTGAACAGATTTTACTCAAAATTTGATAGAAATCTACAAAGTTAGTATAAAGACATTATGTCAAATTTAAACCTTCTAGGTCAAAGCGTTTGTGACTTATCTTTGTCACAGACAGACGGACATTTTCCAAAGAAATGCTTTTTGAACTCAGGTAGGAGATTCGTCAAAATTTAGTTTGAATTTTTTAACGATTACTACACTGTCTCGATACTACGTACACGAGAAAGTGAAAAAGTGAGAGACTCTGTAAGTATCATGATATTTATGTCGTTAAAAACAGAAGTATTCTCTGTCAGCGTTTCTGTTAACTTACAGGTAAAAACGCATTCTCAAAAAGGATTGTGCTAATACGTTTTAGAACGAAATTTTCTTAATCAAAACAGTTCTTAAAATATTCACAATTATATTTTTTTCAATCTCTCCTTTTTGATTTAAGAATATATCTAATTTAGAATTTTACCAACACAGGGTAAAATCTTATTCCGAAAACATACTGAAATAAACACGACGATCTTTAAAATATTTTATAATTTTTTGTAACATTTAACAATGAATTTACACTTGAACGTGGATTAGGCTCTGAAATTGAGATTTTACTGGTCATTTTCTCTTTTGTCGATAATGACAACGATGTGTTACTGAATACCCTTATGAAATAAAAATTCCCCTTTCACATCCCACATCAGACATTGGAACATGAATTCAATTTTTGATTTACTGATAAGAATTTTTAAAAATTGTTTATTTTCAAGCAATCGATTAGCTCTTTAAGGATGATAAAATTTTGGAAATACTAAAGTTAAGAAATTTGAAAAATTCTACTGAAATTACTTAGCAATTTTAATGTAGTGAGTGAGGCTTGTGGCCTCCTAGTTGGATTATCTAATTTTGAGCTATTTTTATACTGGAATTCTCGAATATAATGTGCATTTGGCCCATCGTATTTTTTAACAGTTAAATAATTGCAAGTTTGAAACATTTTACTTGATCAGTTTGGTATCAAATGGGCTTGCTCTCCTTTTTACGCATGGTAAATTCTAAAAGGCTTGATCCAGTATTGTCCTCAGTATTTCCTTCGAGCCAGGTATGCATTAAATAATTGTCCAGAGCCACCATGAGTTAAAAATATCCCCTCCCCCTTTATGTGCATCATTATCGAATGCGCAAATCCCAGCTTCCCTTCAAGTAAACCATTGAGGTGTTTTATGATTAAAGTGATCGATGTATCGGTGCGTGAATAAGACTTTTATATAAAAATTATTTTATTTATTTGTTTTATTTATTTAAAAAAAAATATTTGCCAAATAAAAATATTTGCCAGTTGTCTCGAAGAGGATGTCAGTTTGGAGAAGCGGTTAGTGTTATGGACGGACATTGCTAAAGATTGCAGTCGGTCATAACAAATCCTGTCGATACTGCTACATTCAGTGGTGCTGTGATGGTCAGCTATACTCAAGAAAGAAAAAAGGTAGATTAGGTCAAACTCATCCTGTTTTTAAAAATAAATCTAATTATCATGCGATATTGATAAAAGCAAGTGAATCTTACTAACCTAATAATACATCCCTAATTGGAATTTATAAGCAAATTTTAATATTTTACTTCATCCATATCGAAGCTGTTGAGCTGTGACTGGGCTGATGTTAACGATTGAAGGGGAGGTCCCCAAAGGCGTCCAGTGAAATTTTTATGTATATTTCAATATGTAGACGACTCCTTAAAATTTTCTTCTTCTTTGTGGGATTTTTTAAATTTTTATTTTCTTTTAAATTTCAGATTTTGTTGATTGTAACATCAGTCATTGTGTTTCAATTATGGTTTTAGTACTTTTTTCTCCTTCTTTCCATCCACTACTAAGAAACAAGCATTATTCATTTCTATCTATATTAATAATAATGATGAAAGTATGTGTGTTGGCATTCTACAGGCCAGACTTTGGCATACAGCTATCAGATTTGATATCTATGTACCTTAGGCAATAGAAACACCTAAAAGCGATGTTTTTTTAATTTTAATTCGAATTAATTATAAATTAAGGTGAATTTTGCCATTTTCCGCGATAAATTCCAAAAGTATTATTGTACAAAAATGAGTTTACACGGTTTCAAAATTCTAAAAAATTAATAATTAATGAAATATTAATTTAATAGTCACGCGAAGTTACGCTGAATGTTTTTAAAAATATCTTTTTGCTTCATTTCTAACATTAGATTACATTTTTGCCTCGAAATACCGTGATTTTCTTCCAATGATAAAAACTAAAGATGGAAGATTCTGTTTAATTCCCTTATAGTTTACAAGTCAAATAAAAAAAATGAAGTTATAATATCCCCAAATATGAAAAATCAGATATTTACATCTTTAATAACGCTGTGATATCATGGGATGGGCCTCCATTAGAAAGGTAATGTACACAATAAACATAATTTTAGTAAGATAATTAAAGTAACATGAATTTAATGTCGTACAATTTGGCGGATTTATGCAGAAGTTATATCTAATTGATTTACCTGAAATCAAATATAACTAATATAACCAGTGTATCAGCTAATCGACTGTAGAGACTATTGTACAAATAAGGTTGAGTAAACAATGCCTCAAAGTACAACAGACTTTTATCAGTTCTTTTGTGTTTATCACGTATAGAAGGAACTAAAGGCAGATAAAAACAATTCGGCTAAAGTTTTAGAACGATTGAACAATTTATATAGTTTATGATAAAATTGTTTTATAGAAATAAACTCATGAAGAATTATATTTTAATATACTGGTTGTCCCAAAAATGACTGATAGATTTTGAAAATCAATAATAAAAAAAAAGGCGGAATGCGATAGACGTTTATGTTTAAAAAATCAGGGAATTTTATTCCATCAAATTGTAAATTTAGTTAAAATTGCCACCGATAGGCGGCGCTACAAAATAGGGAAAATAAAAACCGGTATGAAAATGTTGCAAGAATAGTTTCAAAAAATTAAATAAGTATATTTTCAGTGTCGATCCTATTTGCAGCAACAACATGGCGCAGTTTGAGGAAAAATGAGTTACAGAATGCGATTTCAAGTACTTCGTTTTCACTATACCTGTAGCAGATCGCCTTGAGCGTCACCTGTCGGTGGCAATGCTAATTAAATTTGGAGTTTGGTAGGCTAATATTCTCTGATTTCCCAAGCATAAGGTTGCTGACAATAAATTTCGATCGCTTTCCGTCTTTTTTTTTTTTTTTTTTAATTATTGATTTTTCAAAATCCCTCAGGCATTTTTGGAACACCTGGTACATTTATGTGTTAAAATAACAGGCAAGTAAATAATAGAAACACATACACTTTTATAGAAGACTCATCACTTCATGCTAAGAGATTTTCAATAATTACATTTTATTTACAATATCTCGTGCAATTCATTTAAAGCGAACATATACAGGATTTTACACAAAACTTACAAAATCAAAGTAAAATAAAAACATTCGATATATACAAAAAAAAAATTGTTCAGCAAATAATTTTGTTCACAATAATCATACAGTGAATGAACTAACATTTATAGTCTTATATAATTCTAAAGTTCAAACTTAATTATATGATAAAATAAAGCTTTAAAACACCCCCAATGGTCTAATGGAATTGACATGTCAGAGGAATGTGTATGAGAAGAAGGATATAGGTTCTATTCTCAGCATGTGCTTTTAACCAGAAGTATTCAAAAATTAACTAATTATGTGCGCTTAAACAGTGAATTGTTCGTCGTGTTCGAGTTGACTTCTGGAAGTCCATCCTGCCTCCCTTCAAGCCAAACACAAAAGTAGGCCAGTTTCTTCCAATAAACCAGCAAGATGCCAATTTACTCCTATATCGGAACAAAGTTCTACATTCTGTCTAGATATTTTAAGTCTTTGATTTATAAAATTGATAGATTAGCTGGATAATGAGATATTAGAATCTTAAAATGCTGCTTAAATGAAATGAATGATATTTTTCCTCGAAATATTTTCCTCATATTTCTTTATTGAATTCTTATAATTGTATTTACAATTTCTATAAGATAAAAAAGCCACATTTTAATTTGGCATGAGCATTCAGTGAATTAGTTAAATATATTTGAACAATATTTGACAGACACAGGAAAAACAAATAATTGTGTTTACAGCATCGTTACATTAAAAATAGAGAAACTTACCATTCACTTGTAATTACTTCTCTTTTATAATAATAATATCTAAAATAACATTTTGTTTAGCTTTGTTTAGTTACATTAACATTCTTTTAGAGTCAATACTAGAGCTGCATAGGAATGAATTTCCTAATTTTGAGTCGCGGTCAGATAACGAGAGTGGTATATTTCTCTCCGAGCTTCTTTTCCATACCATTGTGAAAAACATTTGCCTCACGATATCAAATTTACAGTGTACCATATATGTATATATGGCGCACTGTGGAAGTAGATTTCGAGCCAAAAGTAAGACTTGACCGCTAAACCATCGGCCTTGCAAAAACAGACCCGCAAATATAACAACTTTATCTATTGAAGATTACATTCTTAACTAAACAATTCAACTGACTGAAAATTATGCGTATATAACAGAACTGTGATTTTTTCAAAAATAATGAAATATTGCGCCATCTTCACGCAGTAAATTCCAACATAGCAAAATCGCGAAATAATCTTAGTGTTTAAGACTTGAAGCGTTCATACAAACTAAATCTGAGCATATAATTGAAATAAATACAAAACAGAAAAGAAACAGAATTTATAATGAAGTGATTAAATCTCGAAAGCAACATGAAATAGCACACACAACTATTTAAGAAGTGAGCAACACAACGTTCTGACATGTTCAGTCCATCACTAATTCATTAGAATCTGTAATTCTTTTATGTATAATTACAGAAGTTGCATACAATATCAATACGTATAAATAGTTCCAGAAATTAATTTCAAATTTCTCGGCAAATATGTGAGCAGCTTTATTTTTGTATTCAAATAAACAATATACATTCCTGGCAAAAAAAGGAGAAAAAGAAAAAATACGTATCTCAGATCGTAAGAATGATGTATTAGATCATATATCTCACAATTCACTATGACATTACATTAACTATATAACCATTTAGTCTGTATGGCTTGATCTAAATAAAACTGTCTGTACTTATTTTCTTTGTTTGTGAACCTCATTATTTTTCTTACAAACAGAATTTGTTGTTCGAACATATAAAAAACAAAGACAATTGTTACATTTCATCACACAGATGCAAACTGAGAACTTCACCATTCTTTGAATGTGTTACCAGGAGTTTTAATAATGGTTTAATTTGTTTTTATCCTGTGTAGTGATAATAAAGCACAACACATTATTCATTCTTTAGCCATGTCTTTAAAATCCTTCACATAACGTTCATCACAGCACCAGGGTTATAAACTTCTAAGTGGGATAGGATATATTTAGATAACTCGGAACTACATAGCAATGCTGCGTCAGAAATACTTGACAGACAAGGCAGATGATGCTGTATACCCCAATGTTTCATGACAGAATCTTTATTTCAGCATTTTATATCAAGATTCAGTGATTAAAACCAATGACATTACAGCTGTCCACATTGAAGGCAACGTAATTATTAACAAGTAGCGTCAGAAAAGCAGAAATTTAGATCTAAAATACATATTAGTGTCAACGCTGTTAAAGACACTTTCACAATAGATTCAAAATACACCATATAATTGAGGTGGGACGACTATAAAATACGCGCACATTTTTCCCCAACCAAAAATGAATGACAACGAGAAATGGAATGTCAAACTATTTTCTTCTATTTAAATACTAATAAAATCTTGAGGACATCAATCATCATATAGTCATCAATCAATATATATAGCTGAGGGAAACTTTTTTTCTTCTATTTAGTTAAGTATATTGCATCTAAATTTTGAATCTGGTGACGTTAGCTGTGACGTCATTGCTACGTAATTGATTGTGATCATATTCTATTCTCGTGAGCAAATGTAAAATCGGTTAGATAATTAACTTTTGATACGGATTGCTGAAGCATTGAAGAGTCCTTAGGAAACGCTCCGGAAACTTGCATACTTGCAACGCCATCTATGATGTCTGATAAGCATTTCCAATCTCGCATTGTTATGTAATTCTAAATTATCTAGGTGAACATTAACTCCTCCAAAAAGTTTTCAATTTTGGTGCTTATGCACATTGTATCTTCAAATAACAATGAAGTGGTTGAAGATATTATTGAAGTTTTTAAGACACCCGAATCATCAATAATCCGACAAATCTTTGCTTTTGTATATTTGCTTGGCTGAGAGCATTTTACACAATTTACAATGAAAAGTAAATACACTGTTTCAACATATAACTAATAGTTAATTTATTTATCACAGTTTCCAATCATATAAAATCCCACAATTTCGATGGGATACAAAAAAAGTTCTGCAACAAATTGATTTCTACTGCTTTCTTTTGCATAAAGAACTTACATAGTTTCATTGTTTGGAAAAAATATACCATACTAAGCTATCTTGTGATAGTTGTTTTTCTTCTTGAAAATTAGTCATAGTATTAGGATGCAACAACAGAACAAAGCATTGATAAATTCGTATAGTTACAGAAAATTTTTAATACAATTTGAGTTGCTGTATTTTCCACTCATTGAAGAAGGCAATATAATTCCACACCATTTTACAGTAGTAGTAGAATGCTCCAAAATTCTACATAATATCGACACGATACTTCAACAGTGCAAAGATCTGATAAATTCAATTCATTTAAGCACATTTTTAATGAAATCCGACTCAAATTATTTTTTGCTCTTTGAAGAAGATGATAATACAATTCATTGAACCATTTCATAATGATAATTTGCTGCTAAAAATGTTCATTACATTGATAAATTGCATCAAAAGGATGAGGCACTGATGAAGCCATTTCAACACAAGACATTTTTAAGGTACAATATTAACCCCTAGTAGCACACAAATATTATACAATTTCGTATGGCACTGATCAATATTCGGAATATTGTATAATATTGTGAAATATTGATTTATATCATATAATATCACACAATATTCTGCAACAGGCATCTATCAGACTAGGACAGGATACTTTGTCTTCTGGCCGTTCATATCGACAGTGGTGGTTGGTCGGGGTGAACTGGAAGTAGGCAGACAGTACAACAGGTTGTCCCAGAAGTACTTGTCTCCCCATGTTAGGTACGTAGTGCTCTTCAGGTATATTTGAATGTCTTGAGGCATCTCACTTTCTTTGGGGAGATCTCCTAGTTTGATGATGATGATCCTGTTCACGCGGTCTTTTAGGGCCTGCACGTGCGCAGCTTTGAACTCGAACATGCACCATTCGCTCTCCAGAAAATTTCTAGAACAGAACAAACAATCATTAGCGTTTCGTTTAATTGTTAGTAAAAATTCAGAAGCTTAATTTTTAGAATTATTATTTCTTATTTTCTCATGTTTGAAGAACGGTAAGGAAATAGAAAGAATTATAACAAATAAAAAAATTCTACTTCGATGTTTTAATAAATCGCCTCGTTTTAGGCCACTCTGAAATAAGACAGTTGTTGGAATAATATTTCTGATTCGATAGGTTTTATAACATTATTCAAAATGTAACAAATTAAACAAACGAATTTCAGTATATGATCTTTAGAACACAGTTATAGATATGTATTTAATTTCAGACTAAATTTGTCAAAAGGTAAACAATCTTTCTGTGTGCCAGCAATGGTAAGGTATTTTAACACTAAAATCGTAGTTCGTATAATTACTCAATAGTAGAATCGTATAATTAATCAGTTTCACCAAATTGTTTTAACGAATCTAGTAACACATATTTATTATACAATATTGTATGATATTATACAATATTCTCAATACTGTATAAAATGATGCAATAGCGATATAAAAATATAGTTAAATAAACTCATATTGAACAATTATGTATAATATTGTGCAATAGGTTCTGTACCAGGGGATAATATGTAGGAAAGTATATTCGACTCTTTTCCTCTTACTATCAAGCTAAACGTAAAATGTGCCATTTTTGGTAAAATACAGGATGGTAGAGAGGAGAACAGTCTTACTAATTATTTTACACTAAACACATTATGAAATATTGGAATCGTTTTGGGTATTACTGCCTTCAAAGGAAAAAAAATGAATATGAGGTTTCTGATGTGAACACAAAATAATTAAAAGAAGCTTTGATGGAATTCAACAATTTTTTCTTACACCAAAATTTTGAATCTACATATTATTTTAACCAACAGCGAGATCATAAAGTTTTAAATCTAAGTTCATTTTTTAAAAATCTTCTTTTCTGCGTTAAGGAATTGGTATATTCTTTCCGTTGTGCACTATAGATGGCGACACAATCAATGATGAGAGCACCAACAGATGCTGAGACTTATGTGTATGTGAAAAAAATTGTCACTGAATAAGTAGATAAGTGGTCGCTACAAAAGATTTCTTAACTCTAAACATTATAAATTTAAAATATAATTCCTTATAAATTTAATCCTTATAAATTTAAAATATATATTTAGTTATAAATAAATATTTAGTCATACACATTTTTAGTTATTTTATTACTTTTACAATGGTACTCCATTTAGTGAAAATACTACTGAATTAATTGATTTGTATAGAGATTATCGTATTTAGAGATGAAAATAATATTTTTAAAATAATAGAAAAATATTTGTATCTCAGTAATATACCGGACAAATTATATGTTCCGAAATTATAGCTGGGAAAGATCAAATGTGCTTATTCGAAAAATACCAATGGCAAGCCAGCAGCGGAAAAAGTATAGTAATCACAGATTGGCTACTCCGACCCTCTCTGAGGGAATGATGAACTCTAAATGACCGGACCGCTGCGACAGCATTTGCGGAAACAAAAGTTAAGTCCTAAAAACCATCACCGGCCACGATACAATCCTTCCAGTGGGAAACACATCCTTTCATCGACAGGGGTTAATCCATTCCATTTTTGTACCCACGGTGTCGAGAACGAACCATCATGCCAGAAGCTTATCATTTTCATATTTCAGGTACCCATCGCTGGAAGAAAAGGCATTCTACGTACTGTGCACATTAACTGAGGCAAACACTAACCAATTTACATATGCAGTTTAAATAATATAAGCTCACTTGCATGCATAGCACAGTAATTTAATAGAAAATATATTCATCTCTAGCTCTAATGATATCCTGTACAAGTTTCGATAAGGATTCCGCTAATTTGGAAAGTAATTTTTTTTTTTAATTTCGTCATCATGAAAACAAACTTATATGGTATTCTCAATCTTTTTTCTCTTGATTAAGAAATTCATAATATTCAAATGCCTCTTCAATTATTCCAAAAATTTTCAATGGGATTTAATCTAGAGAATTATCTAATCAAGGAGAATTATCTTCCTTGAATTTTTTTTTTCTGGCTTAGAATAATGGTATGAAGGAAGATCTTGTTGAAATATACCAGCAAATGTTAACACGAAAGAAATAATTTTTTTTTCTAATAATGAAGCTTATTTTCTGGAGTTCATTAGATCCACAACTATAATTTATAATTAACAAATAATTTTTTTTTTCTAATAACGAAACGTATTTTCTGGAGTTCATTAGATCCTCAACTGGCATTAAGTTGCTAGCTCCTCTAAATGTAAAATAACCTCAAAACATGTGCCTTTGAGGAAATTAACTGTTTGAAGAAGATGCTCCCTGATGGATTCTCCGACATTTTGTCAGACAAATGTTGATCGGAAAAGTAATTTCAGCTGACTTTTTATTAAAAATATTTTTCGTTTATCAGTACATTAATAAAAGGGTGCTTCTAAAAACTTTTTTCTTATGGATTCTTTATCAACTTGCTATGAATTAGAAAATGTTCATCAAATACCTGGAAAGGACGAGTACCGTCCGCTTGGAACATTGCACTGCTCTGACAATGTTTTCTTCAATTAAATCTCCGATGCAGAAGTCTCTGTAATGGAGGCACAACCGGACATTTGGCATTTTTTTCTGGATCACTGAAATAAAAGAATGAAAGCTATTTAACATCCAGTAAGATTTTATTATTTTGGTAAATATTCAGCAACCAGGATTTTCTATTTCTTTTTTATTTTTATCAATTATCTTAATGAAATGATTGCCTTTAAATAATAAATATTTTCTTCTTTTTTGTGACTAGGCAAAAGCTTTATTTTTTCAGCAGCTTTTAAAAGTTGTTTATTTAAGTTCTTTGTTTTTCATAAGTATTCGAAAAAATGGAGGGAAAACCATTTCCACTAGTTCTTCCAAAATAATTCTTTATCATAGCTGTAAGATAACTTCTACTTGACTTAAAATATAAATAACAATTCTTCATATAGAAAGGTTCCAAGAAAGAAAATCTGCTCTGTGACAATCATACCGTTGATGATATCAGGAATGACCAGGTTCTGATCTTTGTAGCTGAAAGAGATGAAGGCATCGAACACCTTGTCTCGGTCGATGTCTCGCTCTTTGACCATAGTTACTCCATGGGCATACAGCCAGACCTTTATGTTTAACTCATATCGAGTCCACGCAATTGTCATAGCAGCAGCGACCAGGAAGAAACCTGAAAGATTAGTTATTATGTTTAGTTTAGTTTAGTTATATTAACGTCCCATTTAAAAGCAATACTAAAGCTATTTTGAAACGGACCTCGTCATTTTGAGCTGCGTTCAGATAACGAGGACGACTCCTGAACTGGCATCCCCCCTCCAAACTTCCAGGCCACACCAGCGGGAGGACGTCTGGCCCCGACGAATTTAATGTGCAACAGCCCGCTTACAGGCAGGTTTTTCGGTGGTATCGGGTCTCGAACCTGAAAGCCTCCGGTTATGCAGCCGAGACTTTTCCACAGCAGCCCGCGTTTTTATGGATATAAATTATAAGAGATATAGAATAGGTGTTAACTACATGTATTTTGACCATCAAAATACCATGATATTTAGTTGTAAGTTGTACTGTCATTTTTAGAGCATTACTGAGTTTACAAATGCATTCTAAAGTGTCCCAATAAAATGGGCAGAGCTTATTTTGAGAGCGAATGAAACAGCATGTGACTTGCATGGTGAGAGGAAGCAAGAAATATTATTAAAAAAATACAAGGTGCATCCCCCCCTTCAAATAGATGGTTGCTACTGTCATAAGTGATATCTGGGAAAAGTAAAATATTTATTGTTTGCCAACGGATTCTAAAACCCACCGCGCTTTTGCGCATGCGTTAGGATGAGTTTAACTCTACAAAATCAGGATAGGAAGAAAGATGAAAGGAGGAGATGTATAAATTTAACAATAAAGTAAATTCCGGAAATGAGCTCATCCTTCTGCGTTTCATCCCTTAGTGAGATAGAATCATCGAAAAGTAGTTGTCTTAATCAGAGATCACACGAGGCCAACTACTGCACTCAAAGGAAGGCCGCGCCTACCTCAGGAACATCGAGTGACTCCAATGGGACAATGGCAAATGGCTGTCTCATCGGGATAACTATTTGCCATTATCCCATTACGGTCACATGAAGTAGGCGTGACCTACTGCCCGAAATAATTGCCCTCATGTGCACCCTGCTTTGAGAAATGAACCACTCTCAATATCCAACCACTTATAACGTCATCTAGTGGCGAAATTCGGAATTATTCTTCACATCTCAAAAATGGTAAAAAATGGATAGATAGAAAAAAAATTATTTGAAAATGGCAAGGCGTTATCAGTTTGGTTTAAAAAGATAGCTTGTGCATGATAATGCTAATACTATCAGTTCTAAATATTATTTGTATATTCGCGATTTTGTACATTAAATAATAACCCTATTCCAATTAATTAACTCTATAATTATTGTGAATTTGTAGAAACTTGAGGTTTTCTCGCTAAAGAAAGATAAAACTCATAACAACATGTCGAAAAACAGGCGTTCAAACATGCATACATGAAATTTACGAAAATTGACGTTAAGTAAAATTATTAAAGATAATTTGTTATAAATATTAAAATTTTTCACTTACTAAGTACACCTATGGAAACCGAGATGTAGGTTTCGATGTCCGTTGGGCAGAGATCTATATCCGATAGAGACCAGATGGCTCGGTTGGCCAGTCCGGATGAATCTTGTCCATCGGGGCCACATCGAGTTTCGTTGACGTCTAAAATCTACAAAAAAATGTATTAATATGAGCAAGAAACAGATAAAGAAATGAAAATGAAATTTGTGAGGTTAACTTTCTACAAATGGAATATTTAAATGTGTTCATTTAAATGAGAGTAAAAATTTATACATATCTATTCACTATTCAAAATTTCGATCTCTGCTAACATTTAATATCGCTCATTCGCCGGCAAAAATTCCAGATTCATACGCCATTAAATGCCCTCTCGACACTTCACTTTCCAAAATGTGGCCTCCAGCGTTGTTTAGTTTACACTTAATTACATACTTCCCAATATGTGACGTTACAATATCATATAATTCCTATTCACTTTCTCTGTTCTAAAAATACACACCTGTAGTTCTATTTAACTACCCTTTATTCACTCACTTCCCAAAATGCATTCTCCATTAAGTATCTCCCTTACTTCCCAAATTGTAGCGTTTTTTCACCCATTAACTCGTACGTTCTCACTCAATTACTCCTTACTTGTATCATTAAACTCCTACTCATTCAATAAGATTCTAAATTAAGGAACTCTTCTTGCTGTTATATTTATTTTGCTTTTATATTTTATTGCTGCTCTTCTTAACTGTTATATTCACTCCATAAAATTTGACGAAAAATATTCATTCATATCAAAGGCACTGTGATACTGCTGTCTAACAGCTTAACCCTTTAAAGGGCTATTTTTTTCTAATTATATTACGTTAAAATATTTTTAGGCTTGAAATTAGAATAAGAAAAGGGATTCATTTAGCTTATTAGATAAATTTAATTTGATTAATTAATTAATTTGGTTAATTAATAATTAAGTAACAAATCAAGACACATCATTTTGTCTGAGATAAAGAACTGAAGCATCTAAGTTTCTGACTTACTAAAAAAATTTGTCAGAATTTATGCCAACCTACATAATTTCATACAAATATTGATAAATTTGATGGGAAGCATACTTCCCACGGCCCTAGAAAGGGTTAAAGATGTATGTGTCCTAAAATTCTTCAAATGGACAATTAGTTGCAATTATTTTAGAGTTTCAGAAAGATAATGCCTTTAAAAGCAAGATTTAGTTTATTTCAAAATATTAACTCATTTTTAAACTGAGAATACTTATAAGCATAAAATATCTCTAAAATGTTGTTTGATATTGTAAATACCATCCAGTATTATGAAGATATTGTAACAATGTTGTTCGGCATTTTGTGCTCATAGGGATATCTTAGACGTTTTAAAATAAGCAATACAGAATTTCTCTCAAAGCACATTCAAAACCAATTACAAATGACAATATCACACATTTAAATTGACCTCATAATTCGCAATAAGAAAGACAAGAGGCAGCAAATAGCATAAACTCTTTGTTGAGAAAACTGAAAATAAATTATTTGGCAGCATTAATAACATATTCTTATTAATATCTATGGAACCAATTTATGTGGTATCTTAGTCGCAAGAATTCTTAATTGTCATACCCTATACTTACAACATCTGACTGCGCGTTGGCCTATCCATTGATTGCCATAGAACAACTAGCTGCCTGTTGGCTTATTTGTCATCTAACATCTGAGTTGTATGTTGTCTTAATAACAGATGCTTGTCATCCTACTTCGAGCTACATGTTGGCTTAATCTATAATTATGATCTAATATTTTTCTGCGAGTTGGCTTATCCAATGTTTGTCATCCAACAACTAGCTGCCCATTTGCTTACATATTATCTAACATCTTTGTATATTGTCTTAATAATATATGTTTGTCATCTTACATCGGGCTACATGCTGGCTTAATCTATACTTACGATCTAATATCTGGCTGCGAGTTGACTTATTCAATGTTTGTTATCCAACAACTAGCTGCCCATTTGCTTACTTGTCATCTAACCTCTGAGTTGTATATTGTCTTAATAATATATGTTTGTCATCCTACATCAGGCTACATGTTGGCTTAATCTATACTTATGATCTAATATCTGGCTGCGAGTTGGCTTATCCAATGTTTGTCATCCAACAACTAGCTGCCCATTTGCTTACATATTATCTAACATCTTTGTATATTGTCTTAATAATATATGTTTGTCATCCTACATCAGGCTACATGTTGGCTTAATCTATACTTATGATCTAATATCTGGCTGCGAGTTGGCTTATCCAATGTTTGTCATCCAACAACTAGCTGCCCATTTGCTTACTCGTCATCTAACATCTGAGTTGTATGTTGTCTTAATAACAGATGCTTGTCATCCTACTTCAAGCTACATGTTGGCTTAATCTATAATTATGATCTAATATTTTTCTGCGAGTTGGCTTATCCAATGTTTGTCATCCAACAACTAGCTGCCCATTTGCTTACATATTATCTAACATCTTTGTATATTGTCTTAATAATATATGTTTGTCATCTTACATCGGGCTACATGCTGGCTTAATCTATACTTACGATCTAATATCTGGCTGCGAGTTGACTTATTCAATGTTTGTTATCCAACAACTAGCTGCCCATTTGCTTACTTGTCATCTAACCTCTGAGTTGTATATTGTCTTAATAATATATGTTTGTCATCCTACATCAGGCTACATGTTGGCTTAATCTATACTTATGATCTAATATCTGGCTGCGAGTTGGCTTATCCAATGTTTGTCATCCAACAACTAGCTGCCCATTTGCTTACTCGTCATCTAACATCTGAGTTGTATATTGTCTTAATAACAGATGTTTGTCATCCTACATCGGGCTACATGTTGGCTTAATCTATACTTACGATCTAATATCTGGCTGCGAGTTGACTTATCCAATGTACGCCATCCAACAACTAGCTGCCCATTTGCTTACTTGTCATCTAACATTTGAGTTGTATGCTGTCTTAATAATATATGTTTGTCATTAAACAACTGACTGCTTGTTGACTTAATCTATATTTATCATTTAACATCTGGCTGCGCGTTGGCTTATATAGAGTTTGCCATTCAACAATTAGTTGCATGTTGGGTTATCCTATGCTTTCATTTTGCTACATGCTGCCATATTCTGGCTAGACATCTATTAAGTAGCTTCATGTTGTCTTACTCTATGCTGGGACATCAAGTCTTTTTTATTCTGTTGAATGATGCATAATGGGTTTCAATAGAGTAACGCAGTTGACGTAAATCATATAACCCTGATCTCTCTGCTTTTACAAGAGACGACAATCATAGCAACTGATAAAAAATAACGCTTTCACGCCTAATCAAATTAATCTATACGTTATACATATACTTATAATAGCTGAATTATTTTTAACTACTTCAAGGTGAAATGTTTTTTGAGCTAAATATCATATCATATATAAAATGCATAACGAAATTCGTCCAATATATCCCATACTCACTTCTTGATTCAACAAATATTTTGCATCACATGCATTTTGTATGCGATTTCAAAATTATTCACAGATTCGAACCTCTGATCAAAATATTACAGCACGATAAAGTCCTTATTGTTATATTTTATGTTAATATTTTGACTTTAATGAATTTCCCGTGACATGCCCATCAGACCGTTTAACGACCGGAATGGTTATGGATATATATATATAGAGTTATGTGGTTATTCTGTATACCTGGCACATCCTTAAAGATTGTAAAACGACCTTCCGTAACAACCTACATAACATATGCACCCAAAGTATATCATTTTAATCCTGCGCAAAATGAATATGTTAACAAAACAACAATAAGTCAAGAACAATATGTTAACAAAATGTTAAAACAATCTTTCTTCACAATACTTACGGAGTCGGAATGAGACAGAATCCACCTCTTGAAGCCAGTTGTTCCGCAATCGCAGGCCCAAGGATTGTCTGACAGAGTAACTGTGTTCAACTCTTCCAGGGAGTACAGCAGGGAGGTGGGAGGTTGGCGAAGAAGGTTGTGAGCTAGGAGGAGGTATTTCGTACCTTCTGGAAGACGAGCGTCTTCCACTGACTGCAGGTTGTTGTCAGAGAAGTCCAGACCCCCCATCTCATCCTGGATGACGATAGTGGCACTTACGGAGAAAAAAGCATTCTCTTCCATATTTCGATTCAAAAAGATCACGAGGGATGTAGAGTTCTGGAACAGAGAATGGCATGTCAATAGCAATAATAGCCAAGACATATAGCTGAGGGAAAACAAAAGGTGACAAAAGACAATTTACAAGTTGCTCTCTTAAACGGCATTATGCCAAAACTGAAAGCCGACGATGTGCGCTTTAACAACAACTTTCTCGCAGTGGTCAGAAAAGTTGTAAAAGGTTTTTCTCTAATCAAAGCACAAGAATCGACCCCTCGAAAATTCTCCAGAAAGGTAATTTATTTACTTTATGGTATTAACCCTTATATTGTCCATTATTATATTAACTCTCGTATTACCTCATATGATAAGGGTAACTGATTAACAATGATAAGGGTTTTAATAAGGATATTAACTGTGGTAACAATACAGATAAGGATATTACCAATGATAAGGATTCTGACAAGGAAATTAACAATGATAAGGATTCTGCTAACGAAATTAACTGTGATAAGGATTTTGAAAAGGATATAAACAATGGTAAGGGATTGATAAGGACATTAACAATAATAAGGAATTTGATAAAGATATTAACAATGAAAAGTGTTCTGATAAGGACATTAACAATGATAAGAATTTTGATAAGGATATTAACAATGATAAGGGTATTAACGACAAGGATTCTGATAAGGATATTTACAATGATAAGGGTTCTGCTAACAAAATTAACTGTTATAAGGATTTTGATGAAAATATTAACAATGGTAAGGGATTGATAGGGGCATTAACAATGATAAGGATTTTGATAAAGATATTAACAATGATAAGAGTTCTGATAAGGACAATAACAATGATAAAGATTTGGATAAGGATATATCAACGATAAGGATTCAGATAAGGATATTAACAATAATAAAGATTTTAATAAGGATATTAAGAATGATAAGGGTAATAATGATAAGGATTCTGATAAGGATATTAACAATGATAAGGGTTTTAATAAGGATAATAATGATGGAGCTCTTTGTCCTTCATATTTCCTGAAAAATCATACAATGATCAATGTTAATGTAACTTACGTGTTCTGGTGCAGAAGAGTTTGCAGCTGAGAAAAGAGGCGGCAATTGCGTGAGCCCTATGGAGCTGCAATCCACAGAAATGTAGTGGTTGCCTCCACTGTTAGTACAGAAACATCGACAACCGTCAGGGCAGCGCGCTGGGGATTCTATAAGAGAGTCATTCGAAGGGCTGCAGAGTGGCACGTCCGTCTTCAGGGTCTTCGTGGAATTCAGATGCTGAAGGAAAGGTAAAAGTTGACAGTCGCACCACAGAGGATTCCCTGCAACATAAAATAATATCATTTATATTAATAGTTCAGAAATTCCGACGACTAACTCTGACGGCGGTAATTAAACATGAAAAGAGCCAAAACTGTAAAGTAATAAAAATTCGCAAACGACGTTTAGTCGATAAAACATCCCAAAATTATATAAGAAATACATATACCAATATTTTAAATATAAAAAGTAATATTAGACAGTTGATAAACAATTTCCAAAACTATTTAAATCAATTTCCATCTGAATAGAATAATTAACAGCGCTTTTTAAGTGGATAAAAACCATCTTCTCAAGTTAAGTGTCATAATTGAATATATGTCATGGCATATTAATATGTAAAACATATTTCTTTTAAAATTTTACTATGTTATTTCATAAAATCAAAACGCATGAATTTAGCTGAGTAAGTGAAAAGAAATTACACTGAAGTAGCAAAAGTCATGGGATACCTCCAAATAACGTGTCGGACCTTCTTTTGTCCGGCGAAATGCAGCAGCTCGAAATGGTATGGACTGAACAAGTCGTTGGAAGTCTCCAACGAAATATTGAGCCATGCGGCCATTATAGGCGTCCATAATTACGAAAGTATTACCTGTGAAGTGCACGAACTATCTTTTTGATTGTCTCCCATAAATAGTTGATGGCATTCTGTCGGGCAATCTAAATGGACCAAATCATTCGCTGTAAATGCCCAGAATGTTCTTCAAACCAGTAGCGAACGGTTTATGGCCCAATGATTTGGAACATTATCCTTCTTAAAAATTCCATTGTTGTGTGGGTGCATGAAGTCCATTAATTGCTATAAGTGGCCTTCAGGTAGCTGAGCATAACCATTTCCAGACAATGACAGATTCAGGTGGACCAGATCACCTTGTCCATTCTATATAAAAACAGCCCACTGCGAAGTATTTTGTTGACAGCTTATGTCCATGGCTTCATGGGGTCTGAACCACACTCAAATCCTACTATCAGCTCTTACTAATTCAAATCATGACTCATCTGACCAAACAAAGATTTTCTAGTCAACTAATGTCCAATCGATATTGTCAAGAGTCCAGAAGAGGCGCAGTAGTCGATGTCGTGCTGTACAGGCACTCGAGTCGGTCTAATGCCCACATAAAGTCAAAATCTTATTTCAGAATTAATCTTCAAAGAAGCCTTTTTCAGTCTTATTTCACGTTGTGTTGCTTGTCTGTTAACACTGACAATTCTATGTATATGCCGCTGATCTCGGTCATTAAGTCCAGGCTATTCACCATTGTGTTGTCCAGGTGGAAAATTATACCTGAAAGGTATAAAGAAAGGTATTCTCGGTACATTCTTGACCAGCGGATCTCGGAATGTTGAATTCCTTAACGATTTCGGTCCCATGCTTTTAGCTCTAACTTCCATTACGCGTTTAAATTCTGTTAATTCCCGTCATGCGGCCGTAATCACGTCAGAAGCATTTTCACATGAATTACTTGAATACAAATAAAAACTTTGACAATGCATTGACCAATTGTAAATTTTGTATGCGATATTAATGTTATCTATGTAAGTGTGTATTGCTATCCCATGACTTGTGTCACCTGAAAACATGGCCCATATAAATTATGAAATAAATATACAACGAAATAAAAGCGGAAGAGAAAGAAAGATATTTTTTAGTGGTAAGTTTAACACTGGCAAAAGCATGTGACAAAATATTTTGATGAAAGATTTTGAATATCATAACATTAAAAAAGTGTTACAAATTCTCTTTTACGTTAAAAAAATTATTAAAAGTAAAGAAAACATAGTACAGACATTAAATTGATGTTGCAAAAAAGTATATATAAATTTTTTTGAGTTTGAAGATGATACAAGGATAATTTTTGTGAGGAAATATTCTCGGAAGATATGGCCATCAACTTTCATAGGTAAGTCATAGAGATTACCCACAAAGAAATGGTTAACCTAATTTTCGCACCGATTAAATTTCGTTTGAGTCCCATTTCTTGATTTCTTCTATATCTTCTTTTTTCTGAGTGATTAGAAAATTTGGTAAGTTTTATCCAGAGCATTTCTCAGCTTCATTTATTAGCGAAGTGTTGAATTAAGTGCAGCTATAGCAAGTATCAATGAAGTAGTCTGAAAGGTTCGTATAAAGCAGGCAGTAAGTCGATTGCAATCGACTAGTGGACCACCAAGACATTTTGGAGTGACCGCCTTTACTAAGACCTAAGACGCGCATACTGAAAGAAACATTTTTGTAACATCGTTTTTCTCAAGAGATATAGAAAATACAAAGTTTTTCTTCTTCAAAATGACATAGTTTTAAAAGCACATTGTTCAGAACCTAAGAATAACTTTTGGAGTATAATGGACGTATCCTAATTTTAATATAATTCAACATCATTCTTTGGTTTTACCTACATGTGTGAATCTGCATTTTCAACGTTGAATATAATTAAGGCAGCATATTGTTCCTGTCTCACAGATGACTACTTAGAATCCAGTGGAAGATTAGCAGTTAGTAATTATAAACCGACGATACTGGCGAGCAATATGTAGCAGAAGTCTTCTGTTAACTATAACTATGAGAACTTAGATGAAAATGATTTATTTTTTAATGTATTTTGAATTTTTTAATATTAAATGCATCATTTGATATTATTATATAAGTGGCTATTATTATTATGTTTGTAATTATGTAGGTGAGTACATATTCCGTATTTATTATTGTTATAATAAATATTGTTGAACTACTCCACTCTGGACCGCAGCACCTTGAAAAAAATTAGTAGACCGTACCCTGAAAAAGTGTGCTCACCCTTGGTATAATGAATTGTTTACATTTGACTGCTGATATTTGACACTCTGTAACAAGCGCGATTTCTGTGCCACTTACGTTAATGTTTTATAGACATAGATTTTTTAAGGCTAAAAGTCATTTCCTTAGTTTCTGTCGCGCAGTTGCAGCAGTGAAGGCAACAATGGCTTATCGGTCGAATAAAGGCGGAAATAATATTTCTAACAAAGTTAATGTGAAAGAAGAGAAAGAAGAAACGCACGGTGTTTCCGTCTAGGTACGGCGAGGAAGTGTGTTGCAACGGAACGCCAGGTGCGTGTCTCATGTGGCGAGACCTTCGAATATTTTGCGACGTCACGGAAAATTTCGATGCGATCATTCACTTTATTTTTTCCATCCTTATTTAACGTGACCACATTTCAAGATTTTTGACTTCATAAGCTCAGATTCCAGAGGGGGATTTCAAGCAGAAACAGTGAATGGAAAAAATTTCATGATTATTCTAACTAATCTGACATTCCTATTTGGCGTTAATAATATCAGCAGTTTAGTCCTAAATAGATTGATTTTCAAACTGGAATCCATGATGCTGAAGTAAAGTGATTAGCTCGACGTTTGTAGGGGAAAAAAAGGAAAGGAGTATTCTTCTGTAGTTAATTTTAAACAAGTTGAGAAAAGGAAATCAATCGTATCATTTTTACTTAAGTACTAAAATATAGAATTTTTTTTTATTTAAATTAACTTTAACTTTTTAATTTTAATAATCATTAATATAAATGCTGTTCATTTCAGTATCCTGAGACGACTACTTTCCGACGATTTTATCTCACTAAAGGGTGAGGCGCGGGAGGATGTGCGCATTTCCGGAATTTACTTTATTGTTAAATGCACACATCTTTTCCTTTTATCTTTCCTCTCATCCCTATTTTATAGAATTAAATCCATCCTAACGCATGCTCAAAAGGGCGGAGGATTTTAGAAACCGTTATGGGATCTCTTCCCATAAATTTTTCTCAAATCCTCTATTAACTAGTGATATGATAGCAAATTCTAATTTAATAATTAACTGATATTTTTGCTAAGAAAATATTAAAGTAAAAAAAAAATAATAATAAAATGCATTGTTATCTGGAACGTACCAGTATACAAAAATCTATCTCATCCGCAAGAAAAGGAAATTGCAAAATTGCATTCGTGTAAACATAAAATGCATCAAAGTGCTAAAGAATGAAATAAAAATTACGTTTTTTTAAATTAAATATGAATTGCATGTATAAAAGTAAAAAACGGGAGATCACTTGGAGTATATCAATCAAAGCCGGGACAAACTTGGGAATGGGGGTCTATTTTCAAGTCGAGATTTTTTTTAAAAAATGAACTGTGCAATCAAGGCGGAATAGTGCATCGAAAATAAGGATAATTCTAGCGTATCCATGATCTTATCTCTGTATAATTATATAAAAATAATAAATAACCCCGTTATAAATACAATCTCTATAAAATTACTCAACAGAGGACCATACTATTTATAAATTATTTTATCTCTCTTTATTAAGTACACGTTGTTGGCGAACCAATAAAAAAATTCAGCCACGTGTCGACACGGTTATCTCGAAATCTAGAGGTGACAGATAAAGAATGTACCGGAGACTGAGTGATGGATGGCAAGGAGAAGATGGAGATAGATTAGTTTTTCTAACATAAGGGCTTGTTTATAAATTTTAACTAAAACAGTCTGCATTAAATTCTGAGGTCTAAAATTGAATTCGATATAGTGATGTTTTTGGTTATCAGCAGTTATTAAAATGAGACAAAAATGCGCAGTGATTATAGATTTCGAATTAGAACGAGAATTTACTATTGAAGGAAATAATAAAAAGGAAACCAGTAGCCCCAAAATTACAAAATCGTCTTCTGAATTATATTCGATATATATTCTAAATTATATTATAATAAATATATAAATATTCCTCCATTTAATCTGTTACATTTCCAATAATTCTTCTTATAAAATGACAATAAAAGAAATTTTTGTTAAAATAATAAATAATTAAATCCATTTCTATAAATGGATCGATATATATGAAAATAAAAATAATTAATTTTCAAATGTTTATTTCACATATCACCTTTCAATTAAAAAATAGTTAATATGAAATCCCCAATGAAAGGGTATTTATCCACTTCTATTCCATTTGCCCTCGCAAGTACTAGAAATTCGTTCGTTATTTGTCGCTACTTGACAAATCAGAAAACAAAACAATTTTTTTTTAATTACTTGAATTGAATGGTGCTGCGTCAAGAATTTATTAGAAGTTTAAGCAACTGCTTCCAAATAACTAAGACTAAATTTATTCTCCTAATGTTTTTTCTCTTCGCTTTTTTACGGGTATGGATTTGATTTCATACTCCCCATACAGAATTCATTTTCTTTATTAGAAATTCCTCAATGGAAAAAGATGTGCCGGTAACTCTAGGACCAATAATTAGGATTTCCACAATTAAAAGTTTTGGGCAACGCGGATTTAAAAAACAATTAATATTGCATTCCTTTGAGAAACAGTTTTGTAATGCATTGTTCATTTCTGCATCCATAAATGACAACTTATTGTACCATACGATTCAACGAATGAAATATTCGCCACTTTCTCCAATTTGTTCAAAATAAATAAATTTATTTATTTTAAAATTTTTATATTCTCAAAATTATTACACATAATATGAATAGTGATATAAAAAAATAAAGGAAAACAATCTTAATTTTTTTTTAACAAGGCTCAATAGATAGTAATTGTCTGTATATTTTAGAAATATGGATATTTTCTCAATTAAGGGAAAATAATATGAATTATAGTTTTTATCTTGGAATAAGATGAGGCCCCCTCCCATTGGAGTTAAGTTGTTAGTAGGCTTCCTAAATAAGAACTTGTACAACGGCGGATTGGACATGCAGATAACACCGATTTCTCCATCGTCATATAGCCACCAAAATCCCGGATCTTACTTAAAGTGATTTCTTTATTTTTTTGGGTGGAGTGGGGCGGGATGATACACCAAAGACTTTGTTTATTAGGCTCCATTGCCGGAAACAGTCAATGCACTTAAAGAACGCATCAATGCTGCATTAAACACCCCTGACTTCAGAGCAAAATTTCAAAACGCGTGGCACGAACTTAATGAGAGATTCGATGTTTATCATGCTACGAAATATCCACACATCGAAAATTTGTAACTGAAAAAAAAATAATAAACTGTAATGGTCTTTTTTATTTTCAAATATCACTGATAATATTATTCTTAATAGTTTTGAAAACGTAAACGTTTAATATTCTGTCCTTCCTTTATTCTAACCCTGTACTTTAGAATTCATCGAAAGCCTTAATCAAAGGAAGTTCCCTTTAAAAAAAATCGGAAGCTCACGAACGATAACTGTTTATCAAGCGAGTGAAAACACAAAACTCTAGCCAATTAACATTAATCTCATGACCGGGTGGAAACTCCCTTCACCCTTTGTTCCTTTTTAATTTGTTACTTCTTTTGCGGTTACCGAGATCAGTAGACATCCTTCCTCGGCGACAGTTTACTTCCTTCCACAAGGGAATAAATAACACTACAAACACTGCTTCGGGGAGTCCCCTTTCATGCAGAAAAGACAGTATCGGATGGATACCAATGGAAGCGTAAGCTTATTAGGGGTGGGGAGTCTTTTGAAGGTATAACAATTAGATATAGTAAAGCACCGTGTATTGTTTGAAAGGGACTCTAAAATCCTCCGCGCTTTTGCGCATGCGTTAGGATGGGTTTCATTCGTCAAAATAGGGATGAGAAGAAAGATGAAAGGAGGAGATGTTTACATTTAACAATAAAATAAACTCGGATGACTCGCAGATTGAATTAAAATAATGAGGTCAGAAAAGACACGATACTCACATACACATGGAAACAAAATGAACAAAAAGTATCTAATAGGGTGAAAACTCAAGGTCAAAGAATGACGAAGAATTCCGGAAATGGGCCCATCCTTCCGCATCTCTCCCCTTAATGAGATAGAATCGTCGAAAAGGGGTCGTCTCAGAATATTGTAATGAACAGTACTGTGTGCCCACCACGGGAACATTTCCAGACATATGTCTATATTTACTACGGGCGTTATAGAAACAGATTACAGGCAGGGAAGATCCATTTCGAATAAGAGGAATCGGACGCAAGCTTGGGGATTATATATATGTAATTATATTTTAAACTTTAATTTCAACTTAATTAATTTCCAAGATTTTATCCTAATTTAGCCCCTAGTAACTTCATTATATAATATTCTCTTATTTCGTGATCCAGTTCCACGTTCTCTACTTAATTAATTCAAGAGAAGCTTCATAAAATTGCTTAATCAGCTAAACGCCGATACTTTCACACGCTCGGCGTGAAGGGGTAAAAAAAATGTCCAGTAAGCACATTCTTTCTTAAAAGATCCCTGTGTTTCCCTTACATGTGATTGACATGCGTCAGAAATCCCCATGAGAATCTTATTAATACATTAGCACTATGGAGAAATATTTTCCCTATCAAAATCTAAGGTTATATAAGGCGAGAGATACTTTATTTCGGCCCTTCTTCCCCACTTCCGCTTTTCTGCTGTGCTGTGGTGGACGTGAATTGTCCGCGTCTTTGCTTGTAAATAATTATGCTTTCCCGATGCATTAAAAAGAATTTTAAAAGATAACAAGTCTCTTCCCTGTCTTCAAACTGCATTCTATTTCACAACAAATAATGTTACATATATATATTTGTTTGGCGTCAATCTGAAGTGACAAAAAAATGTTGATAATTCGTCTTAACGCTTTAGCCGCAGTTGCACGTGTCTTTATATTCACTTAGCTTTTTCACTGCTTATCCACTGCTTTTATATTTTATTAACTTTTCTTTGGTTAATATTAAATGCATTTCATTATTTAATAATTTTTTTTCGTGTCTCTTACATTCTGATATTCTTTAAAATGCATTTTCAATTTAAAAAAAAAAGAGATTTTAAAATCTCAAGAATTTGAATGAACACTTGAACACGTTTCCAATTCCGAATACATTTAGATATAAACTTTTTGAAATTAATTATGTTTCAGAGTGCCTGTGCGTATTGAAAATAAGTTACTGTTGTTTTCATATTAAATTAGGCAGATTACTTCGCGTTTGCTTCGGAGAATTTGATATTAATGACTTACATAAATTTAAAATAAATGAAATGAAGACGATTCATTTTTTTGCCATATATGATTCTATTCTAGATTTCTTAAATGATTTTTTTCTTCTTTTGCAATCGTTAGACATACGGATTATTCCGTCTCTCCATTTGATTTGTGTTGTTCTTTGTATACATAAGTCAGGAATAACATATATTTTAAAAATTCCGAGTATTCATATAATTTTGAGTTTTGTGATACACTTTTTTGAATTTGTTTTCAGAAATTAAACTTAACAATACCAAATATCGCCAATTTTACGCTAAACGTGCCAATGTAATTTCTATCTACGTGAAATGAACTCTTTCTCAATAACCTATTTCTTTTGCGACCGCCATAAACACAGACATTTGGCGGGAAGTGTTCTCCTGGTGGACACAGAGAACATGTCTTTTAAAGGGCTGACTATATATACATTTATACTAAATGAAAAGACGAATAATTGTAATTCTTTAAACAACTTCGATTTATATAAATTTAATATTACTAGTTTAAATTCATTTATGATTTTTAAATTTTTCCTTCAAGAGTAAAATAATTAAAAATTTCTTAAAATTATCAAATGGAATATCCATTTTTTTTTTTTTTTTTTTTTACAATCCTGCTTTTGCTTATTCTGTACTCTGGTCAAGAAATTCTTTTAAAATTTCAGCTCTAACTTCTAAGGAAAAATTATATTTACAAGATGTTTCGAGTTTTTAAAAAATAAAAATAAAAGCAATGCAGACAAAATGCGGATAGTCAGTGACATAAATTTTAAGTTAGCAATGCTTATGAGACAATCTGCTCTGTGAAATGACCTTCTCGTTGCAGGAACACACCTTCTAATTAGAAGAGATTTTATCTTTTCAGCATCTTTTATTTGGAAACAGCAGAAAGGAAAAAGATATGTCACAACCTTTCCCAATTAGTTTTCTAAAACATTTTTCGTCTTATTACTGATGCAAATATAACCCATGAGTTAAAAATTTTGGATCACAGAGTGAAGAACATTAGTGTTATAACGGACTGCGATTGAATCAGAGCTGTGGTGAATCGACACAACATTAGAAATTTGTAATGCTGTTTACCTGTATAGTTACTATCACAGAAAGAAAGAAAGATTTGCATTTATTCTTAATGGCTTTGTTGCCTGGCGACAAACTTGAGGACCATTTGGTGACAAAAATGAATGTTTTATAAATATATAAGAATTTTGGCGAAATCTCTATTAGGCGCCAAAATCCGAGAACCTTCCAGAAAATTTTATTTTCTATCATGGAGATTGTATAAACAGAGCTTCACACGCAGGTGCGAGTTCTGCATTAGGACTGCCGATCGCAGAGCGAGTTATCTAGTTGTTTTACGCCTAATGCTGTTGTGTTTTACTACAATCTAATTAACGATTTTTTTTCGTATATAAGTGCATTGTTGCCTTCTGCTTCGTACTGTCTTTGTGAACGCTTCTGCTGCATTTTGCTACTTGTATTCTTATGGAATAAGGCGCCATTATCCCTCATCGAGCCCTTTGGACTTTTTACACAGCAAAACAACAGTGCATTTTTCTTAAGAATTATCTTATGATTAATAAATGAGAAACGTATAAAACATAAACGATGCTTCATTGTACTCGTACATTTCAAACCGTCAACCATTATTTTAATATATATGTATTCGATTATTTTATTCGTTAGTGCATTCGTATATTCATTTTCATTGAATATAATTGGTTTTTATAATTATTATATAATTAATATAATCAATCGTTATTGATGGTTGCGTAAATTTAAATTCAGTATTTTTTTTTTTATCTGAATTACCATCAATGCATAAATTATATTTCAGAGAGAAAAAAATTACAAATGATAGTAGAGAATAGAATTTTTAAAACTGCAAATGACCGTAGAATAAAAACTAAAACGCTAATTCTTGAACGCTGAATAGAAATCAGACACAAATACAAAAAGATGACAAAGTTTATAAATTCGTGTTTTTCTTTTATAGTCAGGCGATCTTTATCGACGGATAAAGCAAATATTCTGCAAATAGCAGAAAGCGACTAAGCAAAACCAACAAATAACTGTCTGTTTATATGGGGTGCCACAGAAGTCATTTCCCAAATGTTAGAGGATATTTCATTTCTTTGATTCTAAAATGTTCTGCACAAAATATATGATTGCACACACAGCCTATTGCTGAAAATTGAATACTAACACTATCTAAAGGCAATGATAGAGATAAGAGATAGAAAACAATATATTTCTGTGATAGTATCAAATCGCAGGATTACGATCAATTTTTGATTCTAAGTAACGTTTATAATCCTATTTCCTTTGCACATACTGTTGCCTTCTATGCCTTCTACCATCCTTTAACATTTGAACCATATATTCTGGAAAATCTCACTTTAAAGGCTTAGTCAAAATCATCGATTATATTTTTATGAAAGGATATTTAAAACCCTATATTGTATGTAATTGTTATAATTTCTTCAGAATTTATCCAATGTTAAAATAACACTGTTGAAATTTTAAAAAAATATCGTGGTTTAAATTATAAACTAATTATAGTGTCTGTAGTGTTTTATTCAGTTAAAGGGATGAGTCTTCTTGAACTCGAAGTACTTAACCTCCGGATGTAAATGATATGGGTACCGACATGGCATTGAGAGAGTAGTAATATAAATAAACATTTCGAGTGAGAGAGAGAGAGAGAGAGAAAGACAGAATTTTACGTAAGGTGTTTTCGGCTAAACCGGTTGAGAGTTATGTCGGAATGGTAAGGAATAAATTAGACTTTATACATGGATAAGTTGACAAGATCTCTTGACGTTCTTCGGAAGCTTAGAGTCATGTGATTCAAATTCTTTAATAGTGATGCTGTTCTGTCCAATTTATTAAAGAATCTTGTGGATAAATATTTAATGAAATCTTTTAATCTGGCAAGGTCGAGGTTTTTGTGAATGTCATTATTTCTAACAAAGCACGACATGTTACTTATTTGCCGAAACGATTTGCACCGTAGCTATCAATTACATTCATTTCGATTTATAACATTTTTTTTTAATTTAGCAAATAGTTAAGAAAAATACGAAATGGGAATTCTCTGTCGGACCAGAACATCACTGGTTGCAAAGTAATTATAAAAAAGTGGATTGATAGCAAGATTATGTAAGATTATGCGCTACAATGAATAACAAAGTATTCATCAAGAAAAACTAAATTTTCAAACATAACAAACGTAACAAAGTAACGATCAAGAAAAACTAAATTTTCAATTTTACAGAGATTATGTATTAGCAGCAAAACAACATTTATAACCTCACGCTTATCAAAAACTATCCCTTCCCTTCTTAATTCGGAACCTCATACTCAAGACAATACATGTCTAAATTTTGGTTGTGATTAAGCCAAACGTTTTTGGAGGGAATTTGAAAAACTCCTGTTTAATTTGGATCACTCTGTTTTAACCACTTGCGATGCAAGAATTTCACGGACACAAGTACAAAAAACAGTCCACTGTAACTGGAGCAAGGTTCACATAAAGTATCCGATACCTTACAGAATTTCGGAAAAAGATATAAATGAGTTAATTTTCAACCCAAGACTGTACTTCTGTGTTCCGGCAAATAATCTCAGTCGATGGGTCACGAACATCCCTTTCACTTCTGCGACAATTGTCAGCTGACGTGCATAGCACGTCTTTGACAATTCTGTGACAATAGCATCTTGGCGTGCGTGGCACGTCTTTCCACCGCTAATGGATAGTAAAAGAGCAACAAACTCTTTCACAACTGTTGTTAATTAGTACGATCCATTAAAACAAGCAAAAAATGTTTCATTTATCTGGTTGTGTTTCGGCAACTAATATTACCCTACAGGAAGTCACATGAAGACAACTTCCGTCACCAATTTAATTGGGATTTTATTATAGCCTAAGAAAAAATAAGATGAAAAAATATATAATTGAAATCTGTTATCGCAAATTTCCAGTTATCATATGAGAACATTATTATTTTTTAAGTCATTGCTTATCTTAATTAATTTAAGTCATTAGTCAGTTTTAACCGGATTGAAACAATCAAGGGACTATCAGAATACAGTGTGTCGATATTTATAAAAACGATGGGTTTTTTTTTTATTGCGGTCGAGCTCCAAAATGTTTTCTCAAGTCCAAAAAATATTTCTTGCGAAAATCCGGTGTAAACTGGTTTGGAATGATCACGTGACTACTGTATTGCGCAATCGTTAGTTTTTAGAAAAGCGATGGCTTTTTTTCATCTCAGAATTGTTCGAGTTAACAAATGTTTCCTGACCCATACCCTTTATTGACCAGACAGAAGAATCGGGTATATGGCGGACATTTGCTTAAAGTTGTAATTTTTTGTCGGCAATAAGTTGCCAAATGTGACACTTTCTTTATCATTTTCTAATAACCTTAACAGCGAAAAATTGATAAGTAAATAAAATAAATGTGCAGAAGTCTAAGTAAAAATTGCATTGCTTAGTGCATGCCTTTTTATAAAAGGATCCCATATTGAATACGTATGATGCCTATTCAATATGGGATCCTTTTTAAAAAGATTCTCACCAAGCAATGCAATTTTTGATTAGCTCCCTGCACCATGTTTGTTGATATTGGCAATAAGATGTCTTTTCGCGTGGCCTCTAGCTGGGGGGGGGGGTATTGCTTGCATATGTATGATGCTTCAATGATGCTTCAATGCTTGAATACATTACATATTTAACTACCTAATTTCCAAATAAATAGATCGACTATCTGTTACACAGTTTCGTTTCAAAATCTGAATTTGTATTTTGACTGAACTGTATATGGAAATCAAACAACAATACGGAGAATCCAAAAATATACTCTCGCATACTCTTCAATACAGGTCTTATCTCTCTACCTCCATATGGCGATAGTTACAAAAAAATGGATCTTTGGTGCGCATCTGGCATTTTTTCTGAATCTATTGCGAGAATACGTGTTTTTGGCGCTTGTTATAGATTGATTGATGCCAAAATTTGATACGAAATCACAAACATGTAACAAAAAATAGCATACAGAACTTCATTGATTTAAGTCATTGCGTTTAGATGCATGCGAAAGTACAGATCGACAGACAGTCAACCTTTGACGGATTTGGTTCAAAATTTGATAGATATCTATATTTTAGATGCTAAATCACTGTACTAAATTTTATCTACATAGATCTCTGCGTTTGGTAGATATCGAGTATCACTTGTACGCGAACAGTAAGCCAGACCAACTTTCTGAGAATGGATTTCGTTCAAATTTTGAGAGAAATGTATGCATTTGATTGTAATTCCATATAAGGTATTTCAGCCCTCTAGCTTAAAGAGTTTTTGAATTATCGTGTTTAAAGACAAACAGACATAAAGCTAAAAATATGTTTATCGAACTCGGGAAGTCTAAAACAAGGAAATTCTGCAAAATTTAGAATTCGAATTTTTTTATTTTTTTATTATTATAATATTTCCTCTACATTTCGTATACGATAAAGTTAAAATGGGGTTTGAGGCGCTTTAGGCAGATCTTTAGGGATGTCAATCGAGAACATTTGCATCACACATAGACAATGATTTTGAGCATAAGCTATAAGAATGCTTTCATGTTGAACTGTACGATAAAGACGAGGAAAGAACTCACTTTATTTATTGAGTAGTGTTTTCGAGCATTCAAACTTACAAAATAAGTTTTTATTACAAAGAGAAAAAAAAAGTTATTCTAGCTCACCTTCAACATACACATACTGAAGACTTGGAGGGAGCTGGTCTCCTTTGATGGTGCGAATCCTGTTGTAACTGATAACCAGATTTTTGAGTCTGGTCAATCCTTGGACCTCATAACCGAGGGTCTTGATGCGGTTCCCTTGCAGGTAAAGGTCCGTTAACTCATTCAGTCCGTGGAATTCTCCAATTTCGAAGCCCTAAAATGAAAAAAAGACACCCCAGATAAGTAAATTCGAATATCAAGAAAAGAGTTCGCTTAAAACCGCTTATACACTTTTTTTTACAAAAAGAAAACCTTATTTAAATGCATATGTATTGAGCTTTCCTTCATCGCTCGTGAAGATACAACCTTGCTCTTTCCACATTGAGGACTCAATTACAAATAAGGAATGGTATTCTAAATAAGTAACATAATAAATAACTAAATAAAACTTTAAATTTTTAATATAAGATAAGATACACACATAATATTTATTCTTGTCTAAATAATAATATTCAACTTACTGTCAATGAACAATAATAAGAATATAAACGAGAAACAAATTAATTCAGTTTTAATTTCCTTATTTGATTTCAACAAATATTTGTGTAATATTACTGCTTCTGTTATTTCTAAATAAAGGAAGAAAATCAGGATATAAATGAAAGAATTATGTTCCCTACTTCCTACTGGAAAAAAAATTGTACATTTGCATAATAACAATGAATTACTTCTACTTTATTCGTAGTTGGAATATTCAAAATAATTAATTACACAACGCATGTATTTTCCAAGTTGAAATCTACTGTTATAATATTTAGTATTTATTTTTAATACAGCAAAAATATTTCTGTCTATTTTGGTTTTGTGTTTAGACTTTATCTTGGTCTACCCCACGACGACCCCACGTAAGACCTTGAAGATCGTCAGGGGGAGACCATATTTTATTTATAGAAAGGTTTAAAATAATCCCTAAAATATTAATGGTAATTAAGGGTATACACTATAGTTCATTTGACTAAAATAAAATACTTAAATTAACTAGTCAACAAACCAATTCTGGGTTCAAGAGGCTAAATTGAAAAGTACATAGAGAATGCAGTAACACTCATGAATATGCAAATAATATCACAATTTCCAAAGAATGGAATATATAGTATATCTGTACAGAAATATCAAACAACGCACCAATTCCTAAATGCCAAGTGAATCCATTGCATAAACTGAATAATAAGTGAATGAAATAAATACAAAATGAAAATACAAAGTAGATCTAGAATGTCAAAGACCACTAAAAAAGTATCACTAGAAATGTAAATGAAGAATATGAGCAGAAACGTACAAAAGTTTTTAATTACTATAAACTGTGCTTTTAAAAGTTTTTAATTACTATAAACTGTGCTTTTAAAAGTTTTTAATTACTATAATTCTTACTGTGCATATGACAACAACTAGAAGCTATGCAAGAACAATTACGTAAATAAGGAGGCAATTAAAACAAGACTGCAAACAACCCAGGCCATAGATCCATCACCCTAGGCTCTTCTGAATTGCTTCACATATATCTCTCGAAATTTCAGAAATCTTTCCCATCATCCTCAGCGATACCACATTCCTGTTTAGACTTGAGAATACAGGAAATAAATATTTTATATTTTTATAATAATTTCTGCTAACGGATATGAGTAAAATTTTCCTTTCCTTGTTCGTGCAGATGCAGTAATATTTACACACTTTCGCTCATTCCATTTTGAGGACCCAGGGTACAAATATGGAATGGAATAACATATATGCAAAATAATAAATAACCAAATAAAATGTTTAATTTTTAATATACGGAAGGAATACACATGACATTTATTCTTATCTAAATAGTAATACTAATTTATAATGTATTATTTAAAATAAAAAAGACAGAAATTTCATTTTTTTTCCCCTAGCTTTGGTTCCTGAAAATTGATTTTTTAATTGCTTTATTTGTGTTATTGTTTCTAAATAATGAAGAAAAATGGATATACCAATGAATGATTTTTTTTTACCTAATAAAATTTATTTTACTTCAACTTTAAAGTTATTCGTAGACAGAATATTACAAATAATGAATTATGCAATGCAAAATTTTCTACACTGAAATATTTTGTTATGGTAATTAGCCTTTAATTTTAATACAAACCATTACAATTTTGTCTATTTGGATTTTCTTTGTAATTTTGTAAATACAGAAAATAAATTTAACTTTTAATCTACTATCCTAGCTATTAGTCTAACAGTTCTGGTTTCAAAATGTCACAATAAGCTAGATCAGGATTTAGTAGGTTCACTATCTCGTGACATACATCTATCCAGCATTATGTTTGTTTTAACTAGAAATTTTTATCATATACAGTGGAGTAGAGACAGAAAGCAAGGGAGTATAGATATCGCGGGCACCAGTCATGAAAGCAAAAGCTGAATGTCTTTATGTTCCTTTTTAAAATCAATTCTGAAAGAGGAAGAAAAAAATAATGTATTCCCCAGCTGACGTTTACACTTGCTAAGCGAATGATGGTGATCAGTAGAGAAAAATTAATATGTTTTAGCTATTAGTTATGTCCCATGCGACACTTATTCTCATGACGCCACTGAACTGCCCATATGCGTCTCGTACCAACGCAGCTCTGCAAGATGGTGAATACACTATAATAAGCAATAGTTATTTCTTCTTTAATTCAACGAGTATCGACAATATCAATGATTGTCCTTGCCATAATCTTATTCATTGCCCTAAGCGGGGAACCGAAATTATTTAAAATCGAATAAACGCCCATCTTCAGATTATTTAAAGCACCGAAATATTGTTGATTGTGACAGAACATTATTACCAAATATTTTCAGAATTAATAATTATTCTACCATGGCCGATTTTAAAGACGGAGTAAAAATTCTTAAAAGTGAGTAATATTTATTGCAAATTCTTTTTACAAAGCTATTCAGTTTATAACTATCAAATGATGATTAATCGTTTTTTATTGGTTAAATGTTGCCAAATAAATGCTGCAGGTGTTTGAAAAAATTGCTTATAATTCCACTGTAATTGATCATTCCTTCAAAATGCATATTGCATTTGTATTTCAATCTTGTATTTAAAAATAGAATTATTTTCTGTCTTTTAATTTATTTGCTCCCATACGATTGCATAATTTGTTGTGATGACTGTATCACTATTCATTATGTCATTTGTCCGGCCAGAACTTCAATTTCCCTCAGATTGAAATATTTACTTCTACTTGTTCTCCTATTAATTATTCTTTTTGTGTAAAATAATGCCAGGTTTACATTCGGCCAGTTATTAGACGGCTAGTAGGAAGCGCATGCGCAAAAGGGGACTGATTTATGTTTGCCAGAATTTCATTAGATGGATTCAGGTATTCCGTGATTGGCTATAAATTACAGTTTTGGCGTCCCTGAATTTTTTTTCCACTGCGTATAGTATTAAAATGAGAATATTTACAGAAAAAAAATGATAAAATAAAAAAAAAAGATCAACATATCTCAATTTGAAAAATTATAGAAAAAAAATTGCAAATAAAATGAAACACACACACAAAACCTCGCATCAGAAAGAACAAAGAGCAAAAAATGTAGGAATGTATCTATGATAAGTTATCAATTTTTTCAAACAAAAAAAAAAACGCTAAATTCTAAAAAGGCATGCACAGTAAGTAAAAAATACAATAAAGCGGCATGTTATTGTCCCTTCGGGTCAATTACTTGCCATCGACCGAATAGCACTTTCCAGCCTTTCTACGCATGCGCTGCCTATTGGCCGTCTTATAACTGGCGGAGTGTAAACCCGGCATAAATTTACTCTTGCTTTATTAAAATCCGTTGTGTTTTCTGAATTTCTCAACATTTAAGTGGAAGAACCTTCCCAATCACTACAAATTCTCCAAGGAATCTTGCAGGTAGGGATAAAATACCCTACACCTGATAGAAAAAGGGAAAAGAAGGGGAAGACTTACCTCTATCTGATTGTTTGTGAGGTTGAGCGAGGTCAGCAAGGAGAGGGCCTGGACACAACCATTGAGTTTGCGAATCCTATTCCTGCTGAGATCCAGGTAGACCAGATCTTTCCTGATGCTTGTAAAGGTCTCGCGTTCGATACTGCTGATTAAATTCCCTTGCAGATCAAGCACCATGATTCCATGCACCCCGCGGAACTCCTCGTACTCTAGTGACGTGATTCGGTTGTCGGCCATCTGCACCTGCGCCATCTGACTAAACTGCAGAGTTCTTCCTAGGGTGGTCATCAGATTTTTGTCCAGATAGACTCTCTTAACATTGTATAGTAGCACGGCTGAAAGCGATAAGAGTAAGGAAATTAGATAATGGAAAAAGTTGCATCTACTTACATCATCAGAAAAGTAGCTGGATAATAAATGGCCAAGGATGGTCTACAAATTCTTAAGTAGGTACACGTTCTTTACGTTTTTTAAAAACCTGGCTAAAGAATAAGCCCAAAAAATTAGAGAATAAAAGAAGCTGAATCTTTTTACCTTATATCTTAAAACTAACTTCCTTTATATCTTAGAGACAGCAAGAATGCAATGTTAATTTTAGGATTTTTTTTTTCCTCTTGGAGTAGAAGTTAAGTTTCAGGAACTGTAGGTTTACATATATATATATATATATATATATATATATATATATATATATATATATATATATATATATATATATATATATATATATATATATATATATATATAGGAACAAAATGTGCCAAAAAAAATGGAAAAGGCGCTTATTCGCTTTAATATTGTCTCCAGTTATATATTTCTAATTACAAATTTTCCTTTAATAAGGTAGATATGTAGGTATGTTAATGGCTACTATGGCGATTGATGACAAATTTTTATACATCTTTCATGGTGAGAAGTATCTGGTCAATTAGTAAAATGTTGAAACGGCTACTATGGCCAAAAGAACGAAACAAACGCTATTTTGACTTAATATCGCACCTACTTCTAGTTACAAATTTTCCTTAAATAAGGAAAACATTCGCATGGAAACGGTTACTATTGCGGTTGATAATAAATATTTACATCCTTCATGGTGCAAATTATATGGTGAGTTAGTAAAATGTTTCACTTGCATTTATCTATGCACAAAAAATTTTTATTCAATTGACAATCTTAATTAATGACACTTTGTAATTGGATGTATATTACTCATTGCAATATTTAAAGAAACAAACACTTGTTCTACTTTTTGTAGTCACCTTGCATGCATTGCTTGGAATATGAAAATTCGATTTGACAGTGTATGTTTGATATAAACAATAGCCTTTCGCTTAATGTTTCAAATGTTAAATTGGAACTTCCGTACCATCTTAAGTTATTTTATTAGTTCATTTTCTAATTGTCAAGAAAAAAACGCATCAGATTTTCACAGTGTTTTAAAATCTCAGTCGTTTTTTTTTGTGTTTTTTTGCATAAATTCTTAACATTAAGACATTTTTACTCATTTACTTTATTTTTCTAGATGAAGAATGCCTTTTTTCAATATCACGACACGTATTTTAAATCTTCAACAATTTAAACCTCAAATAAATAACTGCATTTTCAAGCCACTTTCTCCATTAATTCTTTTTTTACGAGAAAATGTTAGTTTTATTATAAATTAAACTGTTCTTGTTCCCTTTCCTATTTAAAACAAGGAATTCTACTTAAATTCAAATTAATTTTGATATGGCGATCAATTTTCTCATCAAATCAGTGAAGTTCAGAAAATTCCCCTTCGTTTATTAACCTGATAAAGTTAAAAATATGGAGATAGGAACTGTAGGAACGAAAACTGAGAGTTATAAAGCTTTTTGTTATTATGTCCATCTATTCAATAAACTGCCCTACAAATTTACATTCAAGATCTCAGGAGGAATTTTGTGACCCAAAAACTGTACATTTATTTTTTAATTCAGAATAAATAAATTATCCCTGTTTACGCAGAATTTATACTATGAATGCTCAAGGCTGTTGTACATCCAGGAATAGAATCATTTATACAGTTAATCTCAGAATAATAAATTTATTGAAATACTGAATTGACACAAATGAATTTATATTTCAGAAATCTGGAAAGTCAAAATCTTAAAAGTAAGGCCACTGGCACGATGTTTAAATTCGGATACTAATTCATCATTTGTTCTCATCATTAGACTAAAGTCAAAATTTGCAATATTCGGTCCACAGAAACCTCCTGTAAGCTTCAAAACGATACGTCACTTAATTACTCAGAAAAAATATCTAAATTCCTAGTTATCTGATGAAACCCATGATCATCCTTGCATCTGCTAAAGTATTCATAGGCAGAAATACATTATCTACCAATAAGTATTTGGATATCCATGCAAATGAGGATATCTGCTGATCTACGACACACCTTCTGTACTTAAATATCGTGTAGGAAACAGCATTGGCGATGGTCACGTGCAAGATGCCAAGAAATTCCGAGGTGTCTGACTTCGAGAAAAGCGTAATTGTCTGATGTCAAAGAAACAGTCGATACTTAAAGAGACATATCTAGTGAGTTAAACATTCCGAAATTGACAGGGTTTTTTATGAATAAAAAGTGAAAGGTGAGTGGTGATTGTCGGAATGTTCTTTGGCCCGGCATAACCAAGAAACTAAGAGATAGAGATCGAAAAGTGCTGCCCAAAGAAATTCAGAAAAACCTGCACCAAACCGATGACCCACATACTCCAGGAGATCCACAAGCATCTGGGACTGTTGTTTCGATCAATACCCTCCTTAAAGAAGCACATTTTCTCGGTTTTCATGGTCGTGTTGCCCCAATAAGAATTTGATTACAAAATCTAATTGCGCTGCTTGGTTGAGGTGGTGCAAGGCACGTCGATATTGGACAGTAGATAAGCAGACACAGGTTCTCTGAAGTGAGGATTCAAGGTTCAATCTCTACCAGTCGGATGGCAGAGTAAGAGGTTTGCGTATGCATATAAAATGCTTTTTGCCAGAATGCATTTGCCTACAGTAAAGTTGGTGGAGGTGTAATTATGGTCTAGGGATGTTTCTCGTGGTATGGACTGAGACCCTTAATCCCAATTCATGGTAAGTTCAACGCCGAATCCTACTCTACTATTCTAAACAACAATGTGCCGGCGTCCTGGCATAAGGATAGCGCGTCTTCCCGGTGACCTGGACGTCCTGGGTTCGAATCCCGGTTCGGGCATGGTTGTTCTTCATCTGTTCTATCTGTGAGATGTGTTAATGTGCCCCCCTGTAAAAAGGGGTTGTGCAAGCGAATGTGATGCGTGAGTAGCTAAGACGTACTCTTGGCCCTAGTTGGCGTTACTAAAACAAGAGACGCTCCCTTGGCTTAAAATCACTGACTTTGTCAGTGAGCTTGTCTATGGCAAGTGCCGTTATAAACAACAATGTGCTTCCTACTCTGGGGAAGTTTTACGGGTTGGATCAAGGTTATTTCCAGGATGACAACGCCAATTATCATCTTGCGAGGTCCACCATGGATTGATATGATGACAATGAGGGGAATTGACTGGACTGGCCTGTTCAGACTTGAATCCTCTGGGACTCTCTTGATTGCTGTATTTAGGGGTGCTGCAACCCTAAGTGAAGGAACCCTGGTGAAGGAACTTGCATGTCTTCTCCAAGCCGAGTGGAAGAAATTACTACTGTCCATCATCTAAACACTTGTGGAAAGCATGCCCCAGAATTTTAAGGCATTAATTGCCTCAGGTAAAGGTTCTACCAGTTACTGAATATGAAAATATTGTGTTTATTTTTTTTATCACAGATGTCCAATTACTTATTGATAGATAGTGTAGATGCTTAAATATCAGCTATACGACTACATTGATGTTTATGCAGCAAATCTTACTATCAAATTCTGTAATCTTGTTTCCAGTGAAGTCCAGTTCGACGTCTTTCCCGAAGGAAATGGTCTGATTGACCACCTTTTCGATGAAGTTGAAACTCAAATCGAGAGTCGACAGATTGTTAAGCGAAATGTAGTGCTTCACGTTAAATTCCTTTATGAGGCAGTGATCCAGATACAAGAAGCGAGCACGGACCAGTTTGCCATTGAAAGAGTTCATCGTCACATTGGTGAAGGGGTTGTAGGACAGCTGGACAGTCTCCACTTGGATCATATTGCGATGAAGCACCGCGTCCAGATTGGTCAGATTATTGTGGTCCAAGTAGATGAACTAAAAAAGAAAAATAATTTATATAATGTTAATCCGGAGACTAAGCGCTATATAATGTAACAGGAGAACGTGGATGGAGGTGTCAAAACATTCTGGACAATTTATTGACAGAAAACGATATATATTTACAATTCTATCAGGTTTTAAAATAATTTTAAATTAATATTTACCCAAATATACCTTAAAATACTAACTTTTTTACAGAAGACTTGGAATAATGGATACCTATGATTTTTTTTAATTTATAAAAGCGATTATAATCTAAGTTGAGTTATATTTTTATAAGGACATTAAGCTATACAACTAATTTTAAATATAATTAAGATGTACTGGAATGAAAAGCATTAGATATTTTGCAGTTTATACATGCAGCATCTATTTCAGAGTTTTTTTGACATCTGTTTCTTTCATACTTCACGCAGGTAGTTTTAGATTCTTTTTGTTCATTTCTCTTGCGCACATGTAACATTACTGGTAACGTAGTTTTCTTTTTCTTTATATGAATTTCATCAAGAGAATATTCACGGTGTACCTTCCTCTGTGTATCCTGCAAATTCAAAGACGGATTTAAAAGTGAAACCCCTAAACCTTCAAGAAGTGTCCTCTGTTTTTAAACATATTTGGTTAGATTTTGTCGCCATCAAGATTCTTGAATTTATACCGACAGTATTTAAAAGTGAAAAATATTACCATAAGAAATCGGTTTGATATTCCGGATACAGAATATGGTCTTTCCATTCAATCGATGATATCAACTGCTTCTTTCGTCATATTATAAAATGCAATAAATTTGAGTCCTTTAAAATCTTCTTCAATATGGTCATCATAGTCGATGATATCAACTGCTTCTTTCGTCATATTATAAAATGCAATAAATTTGAGTCCTTTAATATGGTCATCATAGTCTGAGGTAACATTTCTCCAAAATTGTATAATAAAGCTAGCGTATACTGATACAATGTATATTAATCAGAAGTCATGTCTAATATACCGAATAATTATTGGCCAATCTAATCTACCATTTAAATGTGGTGAGAATTTTATCCTAATATCAGATCACCTAATATCCTAACACCGAAAAAAAACTAATGATTAAAGGAAAGAACTGAAGTAATTTTGATTTGTCTTTATAATGTCAAAATAAGTTGCACCAAGTTTATAATTATGTGAAAGAGGGAAATGATATAATTCTGCCACAAGCATTAAATTCTTCATTTATTTCATAAAATATGTGTAGATAATGATGCTACTTCAGGAGGAATAATCTCCTTGTCGGTACGAATTATTAACGGTGGAAATTTTGTTTCTCTGTAAAAAATTGGCGAATTCAGAATTTGTATATCAGCTGTCTGAGATAACATTTCTACCAAAATTCTGTAATGTAGTTAGTGTGTGGTGCTGCAATGTATATTGTTATGGATACTTCCATTTGGTTTCTTTTCCAATTTGTTGGTCTATGAAATACACAGTCCTTTAGTGACAAAAGACGACTTTTATTAACACGACGACGACAAATATACAGCATAGACGAACACAGGAAGCACATAGCAGCACAGTAAAACGAACAGTAATCCACAAGTAGTAATCGGTAGTAAAAACAACCACAGCACATAAAGCGGCCAGACAGAATTCAGCAGAAGGAGGGAATGTAGCTTCACTCTACGGTCTCTCCAAACGCCTGCAATTCTGCACTGTCTTCTCGCTTTAGCTGTATCCAACTGCTGACTCTCCCCTCAGGGGCTCACCTACTATAGGTGAGTACGGGTGTCCCAATCCCGAGGTTCCCAGGGATCTTTACTCCCTTTCAGTTTCGCTCTCCTCTACGCCTTCTGCTTTCTGCTGTGTCTTTCCTTCCCTCGATGGCAAGCGAGGGAGCTCTCCATGAGAAGCTGTCGCCGCTCTGTTTGCTTCTTGCTTCTCATGGACAGCCAAAACCCCACGTGTTTGCCGTGCGTGGCGACCCATTTGAAAGACGGGTGGTGCACTGTGGTCCCCGGTGTATCAATCGGCTGGTACCTAGTCACGTGAGTGGCTAGTCTGCTAGGGATCAAGCGAAGGGGTTACTCCTTGGGCTTGGCGTTAAGGGTGGTCACTGTCCCCAAGGGTAACTTCCAGCGTATAGGTACCGATTAGCACTATGGTAAGTGCCGAGGCTAGACGTCTAGAGCCGGTGGCTGCCATCCCTCGTTGGGCTCCGTGGTGGGCGGTGCCGTCGGGCCCGAATCATATTTCATATCGCATGGCTCCTCCCAAGAAGGGTCCCTTTAGTGGGCGTCACATAGTTCCTAACACTTTTTCTATTAACCAACATTTTGATAGATATTTTATAATAAAACGAATTTCTGAAAGTGAGACATTTGAAACAGTTTCCCCTTTTTTGGTACAGAAAGCAATTTGTGCTACAATTGGTGATGCGACGTCAATACGCAAGATGCGTTCTGGCGACTTGCTGATTGAGATTAATTCACGAAAGCAAGCCCAGAACATACAAAAGTTAAAGGCTTTGGCAACTATACCAATCAAGGTATACCCACACACATCTTTAAATACATCAAAAGATGTTATTACATGTGGAGAGATTTTCAACTTGCCTGTAGATTTAATTACCGAGGAATTAAAATCGCAAGGTGTCACACATGTCCGCCGTATTACCATCCGGCGAGATGAACAAACTCTTGAGACTAAACATCATATACTTACTTTTATGTCCCCTAAACTCCCGGACTACATATATGCAGGTTACATTAAGCTTCCCGTGAGACCATACATACCGAATCCTCTCAGATGCTTTAAATGTCAGCGTTTTGGGCATTCGAAAGCCAACTGCCGTGGGACAGTCACTTGTGCCCGCTGTGCTGAGAAAGGACATGAGAGCCAGGATTGTTCAGCACCAGAGAAGTGCGTGAATTGTAAAGGCGAACATACGTCCTTCTCCCGCTTATGCCCACGTTGGAAAATCGAAAAACAAATCACAACAACTAAAATTAAAGAAAATATTCCATATCCTGAGGCTCGAAAGAAAATTCTTGCACAAACACCCTCCCCTGGCGTAAGTTATGCATCTATAGTACGGAAAAACTTTTGTGAAAATTGTACCTGTCCCAACTGTGCTCAAAATACCACCCGTATGATCTCTCTTAGGCAGTCATCTGATTCTGATACAGAAAAATCAAGTGGCAACACACCTGATATTGAAAAACTAGACAAAAATAAGCGAAAAACAAAGCCGGTAAAATCTCTTAAACTAAAGCTTGCAAAACGTGGACTGTCGAAGAAAGAACTGTCTTCGCAGTTAAAGAAATCAAGCACCAAACATTCTGTTGCATTGGGACTTGCTAGTAGGGGTATAGCCCATAAGGACTTGACGTCCATTTTTGGAGGCTTATCAAATAGTCCCGATTTAAAACTCCATCCTTCTGAGGATGAAGCTGAATTTGACATGAGTTGTGAAGTTTCAGCAACTCCAACCACTGCTCTTAATTCCTCTTTTCGCAATAAAATTTCTTAATGGGTACCTTCCTTTCTTGGAATTGTCGCGGCATTCGTTACAAACTTCATGACATCAAGACTATTATTAACAAATTTCATCCCATCTGTTTTTGTGTCCAAGAAACTTTCTTGACACCAAACATCCCTTTAAAATTGCGTGGCTTTAATTGTGTTAGAAAAGATGTGGAAACAGGATCTCACAGTTGTGGAGGTGTCTGTATCTTCACATCTAATTTGTATCCAAGCACACCACTCAGTTTACATACTTCCCTGCAAGCTGTGGCAGCACAGGTTCACGCAAGAACGCTGGTCACAGTTTGCTGCATTTATCTTCCGCCTCATGATATCATCAGTCAGCAAGAACTCGACAATTTGGTGGACCAGCTTCCTTCACCTTTTATCCTACTCGGCGATTTCAATGCGCATAGTACCTTGTGGGGTTCGGATAGCACAAACTCTCGTGGGCGACAGATAGAGCAGTTCCTATCAAATAACTGCCTCTGTCTCATAAATAATAACGAGAAAACGTACTTCCACGAACCCACAAGAACCTTCCATAATCTTGATCTGACCATTTGTTCTCCTGAGATCCTCCCTTTGCTTAATCTCACAGTCGAAAATGATCTCTATAATAGTGATCACTTTCCTGTAATAGTTTCACAAAATGACATTAATGAGGTGACACCATGTTCCTCTCGTTTCATATTCCAGGGAGCAAACTGGAATGCTTTCTCGGAACTTGCAAATATTACAGAGACAATGGTCAGAACTGCGGATATCTCGGAAGCAGTGCAAAATGTTATTGATACCATAATGATGGCCGCTAATGTAACCGTACCAAAGAGTTCCTCACGTCTCAGAAAATTTCGAAGACCATGGTGGAATGAAGCTTGTCGCGACAGTTATAAGACTCAAAAAAAACTTTGGAACATATTTAGAAGGTACCCAACGACAAAAAATCTAATTGCTTTTAAACGAGCCAAAGCCTTTGCTCGCAGAGTTCGCCGTCAAAGTCAAAGGGAATCATGGGCATCTTTTGTTTCATCCATAACATACTCCACTTCCAGTAAAACCTTGTGGAACAAAGTTAAGGCCGCCAATAGGATTTATCGTGAATTTACCATCCCTGTTTTGAATACAGGAGAAGTGAAACATTCCGCTCCATTGGACATAGCTAACATTCTTGGCCAAGCATTCGCGAAAGTTTCAGCAATTGATTCTTATAGTCCTGAATTTACGGCAATTAAGAATCGCGCAGAACGATCGCCATTGCGTTTTAATACCAAGAGAACTTTTCCATATAACTGCAAATTTAGAATGTCAGAACTGGACACAGCGTTATCTCGCACCCGTGATACCAGCCCCGGGCCAGATGGTATCGTATATTGCATGCTTCGCCATTTGAATAGAGTTTCCCTTTCCAATTTATTATTTTTATTCAATAGAATCTGGAATGAGCAGATATACCCTCATCAATGGTGCGAGGCTTTTGTGATTCCAGTGTTAAAACCTGGAAAAGAACCATCCAACCCTTTGAATTATAGACCAATTTCTCTTACGAGTTGTCTCAGCAAGACCTTTGAGCGTATGGTCAATGCTCGCCTTGTGTTTGAATTAGAGAAGCAAGGAAGCATTCCCCTGTTGCAGAGTGGTTTCCGAAAAGGACGATCAACTTTTGATAACCTGATCCTACTGGAGACCCAAATTCGCAATGCTTTTGTCCGGAGGAATCACCTTGTTTCTGTTTTCTTTGATATTGAAAAGGCATATGACCGTACATGGCGATACGGCATACTATCTACGATTTTTAATCTTGGTTTTAGAGGAAACTTGCCCATCTTTTTAACGAATTTTTTAGCTTACCGAACGTTCCGAGTTCGCTTGGGTAATTTTTATTCTAATTATTTTATTCAAACTGAGGGTGTTCCACAAGGAAGTGTCCTCAGTGTTACACTTTTTATTCTTCATTTTAGTCAGATACTTAATCATTTGCCATCCTCTATTCATGGAAGTCTTTACGTTGATGATCTGCAGATCTCTTGCCAAGGAAGTAATATGCGTTTGATTGAGCGTCAGCTACAGAATGCAATTAACAAGATAGTAGCTTGGTGTGATACAAACGGACATAAAATCTCACCCGAGAAATGTCGGTGCATTCACTTTTGTAGAAAACGGAACATTCACTTGGACCCTGTACTATATATACGCACTACTACCATACCTGTCGTAGAGGAAATGAAATTTTTAGGGATCTTCTTTGATAATAAACTAACTTTCCTTCCACATATTCAGTTTTTGAGAAAGAAATGTGAGAAAACCTTAAACATTCTGAAGGTTCTCTCCAAAACAACTTGGGGTGCAGATAGAACTTCCCTCCTCCGTGTATACCAGGCTGTTATCCTTTCTCGCATCGACTATGGATGTATGGTGTATGGATCTGCTAGCGTTTTACGACGTCTGGACACCATCCACCATTCGGCTTTGCGAATTTGCTCGGGCGCCTTTCGAACATCACCCATAGAAAGCCTCTATAATATCTGCCACCAGTTACCACTAGACTTAAGGCGTAAAAAAATATCTACTTTATACTTCCTACACGCACAAGCTAACTTGAATAATCCATTGGGTGAAATGACACTATCGGCTGGACTGCGGAGACTCTATGATGCGCGTCCCTTTCACATACGCCCTTTTTGTGAGAGAATGAAAATGCTTCTGAATGATTTGGAACTTAATGATATTACTATTAAATCAGTTCCTTCTCTCCAATTCTCTCCTTGGAATGTTCCAAAATTTACCTTTTTGAACCCGTTTTCTGGTTTCAATAAAGACATAACTGCGCCAGTTGTTTTACAGCAACTTTTCCACTATCATCGCTGCCAATATTCTTCTTTTGCACCAATTTTTACAGATGGTTCGAAATCGGATGGGCATGTCGGTAGTGGCATCATACTTCCATCTGAGACACTGAGCTATCGTTTGCACAATTGTTGCTCAGTGTTTACTGCTGAGTTGACTGCAATTTTCTGTGCTCTTGAGAAGATCTCGCCAACTTCTCAGGGTAATTTCATAATCTATACTGATAGCATGAGTGCATTGGAGACATTATCCAACTACCATAATCGAATGCATCCGATTGCCATTGAGGTATTGTCTCTTTTACGAACTCTTAAGGAAAAGGGATTTAATATTATATTTAGCTGGGTACCAAGTCACGTGGGCATTGTTGGAAATGAAGCAGCAGATGTCGCTGCAAAACATGCTTCCACTTCGCTATGTCAAAGTATCCCATATAGTTACTTTAAAACAGCCATTTTTTCCCGCCTGCTATCAATATGGCAAGGAAAATGGGATCTGCAGACTGAGAATAAGTTGCATTTAGTCAAACCATCCATTGGTTTATGGCCTACGATTCCTTTACGAGAGCTGGATGTTAAGTTGACTCGTCTCCGTATAGGGCACTCACGTTTTACGCATAAGTATCTTATTTTTGGAGACAGTGCACCGATATGTCCCACATGTCGGGTCGTTTTTAGTATTAAACACATTTTCATAGAATGTTGCTCATTTAGCTCACATAGAATTCGTTTTTTTAAATCTTCATCTTTAACTTTAACAGACTAGGTGGGGGAGACGTACCACCAAAATATTTTCAAATTCTTAAAGGCTATTCGCCTTTTCACGTACATTTAATTAATTTTTTGGCTTTTTGATTTGTTTGACAACTAAAAATAACTTTGTGACTTTCACTTTTTATTTCCACATTTAAACCATCATTGCTCATTCTAAATTTCTGAATGTTATATGTTCATTTTAATCTATTCAATTTTCGCCTTCTTTTACCAAGACTAAACTGTTTTATATTTTAATTGATGAAACAATTTTTTATGTGGTATGATTTTAAACCATATGCTTGGTGCAGCATGACCAGATATAGCCCTTGCGCCAAAAAAATCCAAAACAACAACAACAACAACAACCAACTGCTGACTCATTACACGATTCCGACTGACACCAGCTTGAGTCTGTCGGCCTTTTATAGTTCCCGGGAGGCGAGTATAGAAGTTCTGGATCAATCAAGCGCATCTCGATTCCCATTGGCTCAATTTCTAAAATTCTAGAAGTTTCCAGTAATATCTATTGTGTCACCAAATTCGTTGCCAAGTCGCCAAAGGATCGTCAAATTTCTCACCAAACCCTGAGATCACTGATTCGGTTTTTGATTAGCACCCAACAGAGCTGATCGTAAAACGGTCTTTCGAGTGATTGAAATAACCGTGCTAGGAAGTAACATTACAAGTTTTTAACAGTATTAATCAGAAGTCAGGTCTTAAATAGCGAATACGTATTGTCCATTCTAGTCTTCTAAACGTGAGAATATTGTCACGTAGAATTATACACAGTCAAATTGGAGATGCCTTTCCTTAATTCACTAGAATACGAGCAATAAGCATTCAAGCGAGCGAACTGCCATCAGCTTCGTAACAGCTCCTTACATATAACATAAGAAATAAATATCTAAGTTACATTAATTTGCATACATAATGAATTTATATTTACATGCATTTGTATTACATATATTGGAAATTAAACGTAAAAGGTACATCCAACCAACGAAAATGCTTCACTCAGGCCCTAATAGTCGATCGAAGAATCCGCAATCTGAAACGCATCCACTTCTTGTGTACAGCCGAAAACCTCGCCACCACTGAACGTAGCAGTATCGACAGGATTTGTTGGAGCCGACTGCTATCTTTAGCCTTTTCCGTCCATAACACAGACTGATTCACCAAACTGACATCCTCTTCGAGGCAGTTGTCCCCCAGTCACAAAGTGATCAATCACTGACCTTCCTCCTCCTCTTCCCATTCACCTTTCATCCCATTAAACAAGGAAGAGGCCATCACTCAAAGAAAATATCCTCGAAATTCTCAATATTCCTCTAGATTCTTGTTTCACTACAACAGAAATCCAAACACTTTCAAACAGTTGGTAAATAAACTGATTATTTTTAACAAAATGTCCTTAAGAGTTTTAAGACTATCTGGTACCCTCAGTACTGTACTTAAATCAAAAGTTTTCAGATTCTTTCTTAGTTTCAAGATTTCTATGCATTCCTTTAAATGCTGATAAACAGTACCGATTCCTCCACAGAAGACGCATCCACTAAGCCATCGCAGCATTCGTAGAGATAATCAAAATCTGACAATATTTTTCTTAATTCATTCGAAGGGGGGGGGGATTAATAGTTAAAGGAAACAATTGAAATAACTTTGATTTTTCATTATAATTTTAAAATAAGTTGTGTCAAAATTATAATTATGTGAAAGAAGGAAATGATACAATACCATCACGAGCATCAAATCTTTGCTCACTTCAGAAAATATGGGTTGAGACTGATTAAAATCTATCCCACGAAGAAATTAAATACTGATGACACAATAATTATAAAGTCATAAATAATTTATTGCTAAAGCCGGCACATAACCTATCAGAAAAAATTGATTCCTTCGCAGTAAAAAGGAAGAAATTTTACCCTTGGATGTGTGACAGCAAAAACCTGGTTGACGTGCATCAAGTAGTTGTTAGAAAGCACCGCCTTTTTCAACTTCTTCATAGGATCGAACAAATTTGGTGGCAGAAACTGTAAAAAGTTGTTTGACATGTCGAAGATGATCAAATTCTCAGTACCCTGAAAACAAGAAATCGCTATGCATTAAAATAGTGAATAGATGAAAAGTTAAGCAATGCAATGCATTCGAAGATGATGTTGGACATGACACTGTTTAGAGAGTGGAAACTATATATTGTGGCATGCGATAAGCGACATGAATAATGAAAAAATCTTTCGAAATGCTCTACAGACAGGCTGTTTGGATCAATAGCTGCCAAATTTGGCCCGAAGTGATTTCTTGGGTGATACAAGTTCACATAGAAAAAATTTTAAAACTTAATTAGATTTTAAATTATAAAGGAATCGGAATTTTAAGACTTCTCGTTAAAAACTTCCCAGAATATAAATGCATAAAATGTTTTCACTATTTAAAATTATCTTTTCAATGATACGAATTTTATTTCCGTCCGTATTTATTTATTTCTTTTATTTTGTAAATTAAAAAAAAATAATGTATTTTCATATTTTTTACTATTTTAGTTGTTGAGTTCATTTGTATGCATTTTGTGGTAATTTTAAATGTATTTTTTCAGATGAACAAGATAGTTGCTATAATTAAGAAATGATATCTAAAAATAATATAAAAAAAAGACGAATCAAGCAGAAAATATTATCTTGCCAGTATTTCTGGATCACACCTTGGCTTTTTCTTTTCATTTTTCTTCTCTTTTTCATTCTTTCTTTTTTACCCTCTTTTCTTTCTTTCTTTTTTCCCTCTTTTATTTCTTTTTTCCCTTTTTTCTTTCTTTCTTTTTCTCTCTCATAATTTAAGAAACGTAAACTATCCAAAGACAGTTTTAATATCATGCTGGTTTTAGTCTGGGAACTACTGGTAAATCTATCGTGAGATATTTGTTATGCATAAGGCACAATTCATTCCAAATTCTCTACCTTCAAGACCATTGGATCTAAAGTTATCTATCGAATTTCGCATGAAAATACTTTTTAGGTCGGAAGTGCTCACTAAAAAAAGATTTTTTTTTAAATTTAAGTTAACTTTAAATTTAAAAAAGTAATCGAAATTTTAAAGTTAATCTTTAAAAAACTTCGGAGTACAAAACGCACATTAACGTACAAAAAACTATTAATATTTTAATGATGAATTTTATCTCCATATAATTTTTCCCTAATTTTAATAAATTTTTAAAGATATTTTTAATTTATTTCGTATTAATACCTTTCAAATTTTTGGTTGCTGAATTTATTCGCATGCGGGTTGCGAAAATATTAAATACATTCTTCGAGCTGTCATATCAGAAATCAGATATCAGAAATCATGAATCATGTCAGATATCAGTCAGTCAGATATCATGAAAACAGATGAATTAAAATTAAATGAATATGATACTTCACACTAAAAATTCGACTCTCATTGAGTTTTTTTTCCCCCATGAAGCTTTGATCCATAAAGAGTCTTTTAGAAGTGTAATGCCTTAGACATTGAACTTAATTATTAAGAAACTAATTATTAATATTATCTCGATTATTTTACAATTATAAAACCGGAAAACTATCAATGAATAAAAAAATTATCCAAGAAATATCATTGATATTTGGATAATTTATCAAGAGAAAGTTAATATGTAATTTTGAAAAAAATTCCCCCTCTATAATTTCAAGCTTGAAAAGCGGACGAAAAAATGTAAAAAAAGACTAAAAAATCGGCGAAAAAAATTCATATCTAATATCAAGAAAAAATTAAAAAAAAAAAAAAAAAAAAAAAAAAAACGTCTGGCACAAAAATGCTACAAAATGTCGCAAATAAAGTTCAAATACTAATGGTTTAAAGTTTCAGATTTATTAGAAAGAAAAAACATCAGAAATGCAAGCAATATAAACTGATACAAAAAGAAAAATTTCAAATCGGAATTTACAAAGATGAAAAAAATGACTCTACATATACACTTCCCCAAATTTAACTAATATATATATTGCTTTTTTACAATTCGATTTTCTAGCACAGTTTCACAAAGTGGCTTTTTTTAAAAGATAAATATTTTGAAGGAAATCGAATGTATATTTCCGATTTTTTCCTCATTAACAGTTTGGGTTCAACATTTGAAAAACATCTGTAGTTTTATTGTCAAGGCCAATATATCATTAATAGAGCTTCTTCGATCTTTGAATATTCGCATTCATATATAAATATCAACAAAACAACAGTAAGAGACAACAGTTTCTAAATATGGTGATTTGGTGATCATTTACATTTCTGTAGATAAAAGCCACAGAACTTGAACTTCCACCATCGCCACGTCTTGAGTCACTGTGGTCAAATGTGCGCAAGTGAGCAAATGCATACTTCCTTTCGATAGGTTCCATACAAAATTTAGTACAAACTTCCAACTTTAGGATAATCGTCATGAACTGTATTTCATTCGATCATTTCTTATTTTTTATTTGTTATTACATTCACAGATAGACAGCTTTAATTATCAAAATGATTTTACAATGATAAAAGATTTTAAAACATGAAAGTACAGAGATCGGTTTTATTTATTCATTTTTTTAAAAATTGCAATATTTTTACTTTTACGTATATGTACTACAGAAGAAGAATAGTAAACATCAAAAAATTCGAGCTCGAGATTTGATGCATCTCCACGTTTCAGACCTTCCTCAGTTCATAAAACACATTTTAAGAAAATGCCTGTCTGTCAGTCTATGACTAAGATAACTCAAAAACACTCATAGCAGTTGGTTGAAATTTAGTACATGGTCTTTAAACCAAATTTTCAGATTTCATCAAGTTTTGAGCAAAATCTGTTCAGAGGAAGTCCAACGGTCCGGCTGTTCGAATATAAGTTAACGCGATATTACAAAAAGAAGAGAGCTAGATACATTTCACTACGGAGCTTTAACATCAAATACTGTAGACACCTGCCACATTTCGAGCCGAAGCCAAGTATGGGTTGTATTCTGTAAGTCTGTACTTTCAGATGCTTGTAAGCGCGATCATTTGAAAACTTAATGACTTAAATATATCAAATTTAGTAAATCATTTTATGATTACAAGTGCAATTTTGTGACAAATGTTTGTTTCAATGATTTGGGTAAAAACGCATTTAAAACATAAATTCGATTTTTGGATATACCATTAACGTATGCCATGAATGAATCACCAAATACTCGCCAAGGATGACACGACAGATTCAATAAAAATGCTAAATTTAGGCCAGAAAATATTTCGTAAATACGTCAATGCAAAGTAAGGTGTTCTATGGCATGACAAGTTTGTTAGAGATTATGCGAGAAAGTTTTGGAGAGACCACACAAACTGGTTTATTTGTCTACTCAACGTGAGAGAAAGTGAAAATACGATTCATTTATCTGTTTGAAAATTATTAGCAAAACTGTAACAAAGCATTATTTAGAATGCTCCACTAAATTTTCTTTATGACTCTTAAATAAAAACGTTGAAATGTATTCATAGCTATTCATATAAAGAGGAACCTTCACTCACGATACCCTCCTCTCACCATGGAATGCGATTACAATTTTTCATGCTATGTTTCTAGTCACAATTTTCTGTTGAAATAATTTCCTTTTCTTTCGTTATAAAAATGGATTCGGAAGTTCGGATGAGCAAAGATAATTATGAAATGAAGGGAAAATCCCATTTCTATCGGTGTGAACAAATTGCTTGTGTGATCTGAATGCGTAGCATTTTGATGCAAAAGGGGTTAGTATCGTATCTCACTTTATGAAACTGTGGATTCTGATAGTTGTTTCCTGTATGTATTGCGAACCGGAAGAAATGCGCACGTGTAAGAAAGAAAAAAAACAGAGGTTGTTTAAATAAAATGATTAAATTTTCCAATCTCCAGTCGGGTTTGGGGAAGAGAAAGTTTGGACAAAATCCAAACATAAAACTGAAGAATAAAATAGATTTGAAAAATGAAATGCTTAATCATAAAACTATTCAAAACGGTAAATCAAAATGAGTTAGACAAAGTTTGAATAATATGTTTTGCTGTGCCTTTATTTATTCTTTGTCTTAAAACTGAACTGACCTCATGGATCTTATTGAAATAGCCATATACTATGAAGGGGGAGATTGTAGAATTTGGACCAATTAATAATTTTTAACATGAATTAATAGGAAAATAATTTCAACACGAATTAACACTTTTTTGTACTTTATATATTTCCAAAAAATGCAATAAAGTCTTTAAGCAAAGTACTTTAACGTAGGAAAAAATGGGATAAAAAATAATGTCATAAATACTATTAAAGAAACTTATTTCCCAAACTGGATGAACAATTTCATTTGGCATAATGGATACATATACATGTATTTTCACTCTAAACTTCTAATAAAAATTCGATATATGAATACAAACATGTCTTTTAATGTATTTTGGACAAATTCATAATCTAATCTTACTGAATTCCAAGAACTCAGGTCATTATTAAATAATTGTAAAAAAATTAATAAAAGAGAATAGTATTTCAGTTATTAGCTATATATTTGTAGAGGAAATTGTTCACCACAATAGGGATAATAGATGAATAAAACGATAGAACTTATGTTAGGTTCATCAAAATAATTTAGAGAATTAATAATTGCGCTTGAAGTGAAGATTTATTAAGATGGTTTTAATGGGAATATTGAGGCGTATGTATTTTTGTATTTCCCCTTGTTTTCTAAGTGTAACGTGGGTTATTAAGTAGTTTCGGAGACCGTTAAGTAGTTCGTAATAGTACATTTGGTGAAGTATTAATTAATTTGGGTGACTGTCAAGTAATTTAGAGTATTTGGTGGGATAAAAAATATTTAGGAATAGTACAGTTGGTGGAATAATAATTAATTTGGGTGACAATTAAGTAGTTCAGAGTAGTATATTTGGTGGGATTTGAAGTAGTTTCAATTATTGGTAAGTATTCGGAATAGTATATTTAGTAGAATAATAATTATTTTCGGTGATTATTAAGTAGTTTGCACATATGGATTAGTTCTAATTTGTTTCTGTTGTTAGAATATATATTTTCTTTGTTTCAAGATTGGAAATTAGCTAGTGAATGAGACTATTTTTTAAATTAAAATAGTTGCACATTATTTAAAATTTGAAGTTTTATATTTTATCTAATAATTTAAATTTTTTTGATACAAAAACTCTCTTTTTTTTTTTTGAGCGATTATTTTTTTTATTGCATTTTAGTTGAAAGTATACTTTGAATAGTACATGGACAAATTTTCGTACTGGTACTTAGTTACGGCTGCAGAAATAATGATTAACTAAATTCTTTCATTTTTAACTTTTGCATAAAATTCGACAAAAAGCAATTTAGCACAAAATACCATGCCTAGCTTTATTTAAGGATGCAAATTAAAAAATTATCATCTGTTTATGAAAAGTCAAAGGAAATTTTATAAAACAGTTCAGGATATCAAATTTAAACTAAGCGTTAGAATAAATGGGAAAAATGACAGGAAGAGGTTGAACAATCATACATAAATATAAGTTACATGTCTTATGCGTCATAAACAAGAGAATTAGACGGAAGAGAATTACAGGTAGAGAAATAGCAGAAAGTATATAATGTGTTGTACTCGAAAGGTAACAACGAATCATTCGCGTCAATTGTCTACATCAGATCGTCAACGATTACACCAGCCTGCAACAATTTCTTGTTTTAAAAGTAATAGTTGTTTTTTATGTATTTTCGCATGCTTATTTCAAAAATAATATCAGTTTTTACGTATCACGTACAGTTTTTTTGAAAAGTAAAATTTTTAAATAAGTAAAAATACACAGATTTTTTGCGATTTGGATAGGATAAATTAATAAAGTATGTATGTTTATTTGTTTAAATAAATTCTGAAAATCTCTTACTTCATTGAAATTAAATAATACATTTATATTGAATAAATACTTATAATTGTATTTAAAAAAACCTTTTATTTTAAAATTCAAAACATAGATGGTAGTTGGATTTCACCTTGAAAAATGAAGTACCTGAAAAATTTAATAAAGCCGAATTAATGATTTAATTTGTGATTTAGGTTTAACTAAAGAAAATGCAGAATTATTAGGCTCTCGGTTAAAAGAGAAAAATTTACTAACGACACATACGTCGTTTAGTTGGCACAGGAATCGAGAAAAGCAATTTTTATCATCTTTCAAATTTGATAACTTCTTGGTTTATTGTGCTGACATACCTAGTTTGTTACATGAATTAGAAGATAATATTCCTTATATTCCGAATGATTGGCGACTATTTATAGATTCCTCAAAGAGGAGTCTAAAAGCAGTTTTATTGCATAACGAATCTAAAATTGCATCAGTTCCAGGTGCACATTCCGTTTTCATGAAAGAAACATATGAAAGTATGGAGATGCTTCTCACTAAAATAAAATACACTGAACACAAGTGGGCAATATGCGGTGACTTAAAGGTTATAGGTCTGCTTCTCGGGCAACAAAGTGAATTTACTAAATTTCCGTGCTTTATTTGTGAATGGGACAGAGAAAGTCATTGGATAAAAAAGATATGGCCGAAGAGACAAGAATGGATTCCTGGTAAGAAGAATATTTTAAATGAATATTTAATAGATCCACAAAATATTTTATTGCCCCCCCTTCATATAAAATTGGGACTCATAAAGCAGTTTGTGAAAGCTTTGGATAAAGGTGGAAAATGTTTTGAGTATCTTATATTGAAGTTTCCCAAAATTGTCTAGCGCTAAAATTAAAGAAGGTGTATTTGATAGAACACAAATAAAGAAATTAGTTAAAGATTCCAATTTTGAACAATGTATGACAAATAGTGAGAAGCAGGCTTGGGTTGCATTTAAAGATATCGTAGAAGATTTGGGAAATGGGAGAAAAGAAAATTACAAAGAACTTGTAACTTAGTTATTACGTACTTATCATCTTTTGGAGTGCAATATGAGCATTAAAATTCACTTCCTTCACTCACATTTGGAATACTTCCCAGACAATTTAGGAAAAATGAGTGACGGGCAAGGTGAAAGATTCCAACAGGATATAAAGGAGATGTCACGCAGATATCAAGGACGGTGGGATGTTAACATGATAGCCGATTACTGTTGGTCTTTAAAAAGAGACAGTGATGTGGATCATAAACGAAAACCCCGAAAAAGAAGCTTCTTGACTTCAAGAAAAACACAAAAGTTATCATAATATTGTAAATGAACAGCATTATTGTGTTTAGTTAATAGTAACTATAGTTGCAACTGTATGCATTATACTGCATTTTGTTAATTTTTTCATCGTCATTTGTAAAAAATCCTTACGTGTTACATAAAATTTAGTTTGCATTTTGGAATGATATCATCATTGCTGATATAAATCAATTAAAATTTTACAAACAAAAAATTTTTTTGTTTTTTTGCAGTCTGGTGTTATAAATGAATTGAGGGAACAGCTAAGGCAGAACTTTTAAATTCCTTTGGAATTAGATCCTGCTTAAGTAATTTTGCGATTTTCATCGATTGAATTTTTTTAAACACATTATTAACACAAAAATTTTAGTTTAAGTGCTTATAGCATCCTTTTCAATTTGTTGTGGCAAAATAAACTAACATTCAGTGCGCTGCATATGGATATAAAAGAATTCGACTTACCTGAAATGCGTCGGGTGCTACATATCTGATGGAGTTGTTGACGAAGGACAGAGTTTCCAGAAGTTTCAGATTCTTGAGCTGATCACCATCGACAGCGGTGAGGAGGCTGTTGTCCATGTACAGGTTCATCAAAGAGTTCCGGATGGGACTGAAGTCAGGAATTTCCTACAAAAGAGATCAGTGTGAGTTTAGTAACTTTCAAATGTATAATACAATATGCAAGGAAACCATTAAAATAATACCGCCAATGGCTATAGTTACAGCAACGAAAATGATGTATGAGCTCAACATGCATCATATTTCATACGATCACTTACAGTATCTTCGAGCAACCAAGTTAGGGTTTAGTATCCAGATCAATTATAAACCAAGAAATGCGTGAAAGAACTTTACTAGGTACTTTATAAGTAGAGTCAAAGCATTCCATTACTTTTAATAGTCTGCAATGCAATCTCATTTTTTTAAAATAAAATAAGACAGATCTTTCAAAATGTGTAATAAATAATTTTAAAGTTTCAAGCTCAAAATAGAAAAATTAGTATATTTGAAATTAAAAATGAAACTTAAAAGCAGATTTTAAATTATTCAATTCTATTTTCACAGTTTTCATGTATTCAATTTCCGAACAAATAATTCCAATTCATTTTACGCAATGTACATAATTTCAAAATATACAACCAAAGGTGTTAAAAAACACATATCAACTTCATTTGTAATATTTGAAAAATAAAAAATTCAAAATATTGTATAAATACGAATTTCTATCCTTCCTTTTGAGTTGAGTGAAATAACGAATTTAAAATCCTAGTTGAATATTTTATGAATAAAAAAAATTAAAATCACCATGGAATTATTTCGACTGAGGACAATTGAAATCATCAGTCCATCAAGTAAGACGAAGAGTATTACTTAAGAAAACAACTTTTCGTCCTTTGCATATTTGAAAGAAACGTGATTTTTCTTTATTGCATTTAGAGTATAGTAAAAACAAACATAAACAAATATAAAACAAAGAAATATAGAACAAATATATAAATTATTGAGCAGGTCATTTAAAAACAAACTAGGCTTAAAATGAATACGCTATTTCACTAGCATTGTCATTTATCAAAATCATCACGCCCAAGAAATAAAAAAAAAATGTATTTTCAAGGTTTTCTCTAAGATAATCCTAAATTTATTTACTATTCCTAGCGCTATTCTGTTTGGATCAAAATAAAAAAAGTTTAGGTAACATATATTAATGTGTATTGTCTAATGACTAGAAACAATGTTTACCACTGTTCCTAGACGCCACATTACTTTTTTATGTTAAAAATTTTAATTACAAATTTTATGAAATGATTAACCTTTAACTTCTGTTCTAAATAGGATTTTTTTAATATTGGAGTCCTCGAGGTCACAGGGTTTTCATCTGAAGATAATTGTATAATGATGGTATATACAAATGCCAATTACTAAATTCTGATTGGATGGTTTCCTTTCCACTACCTGCATATTTGTAACTTGAAGTGGTAAACAAATTCGCAACATTCTCAAAAATGATATCTGTATCATATTTCAAAGTTTAAAAATGATTATGTTTCAATTAATGTATTCATTAGAATATATATTAGAAAGTATTTATTATAGAACAGCAATACGCGTTTTGCATTTTAAGAATTAAAAATAAAACGAAAGGAAATAAAATTCGGAAACTGAAAGCATAATGAAAGCAACTTACTGAAGAAAACCACAAGCTGATTTCAAAACATCCCGTTAAAAATTTGTACGTTTTCATAACGAAAATTTAAACGCCTTAACTTATACCGTTGGCAGTGATTACAATTTGTGAATAGTTTATTAATGCAAAAATATATAGTTTATGAAACAAATATGTAATTTAAATTTATATTTTATTAAATAAAACATGTTTTTTATATACTGCTTGAGAACAAGTAAAGATTATTTTAAATTAAGAAATGACTCAAAAAAACCTTCTATCCCTTTTCCACTATTTTTTTTACTTATTATGGAAATTCCGCATGTTATTATGTATGCTATTGTCGAGTATTTTTATTTATTATAGAAAATAAATAAAAAATACATCAGCTCATACAAAAGAATACATTGACTATATCTGCAGGCATTTGAAATTGGATATTCTAAAATATTGCAAGGAATAAAAAGATTAAAATAGGCTACACTATTTTGCTAACACGTTTTAAAGACATTTGCCTTCAATCAATGAATCTAATCTATTATATTATTAATATGTAGTATTTCATTGCTTATATTTATCGTAGACTTGAGTTATTTTTTTCTTTTTGCTTTTTTATTCCGGTATTTCTGAAAAACAAATTGTTCATTTTACGTAAATTTCAGAATATTCTAAAAATACTTTAAAAATTATGTTTGATTTAATAAATACATTTACAACTTATTTGAGAACTTTTTTTCTCATTGAATAAAAAATAAATTTCGGTTAACTATTTTTTGCATCAATTCAGTATACTTTTTAAAAATTTATTTTAAAAACTATTCTTGTCGATACAAAACCTAAGGGAGTTGGTGGCATTTTTCAAAATAAAATTCTAAGAAATTGTTGCAAAATGATGAATGTGAATCTGTTTCTATTTCAACAATGAACAACAAATTCTGAAAATGTTGCTTTATTTTTAAGAAACAATTGATTTCACTTAAGTGGAATTGACAGTATTTCGAACAATTTTATTCTCCCTTGAAATATCGGTTTACCACAAATTTATTGTGCTCATTTCAATGAAACGTTTGCAAGCTGCACCACAAAAGAACGATTTCAAACGGAATGAAATCAAAACAAAACTTTATATGAAGAATATTTTACAGCGTTCTAAAACAGAACTGTTCCTTGCATTGTTCCGAGTTTTTCAACCTTGAATCACGCGCTGAAAGAAAATGAAAGTTATCCTCATGAATAAATTCATAATTTTAATGAATATTCAGGTTTGACAAGACGCATTTCACAACTCGCTGCATCATTAACTGAAAAAGACGCCATAAAGTCGTTATATGACTTTGAATATACGTTACAATTAAAAATAGTATATTTGTCATTCCATATCTCAAATTCTAAATTTGATTGGGAAATACTATTCTTTAGCTTTATTAATTTATTTTAAAATATACACAAAAAAATTTCGCCAAACAGCTACAAATTGATTTATTATTTTAACTTTTTATTTAATTAAACTTGTTCCATGTTTTTAAAAATTGAATTCTGCAAACTACATTTTAAGCACTTGTTTATGTAAAAAAGTCAAATTTTATGCAGTTATAGGCTTCTAATTATTTCGCATCATTTTAATATTTCTGTTTATATTATTTTTTATTACAAATTTAATCAATTACTTCATAGAGTTTTTATTCCATACAAATGACGGTGCTTGGTATTGGATTTGAGAAAAATTCTATCATATTCAAAAATATTTATTATAATGAATTAAAAATAATATATAATAAAATAAAAAATAATTAAAATAAAAATTTTAAATTCTACTTTTTAGTACAAATATGCTGTTAACTTCTTCGCCATCCATAACGCGTCTAGCACGTTCAAGTGAAACTTCTACAGGACGGCCGTAACGCGTTTCAAGCTTTCTTCTACATTTTATAACTTTTAAACGTGTAAAACGTGCCCTTGGTAAATGTTTACTTGTTTGTGTTTTTATTTTTGTTTGTTTTAGCGGTGAAAAATAGAGGAAAAACAGAAACGTTCGTGGACAAGAGAGGACAATGAAAGGATTTAAAGGCAGTTTATTTTTTCCTTATACGTATTTTTAAGAACGACAAATGATACAAAAAATTTTAAATTATTTTTATCCTGTTGTTGTTGTTGTTTCTAGTGGCACTTGTCATCGACAAGCCCGCTGACTTATATTTATCCTTCAATGCGACATAAAAAAACTCAAGTTTCACAATTATTTTGACATACCACCCGCTATAAAAACGCAAATGAGAAGATTGGTCATTATTTAACCTCAATTCTGTTAAACATTTCAGATGCAAAAAAGGCAACTTAAATTTTAACCATGTTAATGCGATTTATGGAATCATTTTAGAGAAAGTTGCTATATTATGGTTGCAATTTGATAGCCAGTGATTACATTCAGATGCCATCAATTATTAAATATTTCAATGAAAGCTGGTTAAAAAGAAAAAAAAAACTAAGACTACATAGTTTGTGTCAAAGTGAAGAATCCAAGAAAAAAATGATGCTTTGCATTATACGCCATATATATATACCATAATAAAATTCGTATGTAATATTTTGACGTGTATTTTAGAATCACGAAATACTTTTGCTTTAATTGCAATTAAACCATTTGGAAAGTCAGTTTCTTTGGATAGGTAATTGACACATTTTAATCCTATTTTTCTTCTTTAAAGCATATTTCTTTAACACTTAATAACACTGTTTTGAATAAATTACAAAAAATGTCCATTTCTTATTAAAATTGCTTCCTTTTCAATGAATATTAAAAGTAATGTCCAAATGATCCGCATTTGGTAACTTTGACCTATTAAAAAACTCTCATTTGGAATTTGGAAAAAAAGGATTAAATTAAAAAAAATTTTTAAAATTCTATAATTTTGAATTATTTTTAAATTTGAACTTAAATTTTTGTTTAAATTTAAAAATAATTCAAAATTATAGTCTAGAACAATTTAAATACTTCTGGACTCATTAAATGTTTTTTATATCGTTATATAAAGAGCGTTTCTATGAGAATGCTTCTTGATAGTATTTTAAGTATTTTGAAACTATAATAATTCATGTTAATAAATCGAAGCATTTAAATACATTGTAAAGATTAAAATTAAAATGTATGTAACTTTTTCATTCAGTGTGAAAGTGAATGGGCATCTTAATTATAATAATGGCCTCTTTTGTAATGGAACTTATAACCGCAAGTGAATATTTACTTAAAGAAAATAATTCTTCCCATCAATAAATATCGACGATGATATCACAATTATGAATCATTAAGGGGAAAGCCCGGAATTCATCAAGTAGAAAACATTTGGAAAACACAGTTTCAAAGGTCTCTTTTCCCATGGCGTGTTACTCTGTAAAGGAAAGGGATTGAGATACCCTTTACTAACTTTTGTTCGTGAAAGTTCATTTAAGTATCACTTCCCGATCTTGACTATAAAAAAATCGTTTCTTTTTGGGAGGGAAGGGGTCATTGGTAGGCCGCTACTATGATTTTTAAAAAGCGATTTCTAATAATTCTCAAGAAGTGGAATAAAAATCGAATTTAGAAATCAATATTCGCTAAGATATAGACAAACACGAAGACATAATTACAAAGATAGTTTTTGAGAACACAAAAAAGCAAACAATATCGACAATGAACAGAATCTAAGAACAGTTTTGAATTTTTCTGTTATAGAAAAGAGAAAATTAAATTATATTTCTGTTTTTAAATCACTTGAAATGTATCTTTATGAAAGGTATTACAAAATAAAAGCATTGGCCCAAGTTTTGCTTCAAAAAATAAATTGGTAGCTTGTGTGTCCATAAAGTAAGCTAAATCCAGGCATTTCCAATTTTTGATTGCTTGTCTCATAATGACAAAAAAGTCTACTGGACATGTTTAAACTATTATTGTAAATAAATAACTATTATAAAAATAAGATACAATGAAAATTTTTCAACAATAACCATTCCTTCTCATTTTTTTCTAACAGCATTATTCATCTTTCTAAGAATGATGTCATGCTAAGCTATTTAATAAAAATAAATGAATTGAAAGAAAAAGTAATACTGATTCATTTATTGTTTTTTTAGGAAAATAATAATCTAAACATATTATTACAGTTTCACTTTTTCTTTCATCCTTTTAAAATTTTTAATATCTTGCACTTTTATAAGATACGTTTATTATATTTTCCGGATTTTTTATTTTATTTTGCATAGCTCTATTACCTTACCACCCCCTCTACACATCAAAACAATGAGTGTTTTTGGGAAAAAAAACAAGAAAGATCTGGTCATTTCAAAATATTTAACAACCTACAAAAATACAATAAAAAATATTATTGCCATATTTTACTTTCGCAAGAAAGTATTATAAAACAAAATTTGTCCTTGCGTTTTTGACGACATTTCAGACCTCCCCGTGTCCGAAACACTCCTTTTTGGCATTGTGTCTGTCTGTCTGTTTGTTTGTGAACACAACTAAAAAAGGCTTTGAGATACATGAATGTAATTTGGTATATGAAATAAACTAAAATCTACATATTTCTATCAAACAAACGATATCTATTCACAGGAAGTCTATCTGTCTGGCTGTTCAATATAAATGAACTCGATAATTACAAAACGAATAAATGACAGATAGATAAAATTTGCTGCACTGATTTAGCATTTAAATATAGATACTTTTGAACAAACCTCTTTTATGATTAACCGTCTGTCGGTCTATCTATACTTTCGCATGAATGATTTGAATAAATGAAAATCAGTATGCTATCTTTTGACTATAACTGTAATTTTGTGTTAAATTTTAATGTCAATTGGCCGGAGTAAATGCATAGAGAATACACATTCTCAGGATAGATTCAGTAAAAATTCTAGACTCAAGACAAAGCTGTATACTTTATACTTTTGTAGTTATCGTTCACCAATGTCATACAATGGTGAATGACTAACAGCTTTAGAATTCGCGACCTTACCCAAAGTCCACAATTTTATGCAGAGGAAGTGGGATAAGTTCTTTTTTAAGAGTAAGCGAGAAAGTTTCAAGAATATCATTCCAGCTGATTTTCATTTACAAGGAAGCAGGATAAGTCCATTTTTTGGAGAGTACGCGAGTAAGTTTCAAGAATATCATTCCAGCTGATTTTCATTTACAAGGAAGCAGGATAAGTCCATTTTTTGGAGAGTACGCGAGTAAGTTTCAAGAATATCATTCCAGCTGATTTTCATTTACAAGGAAGCAGGATAAGTCCATTTTTTGGAGAGTACGCGAGTAAGTTTCAAGAATATCATTCCAGCTGATTTTCATTTACAAGGAAGCAGGATAAGTCCATTTTTTGGAGAGTACGCGAGTAAGTTTCAAGAATATCATTCCAGCTGATTTTCATTTACAAGGAAGCAGGATAAGTCCATTTTTTGGAGAGTACGCGAGTAAGTTTCAAGAATATCATTCCAGCTGATTTTCATTTACAAGGAAGCAGGATAAGTCCATTTTTTGGAGAGTACGCGAGTAAGTTTCAAGAATATCATTCCAGCTGATTTTCATTTACAAGGAAGCAGGATAAGTCCTTTTTTTTTTTTTTTTTGGAGAGTATGTGAGAAAGTTTCAGGAAGACCATTCCAGCTAGTTTTCATTTACAAGGAAGCATAATGTCCTTTTTTTGGAAAGTATGCAAGAAAGTTTCAGAAAAACCATTCTCGCTGGTTTTCATTTAAAATCGTTTACGCTTTTCATTTAAACATTTAATTTGATTTACTTTATACTAAGCAGTTGATTCCCAGTCATTCAGTCTAATTGGCGAAAGGTCAGGTGGAAAAATTTAAAAACCGTCAAATTATACAGATTATTATGATTAAATATATAGAACAATTTTAATCACTCATTAAATAATAATAATAAAGGAAGAAAGAAACAATGATGGATTTTTTTCTCCACTAAAAGTAAATTATAACTTCAAGTACAAAAGAAACCATTATTCATTAAACCATAACTGTAAGTGTAATAGTAAATTCCTATAATAAACAAAACAAAAAAAAATCCCAAAGTATTATTCCGTTAAATGTCAATTCATCTTAGAATATCGGACTCTGCCATGCCACCTAATTCTGCGGAAACTAAGAAGGGTTTTTTTGTTTTGTTTTGTCTATTTCAAATAGGTGAGGAAAAAAAGTAAAGAAAAAATTTTCTCACGTAACCCCAGCTGATAATCTATTTTCTAGAAAACAAACTGACAATCAACCTGAACCAATACAACAATAATCGAAAAGGTGGAAACTTCATTGTTTGTTTGCATTCTCCTCGGAAAATTTATGACCGGGTTCGATGGCGTTCGAAAAGATAACGCACCATTAAGATTATATATGGTTGCTTTCTTTTCGACTTCGCAATGCGTCTGACTACTCGGAATTATTTCTGATAAGGATTTTAGTATTGTTTGTTTATTGTTGCGGGAGAGGATGTTAGACGTTTTCTTCAAGGACTCGCCAATGGACGCTGTGCGACTGAAAAAGGAATTCATTCGTTTTGAGACGTGATGCAATCTTACAGCTCTTGTTTTAATACATTAAGTTACTTCATTTTAATACGTTCTCAACCAAACCTATGAATATAGAGAACTCCCGATTATCTTCAGAATTGAGAAGGGAGATAAATAATTATAATAATTTGCACGTACAATTATGATCTTATAAAGAACTGATTGTTGTACCATGCAAATTTTTGGTTGACTTTTCAACAAATAAAATCGGTCATTTGTTTTCCTTTTTTTTTTACATTAAAGTATCAACTTTTTACTGTCTCGTATATGTAGTATAAATAAAGTATAGTAATCGTCTAAAAATTCGAGCTCGAGATTATGACAAATCTCTACGTTTTAAACCTCCCTGAGCTAGACGGTTGAAATTTGGCATACGTACTTTACACGAAATCTGTAGATTGTTATTAAATTTTGAATGAAATTTATTCAAAGAACATTCGTCTATCAGGCTGTTCGAATACAAATTAGTACGATAACTACAAAACGAAAAGAGCTCGATAGATAAGATTCGGTACACAGATTTAATATCTATAGTGTAGACAGCTGTCAAAGTTTGAACCAAATCCAACACAGGGTCGATTATCTATCGGTCAGTCCTTTCAGAAGCATGTAAATGCGATAATTTAAAAACGCATTAGTTTAAATATATGAAATTTAGTATGTGATTTTTTGACTACAAGTGCAGTTTTGTGTCGCCAAATTTTGGTTTCAATCGGGTGATAAAAACGCGTCTAAATAAAAATTTGATTTTTTTTTAACTATTAAACGTATGCCATGGATTAACCGCCAAAAAATTCGCCAAGGATCACACGATGCACTCAATAAAAATGATAAATTCACGCCAAAAGTTAATACTTCGTAATTATTGCATACCAATGCCATGCAAGGCGTTCTCTGGCATGACAAATTTATTAGAGATTATGCGTGACAGTTTTGAGGAGATCACTAACGATAGTTTTTATTTAACTTTTTTAACGTCAGTTTGAATTTACCAACGAAGTATAATCGAAAATTCATTATTTGTACATAAGTTATTCACTGGGTAACAAAATGAATTTAATTTAACAAAACATGAGGAATATAACGATATAATCTTTAGTTCAAGAAATTATTTTTACGAACTGCATCACAGACTCTTTCCGTTCACAGATAAAATGGAGCCATGCTATGAAAAGATAAAACGCATCCACCAATTGTGCGAAATTTCCGAGGCGATTCAGTAGTGAATTTAATAAACCTCGGCTAACAGGACAAATCAATCAAAAATGATTAAAACAGTTTCAAGAGACTTCATATATTTTGCTACATGGAGTCGTAGTGTTAAATCTGGGAATCATTGATGAAACATTTCCAGATCGCTGGCTTAGTAGAGATGGGCCACTTTCGATGCCTCAACATTCACCAGTTATTGCGCCACTTGATTTCTTATTTAGAGAGGTGATACCTGAAAAGCTGCGTTTATGCCGCCAATGGTTGCAGCATCAAAGAATTAGGAAACTGAATAACCACAGAAACAACCACTATGATGCTATTATGTTTAACTAAGTCTAGAGGACAATTGAGAATATAATATTCTCTTAGAAAGTAATGATACTCACAATAAAATGCCTTAATATAAAATCTTTTGAATTTTTGCTAAGTAAAATTTAAACAATAGAGGCGAAAATATAAATCTTTTCCGTCTCTTGTTCAGTTTTTGCTACAACAGATCTTAATGAGGTGAATAATTTATAATCACTGTTTATATGTACACCTATAAATATATTTAAACGATTTGCTATCACATTTCTTTTCCGAACAAGAATTTTTTTCCATAAGAAAATATTTTGCATCTTTGTATTTTATTGGACATTATATTGTGTAACTTGATAAAATATCATTTGCGTTGAACTTCAGAATATAGTGAAGAATACGCACTTTAGATATCTTTAAATTGATTGATTAAGCCTAAAATTTGACGAGACCCATGAGTGTAATATTATACACCGTACACTAAAATTTATAGTTGAAGCTTATACCATCTACGAGTCATATAATTCATATGCAAATGAATAAACAGTTAATCAAGCCTTTGTCTGATTAGGACAAATCTGAAAGAGATCTGCAATTCCATATGAAAATCTAATTTCTGGTTGCATTTTTGACTTATAATAATGTATTTTTAATTTATTTTATTTATATAATAGTCATTTTTTATTTAAATAATATAATCTGATGTATAATAATAAATATATTTTGATTTATAATACACTCACGCGAAAGGAAAAGCAAACAGACTACCGTCTCTTGTTTGTCATTTCGTGTAAATTCGTACTCAAATTGAAAAAGTTACTTTTTAATTTACATGAAGACGATGTGCCAAAATTCAGCCATTCATTTATTTGGCACCCAAATGTGTCCTGTTTCGAACTAGTACTTATTCACAGACAGACACAGTTCCAAAAATTGTGTTCTCAATCTGAGGAAGATGTGAAACCGGACGATTCATCCAGGTCTCCGGGTCAAATTTTTCGGCGATTGCAGATATTCCCAACTTACTACAAGAAAGTAAAATAATCGACATGTTCAAAGCTTGGAAGTAGTTATATCGGATCCGTTGATATAACTCACATTTTTCTAAAATTCACTAGTTTCAGTTATGAAAATCAGCCATTTGGATTTCGTATGGGATACTTTTAGTTTCGAGAGCCATTTCATCAAAAAGATCTATCGTGATTGGGCGGCCGAAGCAGTGCGGATCCCGAATTAAGTAGATTAGATTATGGTTTTGGACAGCTACAAGGGTGTCGATTCAAAGATATTATCCTATATGCCAAAAAATATATATATATAATAATTATGAATTAAAAAAATTGGTATAATATTAACGTTTTGTTTATTATGATTGATCAGGTTCTTGTAAGTTTCAATACATTCACTTAGTTATTATAGAAGTTATAAACACTGAGAGACTGCTTAAATAATGTGTTATAAATGTGGAGTCCGTGCATTCATAAATTCTATTAAATAATTCAAGCAAATAAATTTTACAGATTTACTAAAACAGAAAATTCAATCAATAAATAAATTCTCAAAATTTTGATTAATTTAAATATGCGAAATTAAATTGATTTGTTTAGTAACTAAATGTTCTTATAATAATCTAAATGAAAATTAATATAATAAATGCTCTTTTAAATGAGCCTTATGATAAAACTACTCTATCAAATGCCAATAAACGGTAAAATCCGCGTCTGCGCAGGCCTAGTGGTGAGGTCTCATCTTCGGAACCGGTGGATTTCAAGTTCGAGACTCGATTCCACCAAAGAACTGTGGTGTAAGCAGATCTGGTGCACGCTAAATCCTTCGGGCCCAAATGTCCTCCCGCTAATATGGTGTGGAAATTTGGAGAGGGGTTTGCCAGCTCAGGTGCTCTTTATCTAACCGCGTTCAAAATTACGAAGTCCTTCCCAAAATAGACCTAGCGTTACTTTAAAACGGAACGTTAATATAACTATACTAAACCAAGTCACCCCTGCGGCGGTGCATTATAAATCGGTTGCCGAGAATCAAGCACTTTCACCCCACCATGAACGACAACTTTGGAAACACAACGCTGAATTGAATAAACGATTCACTGGTAAGAATTATTCAATTATTTTATGGTGTTAGCAGAACCAGAAATTGGGATCGTGCTTCTTGCAACGCTTCTGTAATCACTTTCGGGTAAAGACCTTACTTAAAATATGTCGTCTGAAGTTATTGTTCTGCCGTGTTTTACAATCATACGCTCCAAGAATAGAATTCGTAAAATGCTCTAAAAAACTTCTATCATCAAAATTCGTAGAAGAATCATGTTGCAGGTTTTTACTTGCCTTTTATTCTTTTGATGTGATAGCATCTCGTTGCCTTCTGTGAAAAACGACTTATAAATCACGAAATGTTTAGAAAAAAATGTCAGTCAAAAACAATTAGTTTATTAGGAAAACAATGGAAAATTATGTTTTGGAAAAAAAAAGTGTTTAAATAAACAAATTTCTTTTATCGTAGTTTAGATACTGGCTGAAACAAGTGAACGAAAATGTGATGAAATACAATTGGTTTTAATTTTAGTATAACAATAAAAAATACAGTTACGAAATGTGTTTAAAACATTTTTAAAAGTTCATTAAAATTGATGAAAATGGTTGTATTTTATGCAAAAAAATTAAAAGAAAAATGAAAAAAGGCACAACTATGTAATAACTGGAATGCACTTTTTAAGTATTAATTTTAAACAAATATAAAAATGATTTTTTGTGCTACAATTTGCCCTTAAGTTCTTGTGGAAAAATTAAAATGTCCTGTTTATTTTTAATTAATTACAAATCTAATTTAAATTTTGAAAACCCCTTTATTAGAAAGCATGTATTAACCAAGCAAAACTATGAGCTAAATTTCGTAGCTTTAGGCTATAAATCATTTTGAAGCATGAAGTATTTTTGAATCACTCACTTTATAGATAGTATCCAAACTATAATGGCAATAATCTTAGTAATTATAGCGGTTTTAATTCCTCGTATCTGATGTATAGAAAAATTATTGAATTCACCAAAAAAATTCAAATTCGAGATTTTTCACGAATTTCCATGTTTTAGACTTTTCTAAGCTCAAAAATCATGCTTTCGATATTATGTCAGTCTTTATGTCAACTCAAAACTCCTTTGAAGAAAACGGGAGAAATTAAAAATATGGACTTACAACCAGATTTTTAGATTTCTGTCCAATTTTGAACGAAATCCATTCTCAGAAAATCTGTCTGGCTGTTCGAATACAAGTGAATTCGGTATAACATCAAAACGTAAAGAGGTAAGCAGATAAAATTTGGTACAGAGATTTAACATCTAACATATAGATTATCGAAATTTGAACTAAATTTATCATATGATTTATCGTCTTTCGGTCTGTATTTTTGGATGCATGTAAAAGCAGTGACTCTTAAACGGAATGATTTGAATTCATGAAATTCGATATATTATCTGTGACTAACTTTAGATTTATGACAAATTTCGGTTTCATTAAATCGGCAAAAAGCATTCAAAATACATATTCGCAAAATACATTCAATTAAAGTGTTAGATTCATGCCAAAAATTTATCTTTCATAATTATTGTTCTATAGTAATATACAAGGTATTTGCGGTCTTTACCAAGGACCATAATTTTATGCGGGGTATGTAAGATTCAGAAATCAGACGAGAATTTTATTTAGCAGTGGTATTTTTTTAAAAATTATTATTATTAGATGGCTATGCTTATCATCTTTATGTGATGCAGCAGTTGTTCCAAATAGTCTTCAAAGCAGATTGCTGCACCTAAAATCATCAAATCACTTCTTGGCTACTCAGTGGTAAATGTAAAAGACTCTAAAAATGTTTTTAGATTTTTAATTAAAAATTTGATGTTTCTTCCTCAATAATTTCGAGGCTTCAAGAACAAAAACCATTTTTAAGATTCAAAGAATTGATTATTCAGTGCTATGAATTTATCTTCTTGCAAATTTTGTTCTAATAACTTTTTAAAACATATTTTGAAGTAAATTTTAAAGAAATACTTTTCATTATATCAATTATTACATAAATGAGCATTCTGAAGATCTTAAAAAATGTTTCTTTGTGTGAGTAAATGCTACATTATTATAATAAGATTATTTTTTTATATAAGTATAAAGAATATAAATAAGAATATTTTTAAAAAAATAATATAAAGACAAACGAATCGAGTCTAGCATACAAGAGGTTCGAATCGTCCTCAATTTTTTTATAACCTCATAAAAATTTAAATAGAAAGAAAAATCGTTCAAGTCTCCAAGTTCAATTTCTAAACAGTACAATATTTTATCATTATACAGGAAGAAGTAAAAATTAATGTAACCTGAGTAAAAAATGTATATCCATAAACATCTCTAATTGTACGAATTAAGTAATCTTACAAAATCTGCCAACATCGAATGCGTCATCATACCCTCGAGTCTGAGAATGACTTTTACTATTAATAAGAAACTAAAATAGGATGAATGCGTCATCTTTTTTATTTATAAAGCACATAGGAATGCTAAAATGACTGTATCACTAAATCAATATAAATGAAAGTTATTGTGGCTACGCATGCGCATATCTTCCACATCGCAAATTCAACCAAATTTTAAATACTTGTTCTATAAGGCATAAGAAAGAATGCCGTCGGCTTTTCAAAATACAAAAATAAATTCAATATTCAGTTAATTAGAAATGAATGAAATATCTGTCTTCTTCTACACTTCGAATTTCTTTATCGGCAACTTTTTAAAAATTAATCTTTTAGTTTAATATGTCTTTTGAGACTACTTTTACTGGTATTAAAGTCGTGATTGAATCACGCTTAAAATTAAGCTTAGGTGATTATCCAAACGAAGACAACCTGACCAACACTTCAGGATTTCCCACCAGGGGCCACCTCAGTTTTGACGATGAGAAGCTGGCGGCATAGTGGTTGGTTCTCAAGAGTTGTACCTTGGCTAGCGATGGTCCATGGACTCAATTTGAGTTCCCGTCAATTCTGTCTCGGCGGTCCCGTCATTCAGATTTCTCCGTGTGCCACGAGGTGCGTATGAGTAATCAATATGTGATTATACTTCAGAATTTCTGAACAAGATTTACTGTACTAATAAAACAAATATTAATAACTTTTCAAGAAAATTAGCTATCGGTGGGTTTTAAAAATCTTCTAGTTCAATTGATAATGTAATTTTAACTAAAATGTTTCGGAAAATAAGAGAATTTTATATCTTAAAGAATAGGTTCCCAAAGTGGTGGAGGTGGACCCCCAGGGGTCCATAGGAGACCACACGGGGGTCCACGTAGACGTGAAAAGGAAACAGGGGTTCACACGTTGTAAGTGGAGTTCCACGAAAAATTTTCTGGTTTTCATAATAAAGAACAAAAATTTTGGCTTGGAGTTACCTATCAACGTAGGGAGGTAGCATCATTCACTAGGTAGGTACTCAAAAATATTCGAGACTCAGTTCAAACACAGAATTGAATAGAACAATAGATAATAGTACAAGTGGGGAATAGTGGGAAATTGCGAGAAAATTTTTGATAGCGTTTCCCTCGTCATAACTTGTCAAAAGAAGTTTTAGTGCCGTTACCAACCTGTTAACAAAAAAAAGGAGCAGATTGAACATCACAGAACGGGGAGATTTAAGATTACTTCTTACAAAACTGAAGCCAAATATTGATAATTTGCTGTCAATTCATCAAGTACATCTGTCTCATTAAAAGTATGACTACTTTTTATTGTTGATTTACATTTCAGAGTTCATTGTTGATTTTTTTGTCAATTGTTGATTGTTTGTAATGATAAATGTTTATAATTTTGTATAACCACAAGTATTATTTTAATAAATAGGACACAAGAAAATGTGCTACTTTTTTTTTCTTCTTAACAGCCCCAGTTTAGGGTGATATTTTTTAGGAGTTTTGGGAATACAGTAGAAATGTAGCAACAAGGGGCCTACCGAAAATAGTAAAACTTTGAAAGTGGTCCACAAGAAAAAAAAGTTTGTGAACCTCTGTCTTAAAGCATTTTGCAAAAGCCATTTTTATGTTTAAAATATTGTACATGAAAGAATTTAATAGAAAATAATGCTGAATGTATACAGCTAGTGAGTTAATAAAGAATAATGCTAACTATACCTCATTATAAAACAATCCATTTTGCCTCCACAGCACATAATTGATTTCATGATGTTGTAATCAATTTTAAAATGAAATTTAAGTTTAGTTTAGTTATATTAGAGTCCCGTTTTAAAACAACACAAGGGCTGTTTTAAGACGGACCTCGTAATTTTGAGCCTCGGTCAGATGACGAGGACGACAACTGAGCTGGCAGGTATCGTCTTCGTCATCTGACTGCGGCTTCCGTACTAACCTGTCTAGTTTTCTTTTATCGTAATTAAATGAGGAAGGCAAGAAATTGCACTGGCAACATTGCCAAGGCATTGGAAGCGGGCATCTGCTACGATTCTCCTACTTGCAGTGCGCAAAATACAAGTTGTGTCAAGAAAAGAACAGCGTTCTGCTTGTTGTTCATTGTTTCGTCAGAGTGTAACTGACATCTATTACGAACTTTTTCAAAAACTGAAAATTGCAAGTTTTTACTCTTATCTTAGGGTTACTTTTTCATAACTGTGTAATTATTTATCAGTGAAAAATAAAATCTGTTTGAGCAGTTTTCTTAAGAGCTAGGCTTACGATTTACGTTCATGTTTCGTTTATGTTTCCTGTATTTAAGTTGGGCATTAGAGAATTTATATTAAAATGTGAACAGTTTATATCTTTTCACTTACTTTTTCTGTAATAAATTCTAGAAACGTGCAGTGCAGTATATAAACATATATAAAGTACCAGTACAAAGCTTTCTATTTTAACTCGACACGTTACGGGCAACTGCTTCTTCAATTCACCGGGCCGATGCCGCCTTCAAATTCTATGTGGCTTGATATAAATAAAGGACTTATTACACAATAAGAAGTGAGAAAATACTATTGTAACAGCGAGTTTTAGTGTAAAACAACTTTGTCTTCTGGTATTTGTGGGTAAAGAAATGATTTCATAGAACTACCCAGAGAACTACCCGGCCTACCCAGTCAACATTGGGCCGGATACTCGGAAGTAGACTGTATAAGCTAAAATTATCAAATTTTTATACCTCGAACTTGATGATTTCGGGTAGAGGATTCAGATGCATAGAAATTTCAATATGTAGAAGACTTTCAATATGCGGAAATTCATAACTGCAAATTTTTCGTCAATTTGTTAATAAAACAATTTGCTTAGTCATCTTTTAGGATTGAATAGGACTTAAGAGAAACTTATCAAAGAAATTTCTTTTAAAAACATAAACAACAAGAAGTTTTAGAAATAACTGAAACCGTATTTATCGTTGTCTCTCTTTTTTACGGAATCTTTCATTTTCATCAGGTTTTCTATGCTTCTTATTAAGATAAATGGCTGTTTCACTTATAAAGATTCCCATTTAAAATTATATTCACTATAAGACATATAAAGTTTGACTAAATTTAAAATAAAATTCTCGTTTCATGTTAAAGAAAAACTTAACATATGATTCATAGGCAAGTGTTTATAGCTTTTCCATAAACGACTTCATGCCTTTCGAAAATTTCTATTCGATAAGAATTGTAGCAGAATTAAAAAAATAAAAAATTATATTCTCTTTTATAAATGAAATCAATAACCGTTTGTTTCCCGTCATAGATATCTATATAATTTTAAATGAAAATTTCATTCGATATATCGAAATTTCATTTGATATATTGAAGCTACTTTTCGATTGAAAATAAAAGAATTAGAAATAAAAATGTTTCTCTATGTATGAAAATGAGATATGCGGGAGTTTCGGTGCTTTTCATTTTTAAAATTTATTTTATATAATAAGCAGAATTATTTATATTTATTTCATTGAACTGTGGAATAATTTTATTCAACTTAACTATGTTCTGATCTCAGTTGATTATCTCATAAGTCATCTTCCCATTCACTCCCTTTATACATTTATGCCCATGAGGCAGCCTTGAAATAGCCTTGGTAACTTTTACGACCCAATTTTATTATAGAGATTTTCAGCCTCTATTCTCTAACAACATTTCCTCGAGTATTTACTTAACAAAGAATGTTTGTCCTCCTTCCAGTTAAAACACTTTAAAACAGAACTCAAATGCGGATTTATTACTTTTTAACAGCTAAGCTGTCTGAATGAGTGATCTATTATTAAGTCGGTACATTTTACTTACACAAGAAATGGTAAGCGTTCAGAGTTTGATGTCATATGAAATGGTTGATGTCGTCATTACATTTCATTTGTCCTATGTGCCTTATCAGAAGTCAATGTGCCTTGTAAGCGTCAGTATTGGAAAGAATGTGTTCTGACACCTGTAGAATGTAGAAATGACGAATGTTTTTTTCTTTCAAAAGGCAATTTACATGTAGATGAAATAGGTAACAAAGTATAACTAGCAAGTGTTTTTTTTTAAACTTGTTTATATATTTCAACATCATACAATCAAGTTCATCCCTTTATCTTCCTAGGGTTTATTTATTTATTTATCTTGTTAGAAAACGCAAGTTCGGATAGATAAGGTGCCGTGACTTTCAGACAAATTTGAGTAAAAATGTACTGCAGATCTATCATTCTTGGGATAGAATTATAAACCGAATTCCATTCAGTTAGATTTTTTCGTTTTATCACATGGATAGACAGACAAAAGGAATTATCTCAGACAGATTCCGTTCAATATTTGATACGAATTTGCAATGCTGAAATTAAGTTCACTAGGGTAAAGGTTACTAGTAATAAAGTAAGTAAAATAAAATGAAAAGAAGTAAGTATTAAAAGCAAAAGTTGAGTCTGCATGTTTTGAGAAAAATATAAAAATAAAAAAAAGACGCTTACTTTTTCGAAGGGAAGAAAAAACAACAATAAAAAACTAAAAAAACATTTTTAGGTCATTTTTGTATCAAAAGTGTCTGCTTCACTACATTTTAAATCGACCCAATGTGTGTATTTTTATGTTAACCACAGAATGATGCTTAGACAAAATAAAAAAAATAGTCATTCTTACTGATTTCATACCATGAAATGAATTTGTGTCACTCCTCCATTTTTCCATTTCACTTTTTCTTCATTTCCATTTTTTCATTCCATTTTCATTTTCATTTTTAATTTCAATTTTTCAATCACATCTTTTTTTTCCATTTTTCTACTCCATTTTTTTTCTTTCCAATTTTCCATTCCATTTTTTTTTTTAAATTTCCATTTTTGGATTTCATTTTTTAGCCATCCGTTTAGGTCTGTCATGCACGAGCACTCCAAGCCATGCAGACAAGCCTGCTTTCAGTTATTGCTATCAATCAGCATTTTCAAAGAACGTCTCGATCAAACACCAGTGTAGTTCTTTTCATTCTTCATTCGCATGCATTTCAAGTCCCACCTCACACGCACTACTGTTTCCACAATAGGGTCGCATGCCCATTCCAAGTGGTGTGGAGAAATAAGGCATGTCTAAAATAATCGAAATAGGTTAGATACACAACCTTCCATTCCGGACCGCGTCATTTCTGGCTGATTTCCGCACTGACAATCCTTTTGGCGTAGAGGGATCGTGATGGTCAGATTTAAAATATTCATTGAAGACGGTGATTTTTCTGAGAATATAGGAAAGCGCTTTACTTCCTAATTATATAACTGAAAAATAAGACAAATTATTCTTCTCGATTACTTCTAGAGTTATTATATTTGTCTCCCTTCATTAACAACTAAACTCCCAGTCCCAAATGAAGTTTTGGTGCGTGGTTTAACACGCATTGCCAAATTTACTTTAAATTAAAGTATTAAAACATTTTTACTTAATGAAAACTGCCAGCCATGTAAATAACAAAAATAAATTTTAATTACAAATTAAATTAACAAATATAAATCATGATACATTGGCCGTAATTCCATCGAGCAGCACGAGGCAGAAGTTCTAAGCCAGCTGGCGAAGGCAGGAAGTGAGTCACTCGTATCCGTTGGAGAGCAAAGTTCATCTCCAAAGGTATGATTCATGCTTATCGCCAACTGGCGAAAAAAACAGTCATTTATCGCCTGTTTGGCCGCTGCAAAGTGATAGAATGTTACAAGATTGAAACTATCATGTGATAAAAAAAATCCTTAGATAAGCAACACAAAAGAAATTAAATCCTGATTGTTTAATGGTACAATATAATACAACGATTTAATGGCTATTATTTAAATAGTGTCCCAAAATGAACGCAAGATGTGAATTTGGCATAATTCGTGTTAAAATAAAATTCGTGTCGTCATAAAAAGTGTTGGCAACCCGATTAAAAAGCCATTTGACAGTTGATAGTTTAGGATTAGTAAAAAGGGAGCGTTACGCGATAGAACAACGTGCTAACGCAAGATTTGCATTAAATAAAAAACAGTTTTCTTTCTTTAAATTGTTATACTTTTATTAAATCTAAAACTACACAGGATAGGGTTATTATGGAATAACACATAGGTTAAATGGCCTCTACGGCTTTGATGACACATGCGTTCTCTTTTGTCGAAATTTTCTATGATCATTTTGCATAAATGTGGCTGAATTTAGTTGATGTAGCATTCAATTTCCTTCTTCAATGCACGAGTGCTTGTTGGCATAAACCTTTGACTTCAAACCGCATAAAAAGAAATCCAATGGTGTTAAATCACACGATCTAGTTGGCCAATTCTCAAATTTTCAAATTGTGGCCGCAAGGCTTTTATTATTTTTGAAACATTATTTAACAATAAAAACACGTTGTTTCCATTTTTACTACCCTAAACTATCAGCTGTCAAATGGTTTTTCTAATAGGGTTGCCAACACTTTATTGCACGAATGGAGGCAAATTCAAATATTGGGATCATTTTGGGACGTTCTTTATAAGAGAGACTATAGATCCCTTACATAGGCTATTTTAAGAATACCATACCAAATGGTACAGTGATCAAACGATAAAATTAATCTTCATGATGATCAGAATATTCTTATCGTTTTTTTTAAATACTAAAAGCGGGAGTTAAGTTAATTTTCCTCCCAAAAATACATTAGAGATTATTTTTATACCTTATTAGTATGATGATGTTTTATTTGCTGGCATATTTTTTTGATAACTAAGTGATACAAAAATCGTTCAAAGCACTTTATAGAACAGATCATTTCATCCGGAGTCAACCAAATTTAGCATGTAATTACATTTTCAATAATGCGGTCAGATTAAAAAGGATTGCTTCAAAAGTTTGATTGAATGAAAATTAGTCAACATTTTGATGTTTTCCTCAGTAACTTCCTGACATACTACAGCACAAAAACATATTTGTACCACTTTAAAATTCAAATATTTGCTTTTCAGTGATGTCAATTTTTATTTCTGCGCAGTTTTTTTTCTTCAATAAACTTTTCAAAATTAATTGCAAACTTAATTTATAATAACGCATTTTATTTCTTAAATGCAATTCAAACCAATTCCATTCTAGTGGTTTTTACCATTATAAACGCAATGATAAAAATAAAAATTACGCTATAATAGGAAAGTGGAACTTTTATTTTGAACTTAACATCAATGTAAAAGTTTCACTTTTTATTCATTGACAGTATAAATGATTAAACCGATTTTCCTTTTATGAATAATATCAAGTAAAAAAATACACAAATTGCTACGACAGATGCAATTAAACCAGATGAAGACGCAATAGAAGAAACAAGCCCAAAACATTATGATGCTAAGATATTTGAGAATAGAGATATGTACCTGTTTCTATGTTTTTTTCCTTGTACAATTTTACATTAATTCGTATAAAAGAATTAAAATCTTGCATACATGCATTCATTCTGTTAGCAATATATTCCCAGAAATTACAAGCATAAACCATTAAAATATTAAAGGGTTTATACTAGAATTTTCAAATACTTTTCGCAAACTTTAAACTTAAATTATTGTTTATACTTGTAGCAAATATTATATCATATATATATATAAAGCAATTATTGCTTATACGTGTAGCAAACTATAAACAATTAATTGCAAGTTAACAAATATTAATTTGTACATCTTTTAGTTAATCCCTGGAATAATAAATTCGTTTATCTCCCTAATTAAACGGCGCATTTTGCCAGGTACTTTTTTTTCGATGCATATAAGAGTAAAAGACACTTTCGAGATGTTTGTTTTCAAGACATATTTGTCTTTTAAACTAATTTCTATTATTATAAAATTAAAAGTTTAAATGTCGAAAACTCTGTAATTCAATGCAGGAGACAGATTGGTCTTTACATAAGTGTCATACATCTTTAAATGTAAAGACAAAAAGTAAAAAAGCTATTGGGATAGCCCCCTCCCTAAAACAACCTTTAAAAAAGCATTCTTTTCCACCACAAGCAAAAAAAACAAAAAAAAAATAAGGACCTTCCGTCACAAGTGCTCAGATTTTTATTTTTAGAATTCCGCTGTTGAGCGTTTTGTGCTTCGAAGGATAGAGAAGAAAACTGAATATGAATTTGGTTCTAATTTTCGCATAATTGAAATTGAAAATTGACAATGAATATGCAAAACGATAGAGGTTCAACTTGTTGATGGATTCGCTTCAAAATTTCTTATGCTTCTTCCATTTCAAAATGTTAAAATGTGTGCGATATTTTAGCCATCTATCTCTTTATTTTACAATACATTTCTGGTAATTTATTATATTCCTTTTTATATATCGATTACTTTTACGACATATAAAAAGGCATAGTTTCTATGAATCGATTGTGAGCAAAATTTGAAAAAAAAATCAAGAAAATTGTTACTGAGCATAACAAATTTAATCCGCTAAGATAAAATGAATTTTTAATTATCATGTTCACATACAGATAATCTTAACTCCAAAAGTATTTTTTCAGAATCAGGGATATCTGAAAGGTGAAAATTCATCAGAATTTCGAGGTCAAATTCTCTGACGATTACAGCATTTTCTTTTTTATATTTCGTATACGATAAAGAAGAAGGGGAAAAAAACTTTTCAAACATTTCTGTTTTATAATGATCTGACACATACAAAAATTTTCTTTTGTGCACAGTTAATACTTGGGCAAAATTTATCTAGAAAATATCTGAAGATTCACTTTCAAAATAACATGGAGCATGAAATGGGAATTTCCATTCCTTATCAAGAGAAAAAGCCGGTTGAATTTCTGAAACCAAAGAGTTGCTATCTTTAAATATCTCAACACATCCGTGAACTATAGAAATGCATGGAAATTTTTCAATCTGTCTGTTTATCTTAGCATATAAACACATGAAGCAGCCAACACAGATAAAAACCAATGACGTCATTTTGTCCGGACAAATATCTCGCAATCGCCATCTGCTCTACAGAAACATATAGATACGAAAAGAATAAAACCAAAACATCGCATATTACTTTTATGCAAAGATTAGAAATCAATTTAAAGAAAACGATTTTGGAATCATATTTTTATTACTTCCTAAAAGGAAGACATTTTCTGTTTTGATTACTTCTTGCTTTACAGTCTCCGAGTTATTATTGATCACTAAATAAGAGTTCACTTTAATCGTGACTTAATTGCTAAATTCTAAAGAATTAATAAGCATATATTTCCATTTGAAAATTATAGTAAGAGGTTTCGAGAATTATATTTTATATTGTCTCAGTCAAACTAAACTAAATAAATTACGATGTCTAAATTCTTTTACAGACCCGTGATTTTATTTCATATTTTGTAAAAAATTATTTGACGCGTTTGCATTTTAAATGAAAAAAAAATTCCATATTTCTGTGATTAAAACTGATTTAATTATGCAACATCGAATTTGGATGTGATTGTGTTTTGGCGCTTTACAGATTTGATTATTTCACATACAGCTATCAAACTTGGAATATGCAGAGAGCGACAGAAAAACCCGGATAAATATTTTTTAAATATAATTTAATTAAAAATAAATAAATTAACAAAATATAATAAATAATAATAGTAGCAGATTTTTACTAATAAATAAATTTAATTTGTTTCAAAGTTCTTTTGCAGCGATGCTTACTGAAATTCTCAGCAATGGGCCGCAAGTCTTCTACCATTAATCTATCCCATTCCCGCCGAAGCCATTGCTTTAGAGAGTCCAAACTTTTATGTCGTTTAGTACAAGCCCTTTACTCCAAAATAGACCATACAATGTAATCATGAGATTGAGAGTATTGTGTCCATTCTCCAGATGATATTCAGTTTCGGAAAATGCTCCTTGCACCACTCTTCTGTCTTTATGTCTTTACATTGCCAAGACATATGTATGTCTACACACATCAAATTTCGTGATTTTCTTCCATTGTTAAAAGCTAAGGAAGAAGTATTCTATTAATTTTATCTATTCAATTTCTTTACATTGGCATCAATAATGCACGAAGCTATATGCAGCCTAATTAACAATATTCAAAACATTTATTAAGTGTCATCATAAACTCATATAGCATGATCATATTTCAAGTATAGTCGAAAAGTAGAATTTTTCAGAAACAAATATTTATTTCAACCTCGTTTTTATCTTTATTTTGAATTGCCTAAGAAGTAGGTGTATTCTGAGCTATTTCTACTTAAAATCTAAGGGAAAGCAAGAACGAGATAAAAAATTTTTAAATAAATAATATGGTTTATTATTAAAACTTTATCGATTTAAATTCATAAATTAATAATATAAAAACATTCTTTTACTTTAGTAAAAGCCACCCTTATCAACCAGCTTTTTCGTAGTGGATATCGATTTGTATTTAATTTCTGTTATGTACAATTAATGCTCTTATACATAATTTGTTCTTGATTCTTTCTACTGAGTCTATTTAAGCACCATAAGCATAAACACTAAAGCCAAAATATTTAAAAAGTCTAGCCCTAGTTTGTTTGCTATGTACATAATTGTTCTTAATGGAATCAAGTTCCATCATACTAACATTAAAAAATAAGATTCCAAATTTGCACATTGTCTTTTAGGGTGATGTAATTTCACTCTCTGATTTGTGCGGAAAACAAGAATATTTCTTCCTTGGTTCTCAGCAATAAAAGAAAACCAGCTATTAAACATTTATCAATATGTAAATAATATATGAAAAAATTGAAATTGTTTGTTCCATTGCAACAATGAAATTATTAAAAATGATATTATTTTTTAAATTCTTAAGATTTTAAAACCTTCAAGATAACAAAATTTGCATCATTAAAAAGATAGTTTCTTTTTAATTTTAAAATGTTATAAAAATTAATTATATGCAACAATATTTCAAAAAATTATGACCAAAAATCAAGTTGCACTTTTTAATTACATCTGTATCAAATTTGATAGATCAAATTGTCTTCCTTACAGAATGACAAAAGATGGCACAATTTCTTCTTTATTTTAGTAGATATAATATTATGGATTAAATTCATTAAAGCTTTCTTTCACTAATATTATATTTATATATCAAATTTTGAACCAAATCTTTGTAGAAAGGTGGCATTTTAAACAGCAGGTTCGATTTTTGTTCACTGAATATAGAATCTACGCAAAAAAAAGCGTCATGGTTACTTAAACGCTTTGGCATGTGTGTTGCCTTTCATTTGTATGAAAATATAACAAACAGTTTTAATTATTGTATTTATTTATTTCCATATCATCTAACACATTCAAGAGGAAAAATATTATTGTATATGTTTTTAACTGTCGGACTAAAGCAAACCAAATTTAGTAAGCAGTTATTTCTTGGTAAAAGTGCTCTTTAGTGAAGGGTTTTTCAATGTTTGAATTAGAATATTAATTAAAAATGAATCAAAAGTTTAACAGTTTTTCCCGAATATCATTGGAATATGTTATGAACGTAAATACTGCACAAAATCATTTTTAGCCGCTTTAAAATTAAAAATTAATAATTATCATTTTTTTTTATTTTTATAAAAGATTTTCTTTAATAAATCAAAAATATGTAAATATAAATTTTATTTTTTTATTTTTCTGATTATTACATTTGTTTGTACACGCATTAGAATGAAATAAAATTCCTATATATGAAATTATATTTTTCCATTGAGTCATTTTTTTTTATTTTAGAGAATTCATACCTTTCATTACTTTAGTTATATTTTAGGTGACGATATATTTATTTCGCTTTTGAAAATAGGACATTTTTGTACAATTAATAAATTTCTCTCACATTGTTTATTTTTATTATTATCAAACGTTCACGAAAAATGAGCAATTAATACGAAGCTTATTGAAGATCAGACATTAATTTGCCGATTTTCTAGCGTTTGATTAATTTTTATAACTTCAAATTCAAAATAAAAAAAAAACTATTTTATGACACATGGGGAAACTCAAAGATTTATTTCCCCAACATCGAAAAGGAAACTGTCACTCGAATTTTAAAAAGTCAATTAATTTAATTATTCAGGAATTAGACAAAATAAAAATATTCTAGAAGTAGTTCATAATCCATGTTTCGTTCCTCTGTTTATCTTATAGCTGTTATAAAAAAATGGAATTTTAAAATCCCTGAATGTTTAAACAATACTGATAAGCAACCTGTACACCTTTTCTCTTGTTATTTTCTCAAAGATAATTTTAACTTAAGTGCAAATCTACCTGACAAATAAATTGGTACACACATTTATAGTATTTGTAGAATATCCTAAAAGTTAAACAAAAATATTGATTTCTTTTATCTATTATCATTTTCCAAAATAAAAAAACATGATTTTTTTTAAAATTAATATAGAGTTGCTAAGCATATCGTTCTTAAAAATTTATGTTTTTCGAATTATTTAAAACTTTACTATGGTAATTGATGAAGAATTTTTTCCGATTCTACCAACCAACATAATTGCTCAATTTAAATTACTTATAGTTACATCTTTCGAAACTACACTGCTTTTTTTAACGCTTTTAGAAAATCTGAACGTACTACTTTTGAATTTTGACCCAGCGAAGAATATGTGTCATCTCGTATTAAATAAGGATGAATCATTCACGAGAGAATTTCGCTGATCGACCAGAAATTAATGAAGATGAAAATTTATTTGAGACGATCCTGTTTCACAGAAAGCTGATAATAATTTGCAACTTTCATCGAATAATTTTATTTGCCGTACACAAAATTTACATATATTTTTGAAAAAAGAGCATACATACTTAAAATATAAAGGATTTAATAAAAATTTCCAGATTTTCCAGCATGTTTTTTGCATATAACATGCACAGTTTCCAATGAAATTCTAATCAACTTATAGAATCTGTGGCAATGCATTATCAATACATTTTATTGAAATTGGAAGCCATTATTTTGAATATGCAAGGAAATATGAGTATTTATTGAAAATATTTTTAAACTGCGCCTATGTGAAACCTAGAGTGTTTTTTACTTCACGATTTTAAAATCAGATGTATCATGTAATCTAGATAAAAATTCCTTAAATCTATATTCTTTTAAGTCGAAATTTCGAGCAGTTGAATTCTAATGTATAAACCTCAAAATATACGCTAAATACACAGTATACTTATAAATTAAGTGCTTAATTTAAATTTCAGTAAACTATGGATCATAAATAGCAATACGTTTTATTACATTATTGCCGTTTTTTGTGAAGACATTAGAAATAATAACATTTTGTTACTTGATATATTTTATATAATTAAAAAAACATCCGAACAAGCAACCAGAAGCGGAGTCACATTTGTTTATTTCCATTGATTCCACGTGAACCTTGCAACAACCAATCAGAACTGAATAAATTTAAAACACATTTATATCTTGTTTATCTTGCAGTTATGAATATGAATTGGGATTTCTGTGCTGCGACGACACTTGCCATTCTATGAGGAAGGCTATTCACTAGTTTTTGGAATGTTTGGAATAAAGAAATTGCGCGCCCTTTTTGTAAAAAGAATACTGCTTAAGTTCTGTTCTTGGAAAAAAAGTGGGCGTTGACCTCTTGCTCGAAATCGTTCTTCCAATTCATATCAGTAAGTGACGCATCTTCAGAACAAACATAACATAAAGATGGTTGGATTTTTTTTATTTTATAACATAATGTAGTTATAAATCTAATACTTTTGCAAATAAAGAGAATAATATAATAAAATGTATATTTATTTACAATATTTACTTTGCAGAAATTTAAATTAGAAACTTAATTTAAAATAATGCAGAGGTATTTAGCATATTTTTGAATGTTATGCAATTTAAACCAACTATTTGACGATTCAAGTTTTAAAATACAACAATTTGTCAAATACTTCTGGCCATTAATATCTTTTAGAGAGCAACTGAGATTCAGTTCTTCGCAATGTCCATATTTTTCCGAATATTAACTACATTTAACTGGAATTTTCGTACAATTTGCTCTTTATATGACTTTTGTCAATAAAATCATACAAAGCAATGTCAAAAGTTTTCTGAATAATAATTAAATTTAACTGTAATTTTTCATATAATTTTTTCTTTATATGGCTTTCAAATGATGAATCAAAAGAATATGTTATGTTTCACACAAGCGCAATTAAAAATTATAAAATAAATGTCCCGCAAATATTTAAAGCATTTGCTCCAATTTTAAATAATGTATTGATAATCTATTGTCATATATTCTATGAATTAAATACGGTTTGGTTGAAAATGGCGCATATTATAAGCAAATAAAAAAATAAAAAGGAAAATTCAATTTTTTAAATAAATTCTTTACATTTTTCTCGAATGTACATGCTATTTTTAAGCAAATATGCATGAGAATTGCAAATAGCAAGCAAAATCATTGGCTAAAGCAAAAAATACGTCAGTTTTCAATGAAAGGATTCAACTTAAATCATTTCCTCTTTTATAAATTCTGATTGTCCCCAAAATGCTCTCATCACCAAATCTTCCTTCTAAAATGTGAGATCATGCATATTCTTTGCACTCCCGACATTTTTTGTCTAGTTTTTCAGTAGAAATTCGAAAATATGTGTAATTTCGAAATTGTTCTTATAGTTTTGATAAGATATTGTAAATCTCCAATCTGTCATATAAATTACAACTAAAAATGAACAAGAACTATAATTTTATATATTTCTGTATTTTTTGCTGTATAAATATATCCGACAGTGAATCATTAAAAACGACTCTCTAAGTGTTAAATTTCACGTCGAAATTTTTGGCAATATTTATTTGTAATTATTCCATAACTCATACACTTAATTAATGTACTGTTTAATGAATTCCAAATTTAAAAAATAAATTATAAATAAACCCTTAACTGGTAGATTCAACATTTCTTTTATTCGTTACCCACAGTGTTTAAGCTCATCTACAACGCCACCCCACCTCCCTCCTGGGATGACGAAAAAGGAAACCCCTCAGTTCAGATTGGGTTCTCGTGCGAGTAGAGCCAAGAGATAGAGGCCCCTCTACTAAGCAAGAGACGAAATTTTCTTTTATTTATTATTTTTCACATTTAACTCCTATTAAACGAGGGTGTGATCTAATATTGCAGTTTTATAAGGCTTTTAATAATTTAATTAGCATTAATCAAATCATAATTTGATATCTTTGTCGAGTTTCACAATAAGCTGTTTAAAAACCAATCGTCCATTTCATTTTATGGAGCGAGAGAGACACACATTGTTATGTATTGTAACCAGCTGCTTCACAAGAAGAAACATATTTTTAAACATTAACACCCAAAGTTCATTTCAATTAACATAAGATTCCATACGTCTCCTTTATTACTCTTGTTTGACTTATTGACTTGACCAGATATACAATAAGAAATGGGATTAGAACCAACACCATGTCAAACCGAAATATATAAAATTATATCAAATAATTAGTAAAAAAGTAAGCATAACTTATCTTACCTTTATGGAACTGATTCTTACATGGAATCTCTTCAACCGGAGGACACCCTCGAAAGCCCCATCCTCCATCAATGCTGTCTGGGGATCATCGATATACAAACGAAAAACGATCAATCCCTTGAGAAACTGCCGTGGCAGGATCCTCGTGCCAGATAACGTGATTTCGTATGTGGTCCCATTTTCAAACAATGACCCATCCCCCAGGGTCTTGGTAAAGGCATCGAAATCGCTCACATTCTGACAGATGAGACCTGCCACTCCGCCATAGTCGTCACATTCGCATTCAGGCAGCAAAGTTTCGCATTCAGAGGAGGGAAAGGGTTCGTCTTCAGATGGATCCGCCTCGTGCGGCAGGTTTCCAGAATTAAGAGAAAACAAACAAAAAAGGACAAATACCACACATAGCATAAAGTTCCCAGAATCTTGTGAATGACGGTTGTCGTTTCTGGTACGAAAATACCGTCTGTTACTTCTGTTGGACGACTGTCTGTAAAAGGGTTCGCGCCAGTAGTTATTTTCACTTGTTAATATGTACAGATTTCCTCTACGTCGTTTGGCACTTTCCATGTCTTCAGTTTTTAATTAAATACAATAAAATTGGACAGCAAAGATGAAATGCAACTAAGTAATGTCAAGGTTTATATATTGCGCCAGCTCATTAATAATCACTCACAGTATACAGGATAGTCACAATTGAGTAGAATCATTTATTGCCGGTACATATATAGCAATTCACTAAGATTCGCAGACACAAAGATCCAATTCTTAAATATTATGATTTATGCACATTTACCAAATTCTTGTCATCACAGAATTCTATCATCCATAACATTGCTTTTCATATGACTGGCCTAATTTTCATCTTTGAAAGCACTGAATACACACTGCATATATTTTAGTGCAAGAACATTCACCTAGCCTGATTTGTTATCATATAGAATAAACTCTTATCAAAAGAAATTATCAGCAGTGTAAACAACACTTGACTATAAATTGACAACAAAGAACAAATAAGAGCGATTTTAAATTTTCGATGCTGGAACAGCTGAATTTTACATTCTTGGCTGTGTAGAAGATCTAAAAACGATTTTTAAATACAAAAATTTTTAAACAGACTTCAGTTGTTTTGAATTCTAAACTAGCGATAATTATCTTTCATATAATTATTCATCAGAATTGTTTTTGGGTTATCGGCAACAAACGGTGTATTTAAAATTCTTCAAGATTCATTTACATTTTCACTTTAAATAATATTTACAATAAAATCTCTTATTGCATCCAAATTCTTTCAAATAGACAGAAATAAATAAGAGAAGAATTATTACCACCTAATTAGCTATAAAAGTTAGAAACACTCTTCAATCTAAAATCCGAGTCATTCACGACTTTTGAAAATTTGTTGAACGAATTAAATGATGATCGAACAAACACTAACATAAAATCGTTTGCAAATGCACCTTTAAAACAAATAAATACATATTGCGCCCTCGCTTCAGAAAAATAAACACTTCACAGCATTGCATGGCACGTTGGAATTTTCCACCAATTACGCTGATTTCTCATAACGTTGGGCGAATGTAAAAATATCGTCTGAGAAATTAAGTGCAACATACAAAATGCGAGCGACCCCGTTGAATACGCCAAGAGAAGTGCGAAGAACGGACTTTCTCTCTAAAGGGGATTTCCCAACAGGTGTGACGTCAGGAGCACGTGTTACGGCGGATGTGAAAGTTGAAAAGCAGATGCATTATAGATGCGAAAAAAGTACCAGACAGATCTAGCCATTTTTATTACCAATAACAGATTGTGTTTTATAAATATTTGCCAAGGCTGATTGGTTTTCTAACTTCATAGAATAATACAATTGTTGTATTTAGTGGGAAGTGAGAATACGGCGGAACTTTGGATATTCGAATTGCGAATAAAAATTCGATTTATCCAAAAATGCGAATTTAGAAATGTTAAGCTTAAACCTGAATACAGTGAAGAAAAATGATAATATTTTAAATTGAATAATGAACTTCTTAATTTAAATATTAACTTTGTTTTTAATATTTAACAGTTTTAATAAATGATGTATGGTTATTAGGTAAAAAGTAAATTATTTGAATAAATAAAATAATAATAGTTACAATCACTTAAATTTTATCAATCTTAAAAATTATGATTTCTAAAAATAAGTAAATATTATAAAAATATCGTTTAAAATACTGGGTAATTATAAACAACTGAATATTTGCACAAATATTATTGAACAAGTGTATAATTTAAATTCAAAATAAGGTGAAAATGCATATATAAGGTATTTATATACTATGTTATACATAAATATTTTTATATATATAAAATTTTAAATATATGTATTATTTATATATAAGGTATTTCTTTATTAAAAATTTCTTTTTATTTTAATTGAATATATTACAGCATATTAAAGTCTTCGAGTAAATACAGGACCTCATAAAATTATTCACTGACATTCATTGAAGACCCAAAATACAAAAATATTCTCTTAATTAAAAGAATTTAGTTACAAAAATGAATTTAAAATTTTTTTATCTAAATTTTGAATTAACCAAAATAAATTGCAGAATTATTATAATTAAACAAAATTTTAGTATTATTTTAAGATATTTCAGATACCAGGAAAATATTATGAATTCGAATCAAAAACATTAATTATTAAATAATAATAATTAATGTTTATTAATTAATAATATTAAAATATCAGATTTTCTGAGTATTAGCTTAGAACCTCATAAAAATGCACAGGATGTATTAATTAAAAACTAATTTTTTTAAATCTAAATACATACTATGTATCAATATTAAATAAAATTTAGTTTCTCTCACACCATTGAAGTAGGTGACAACTGTTTGGCTGCAAAATTTGAAGAAGCGCTATATTGGAGACAAAATTATCCCCAATTGCGTCGATTGCACATATTTCCAATAATTTTAAAATCGATCTCTATAATGATCAATAAATCAAGTGATATCAAGGATATTCATTTTATTTAAAATCAGAAGCGGACCTTTAAAGAGAATCGCAGTTTCATAGTTTTAGATTTTTCATTTTGATCAAAATTTATCCTCTGACACTTTCTGTGCTTGTCCGCCACATAACTGAAATGCACAATGAGCTAGAGAAAATTTGAATTTGGTATATGATTTTATTTCTAGAATTGTATTGAAATTGTAACTCATTCTGACTAAATGCATCAAAAAGTTGGTTATCATTATAATCTGTGTAATTTCTGTAGGCGCTTCAAGAACACTCGTTTTCCCTATTCTTCACTCTTTCTCCTTCTCTGTTGCCATGGTTTTGATAAAGCTTCTTTTTTTCCCACGCCAGTACGTTTCGGTAATACCTTACCTTTGGAATGCCTTAACAGCTGTGTTAAAAAAAAAAAAAAAAGTGACATTGTTATCTGCCTCAGTGTTGCGAGGCAGACAACCAGTAACGAGGTAGAAAATGTGACCTTGAACCGCTTACAGAAAATGCGCAGACTCTCCAATTGTATAATGTGAACATTATAACTAGAAAGCGTAGCGCTGGATGAATATTAGTAAATGATTTTTATACTAACTTTGGAGATCTCTATCTAATCTATATATAAAGTGATCGCAATTAATCTTGATCTGTTCAGTGCGCAATATAACTCTAAAATGAGGATTGGTTCGAAATTTTGTAAATAGCCTATCAAAGAATGCACTAAAAAATATTCCAAAAAAATCCGCTGGAAGGAGCTTGGTGTCAAAATAAAAATCAGCTGCAAATTTCAATACAAGTAACATTTATTTGTTACAGATTGTTTAGTGATGTAAAGCATATTGTTCAATGTTGGCCCTGTAATCCAAGAGTAACATGTGAAGGCGAAAAGTACTTTTGACAAAAGCTGGCAGCAACTGATCGCCAGAGATCTGTAGCACCTTTAATGTTATACGGCCCTTCAGGTCAGCCAAAATTGCAATATTCTCCCAATAAAGCAAGCTCTTTAAATGGTCCCATAAACAAAAATCACTATGAGTGAGATCGGGATAACTACTGGCAGAGCAAGGAATGTGAAATTAACTGCTAGTCATCCTTTATCGGTAAAATGTTGTCACAGAATCCTCTTCAATAGAGTCCATTCTGTGAAGGGGTACCTTTCTGCATAAAGTTGAGGTATGCCGAAACAGTTGAGTATGTCATGATATCTAAGGGCTATTACAGAGCATGCTACAGAGCCATTATCGGTATATTTTTATGAAAAAAATAGTCCAATGATAAAGTGAAGGAGTGTGAAGTGAATCCACACCAGACTGCAACTTTTGGCTAGTGTAGAGGAATTGTGTGGATTTTCTATGGGCCAAATTCGACAATTTTTTTTCATGTTTCGTTGAGATGCAAATGTGCCTCGTCATTCCAGAGGAGGTTCCACGGCCAAAAGTCATCCACTTCCATTCGGGGAATGAAAGACAGTGACAGTCAGCGTCGGTATCAAGCAATTGCTGGTTATGGCTAATCTTATGCAAAGAAAAGTGCACTAATTTTTTCAGCATCTTCCAACCTGTTTCATAGGATGCATCTAATTGCACTACTGAAACGACTGAAAAATTGACTACTTGTTAAACGATTTCTGCATTGATGGGCTTTTGCTCTCTGCCACGTTTAACGTATAACGACCCAGTCCTTTCAAATGGCGATATCAAATCTGTCTTTGGTCCCCGTATCAAATTCCTTCGTCGAATTCACGCTGTTGTCGAAATTCTCGAAGAGTTTGCTCTGCATTTCTCTGGTTTTCATAAACCAATTTCACGATTAACATACTTTAGGTGCAATGAACAGACATCGTAACTAAAAACAATATTCCCTCAACCTCTTCCTCTTTATACCCAGAACTTATGCTAAATACATTTGCTTATATAATAAATTTGGTTGATTTCTTCTTCACTTATAGTGCCGTAATTATCATTCTTTGTAGGACTATCATAATTAGGGATTGCAATACCGGTATTTTGAGCCATTTGTACAATTTTGTGATACCGGTATTCACAAGTTTAAATACCGTTTTTTCGGTATTTCCTAGAAATTTTCTAAATTGTCTCCACTATATGTTCAGGGAACGCCAACATAGCAAAATAATATACGTTTTTGTTTTTATGTCTTCCTAGAGGGTGAAATTAATTAGACTGTGAATACAAAGTTACATCATACAATCAAGAGAAGTGATAAAATGCTGTTTGACAACGGTTTGTAAAACCTTCCGCACTTTTGCGCATACGTTAGGATGAGTTTAATTCGTCAAATAGGTGTGAGAGGAAAAATGAAAGGAGGAGATTTTACATTTAACAATGAAGTAAACTCGGATTACTTGCGATTTTATGAGACGTAAACATTACAGATAATTAATAATACAGAAGGAAAAAGGTACAAATGCACAGTAAAATGTTTCAGAGCAATTTTTATTTAATATCAGGGACATAAACATTAAATTATGAAGAATAAATGAAAAAATTCTGTTCTTATTCTGTTCTTAAAAAATTCTGTATCTTATTTATGTTCTTTTTTACAAAATAATAATGATCTTTTTTATATTAAAATGTTTCATTTTTACTTGTTATTAAATTTTTTCAGGAATATTTTAATTTTCCGTTTTCTGCTTCTTGGTCACAATATTTAATGATATTATGCAAATTTTTCTTCGTACCATTCCTGAAAGTGTTTTTATCACTTTTGGCTACACATATCAATACGAAATTTTGAGATAAAATAAAATGCTGTCAGAAATAACACAACACTCACATACACGTGCGAAAAAAATTGAACTAAAAAGTATCTAACGTGGGAAATACAAGGTTCAAGGTTACATTGAAAAATCACACAGAAGAAAGTCATACCGAAATAGAAAATGCCTTTCGGTATTTACATAATTATAATGATTTTAAAATTGAAAATGAAAAAGAAGAAAAGAGACTAACCAATTTAAATCTGATCAAGTTTATAGTAAATTTTCTTAAAATTTTTTACCCACAAATTTATCCACATTCAAAAGAATTCCGTACAGTTATCGAAGATTATGATGACTCTAAAGTCGATAGTGAAAAGGAATTGTCAATTGAACAACAATTAGAATTACGATAAATAAAAAAAATTCAACGAACCAAAATACAATACAGAAATCAGCTATATCCAAAATCATCCGACGGGAAATCGATTTATTTCAAGATGAGGAATTTAGAGGTAAATACTTGGAAAAAGTATATCGCGCATTGCTAACAGTACCACAGACTGAATAGTGATATTTACACTTTTTTGTGATTTAAATAAATACGATGTTCCTTTACTTTCTCGTGATTCTTTATATACTGTTGTAATTTATAGATTACAAATTATTTTTTTGATATTTACACTCTCTAATAAAATTGGCAAATAAAACAATGAAACACCTGTATTTTCTTTCTTTTTTCTAAAATCTCTACTACCGGTATTAAAACCGGTATTCCGGTATTAAGATCTAAAAAATACCGAATACTGGTATTGAACTTTTGATCCGATATTGCAATCCCTAATCATAATGCTTCAAAATATGAAAATAAGGTTTTTAAACTCTTATTTTCGATTCCATAATGCTTGAAAATGCTTTAATAAATAATAATTATTCATTGTATGTCTTTTCAAGCATTTTGTCTGTAAAGTGTCCCCTAGGGGAATTTTTTTGCTCTCAATTTTTTCCACGGAATCTTTTAGTCCATCCTGAATAGACTATCTACAAGTATACGAATCAATTAGCATTTCAGTCAGAGTTACAGAGTGCTCGGAATAGGCCTAATTTAATTACGATCATCTTGGAATATAAACGCTAAAGTGCGTGGCACAGAAATCGTTTTTATTAATAATCGTTGAAGGGCAACAGTGAAACGCATACAAATCATCTCGTGAATTTCAGAGTACTTAATTGAACGATTTTGCAGCTGCATTGAACCGAACGCTTCGTACAGAGCTGCAAAATATTATTAGAAATGTTCTGGAGAGAGTTCGCTTAGTCACCAAAATGTCTGCTCAATCAGAGAAAAGAAAATATCAAAGAAATCAAAAGACAAATCTCAATTAAACTTTCAAATAGAAAGTTAAATCGTATGGAAAAATACGCTTTAAGATTGCCAAATGGATAATCACTATTACTGTCCTATGGAAATTGATGTTCCTACTATTTAAAACAGTTATCTTACAAAAATGTTTTTTTAATTATTATAATTATTAAGTCCCAAAAATTACATTTCTAATGACATCGATTTCCTTTCCAACATTTTTTCTCTTAATTTTAATAATAATTTTTCATTTATTTTAATACACTCTCAGTAACATTGATTTTAAATATTTTGATGGAATTTCAATCTCAACTATCAAAACTTCGAATCGCCTGCTTTTGCAAACCATTAACTCCGTAGGTAGGATTTTCACTTACTCTTTTATTTCGCAATATAAATGTTTTTTTTTTAATTTTCAGTAATTTAAGTTGATTGAATTCGGGTTTTATACGCTATAAAGTAATAAAGAGAAATTATTTTTAAAAAATGCATTCCATATTAATCAAAGTCAATCTGGGCGAACAAATGAGTCGCCAAATTCAGCTGATTTTTAGTACTTTATCAAAATAGAATTATTATTTCTTTGTTTGTTCGTGGGTTTGGAAATCTGAAACAAAATAAATGAAGTTTATTGTGAGATATTTATGCTAAAATGGTAGATTTGTGTGAATTTTCTGAGGAAGTTGATCCAAATGGGTATGTATAGAATCCATTTCGGAAGACGTACAATATGAACACTCTATACTATCTATTATAAAAAGTTAAGCATAAATTAGATGGATTGGGAAAGAGACAAAGAGGAAACATTTCTAATGGTTTAATTTAACTTATTCAGCATGAAAAAATTTAGGTTTAATCATTTTTTTTTCAACTAGTGTGGATGGGTGTGGTGGCCTTGCGTTTTTTTAAACATTTTATTTCGAGAAAATTGAAATATATTGCCTCATATTTACAAAAAAAAAACATAAAATTTAAATTTTAAGCATAATAGAGGAAGACAATCTTATTCTCATTATGCAGTGTTCTAACAAGCGTTGTTCAAGCAGGGGTGAACTCTGGGTGCCATTACCAGCAGGCGCAAATTTGAGGAATCTGTTTGCTGCATTTAGAAGAAACATATTATTTCTTAAATTCTTGTTCTTCGAATTCTTAAAAAGTAGTTCCGATTAAGTGAGGGGAGATATGAAAAATGTAGTTCTTTTTAGAACCTCAGAACAAAAGTTTCTCAAAGCAAAATAAGAAATAGGGATTTTTAACAGGGATCTATTAACAAAAACTTTATCACTGGAAAGCTAAACTCTTTTCAAAGATGTAGCTCTCAGTGGGCAGAAGGCCATATTTGGCCATCAAAAAATCTATTTAGAAAAGGGAACATAATGTTTGATCATCCGTTTCCTCGGGAGTTTTAATGATATGACGATAAACTGTTATAATTCAGTTTATAAGTTTTGCTTGTTTGGTAAAGTCTAAATTCAGCCCTAGTTATCAATATATAAAATCTCTACGAGTGTGGAAAATAATGAATGCAATTTTTTTTTATTACTATCTTCATACGTATTTTTTAATTGACTAAGCACATTCTGCAGATTTTATCTTTTCTTTTTAATATAAGATCAATGAAATGCATATTCGTCTTACATCTTCCATGTATACGAAATTTTCATACAGACAATTAATCAAATTTCTTATTTGAGCTCGTTTTAACTGATTAAAGTTATAATATGCCAAATTTTCTGAGAAAGTTTAGCAAAATTTAATTCAAAATTTTAGAAACAAAATCATAGGTGTTTTTTTTATTTTTATGATATGATTTTAAAACGTATTTTATATAAACGAAATATCAATATTTAATATTTATTATGCAATTATAACTTTTAACATTAAAGAAAACTGTTGTATTTCTTGTCTATTTGCCTATTGATGTATTGTAGGCTTCACTTGTGACTTACAATTACTCAATTTGGTATAAATATACTTTGGAGACTTAGAATGTTGACCTCGAACTTTTTCGAGCCTTTAAAGAGAATTTTAATTTATTAATAAGTAAGCAAAATTTCTAAGTTTTTTTTTAGTAAATTTTGAAAATATTATAGCACAAAAATAATTTTTATCTCATCTTGAAATTTCAAAAATTATTTTTTCAGTGATATAAAAGTGTAATTTATAGTGCACAGTTTTAACAAATTTCTTTAACATGATTTAAAAAATTAGTTTTCATTATTGAAATTTTATTCAAACTTCATTATTTCATCATATTTCTAAACCATTTGTTTTCTTCTGTTGATTATGATAATCATATATCAAATTACTTTTTTTATCAAGGATTTTATTTTACTTTTGTTACGAAAAGAAATTAAATCATTAATCAGTGCTAATAAATTAGTATTAATAAATAATATATTAAAAATAAAATATTAACTAATGAATTTAATAAAAGAATGTTGCATTTTCTCTCTGTATGTTTTTAGTCATCGTATTATTTTATTTCAGTGTTAGATTTGTCATGTGACATTTGAAATTAAGTGTACATGAACTTCTTAGAAGATTTTATGACTTCTAAAGCAATTTTTAACTATGAATTTCTCAACCCATTTTGGTCCTAATTGGTATACACGTCCTGGAAACCAGACGTCATTCCCTAATGACTAAATAAATCTACTTTTACATGCGTTATAGAAAAAAGAGCATTTTTTATTTATAATTTAAAATTATAATCATGCAAAAGTTGAATCGAAAGATGTAAGAAATTGTTTGTTCTTCTTATTTTTAAAATACTTGTTGCTAAAAATTTATTATTTACAAATGCGATATAATCAGATTCAAAATATAGTTCTTAATCCTCAAAGAAAAGTAACTATTGTAATAACCATTTGAATCGCATATCACTTCATTGCCAGAAATTTTATATAAATAAAGTATATTTCCTTCTCAAAAGTGTAACATTTTTAGTATTTAACAACTTATAAATGTAAATTTTTTTCAGTGTGTTATTATGAGCATATGATTGTTAATATTTCTAAATCATGTTTGGCATGTAATGTATTTTTTTATGTAAATGACTAAAATAGATAGTAGTTAAGAATTAAAAAAAAATTTTGATACATGTATTTGGGCGTTTTATAAAATGGTAATTTTGCTTAGTTCCAAGAGGAAAACAATTACAAAATTAAATTTATTATCCAGTTGTAAAATAGTTTAACCATATATTTTATAATTAGCTATATAACGTAGAATTGTTATAATTTAAATTAATTTCATGTTTGATGAAAGTGATAAATAATCTTAAGTCTCATTTAAAAAAGACATTCTGCTTAATTTTTTTAGCAGTAAAAGTAACAGCCTAAATCATTAATTTCATTAGTTGCAGAACATGCAGGGTACTTTCATTTTGTTCATTAATCAAAATTTGATTCAAATTGTAATACATTTCTTTCGTGCACTTTTTATTTCGAATTTAAATCTTAAAATTAAGTAATTAATGCAAGCTCGGGGAAAGCAAATCCTACAAATCTTATAAGTCTATAAATGGTTTATTTATTTATTATTATTATATTATTTATTATTATTTATTTTATTTATTTATTGTTCAGACTTCGTTACATTTTTAATTTTTAGGGTTCCTTGCATATAATTTCACGGAAAGGGAAAAAGTTTTGAATTGTGATTTTTTTTTAAAAAAGAAGAAGAAGAAAATTAAAGAAAAACCAGGAGTCGCTAACCTGATATCTGCCCTGGATGCCATTTTATGCAAGTATTCCACAGTTTATATATGATTTTAAAAAATAAAGAAATGCGGGATATGCATTTATTTGAAAAAATTCCAGTATGATTATCTGCCTTTTAAAAATAATAGTTAACGTATAGAATTCATTCTAATTTGTTTTTGTATTATATAAATATTGAAATCCGATTATCTTATATTTAAGAAAATATGGAAGTTAAATTTCTGTCTCCAAGAATGTCAGTCAAGATGTTTGAAAAGCTGACTTTTTGTAAGTGAAAATTTATAAATAATGATGACATAAAAGTTTATTAAAAGGGCATTTTTTAAAAATTATTTTTGAGTGCAATCATATTTGTTTATCTCGTTATTTTCAAAATAGAATATATTTATTAGATGTACAAGCTAGACATAATATGACTTTCCCTGTTTAGAGACAACTGCATCTAAAATTAATGAATAAAGTGAAATCAGATTTCAAATACAGAAAAAATGAAAAGATTTCCGAAAATAAAATATACTAAATATTACCGATGTAATAATATCTTGGACTTAGGGAAGATCAACGCATTGAAAATATTACATTCACAAAGGGACTCTAATTAATTGATAAAAGATTATGTACTGCTCAAATTTCATATTGTACGTTATTCATTTCTGTATGCATATCTTTTTTACTTTGGCATTTATTTTTTACTTATGGCAGTTTTGTTTGCCTCATAATTATAACACAAATCAATCGTAATTTGTTTTATTTTATTTGAATTAACAAGTGAGTAATGTTTAATCTTTCCACCATATCCGATAGTTACAGTTAAAATGCAGCTCCATCTGTTGGCCAAGTTAAACCTAAAGCAGCTTTATCAACAAACTATTGGAATTTAAATAGTACTGAAATTTTTCGTAATGATTATTTTTTTCACAAACAGATCAAACAATTTGTATATTACTCCTTTAATTTCAGTTATGAATTAAAATACGATTTAAAGCTACTTATAACTATTAACTGATTGCTACTGGCTATAAATCGATTTTATATCAGTTGGATAAAGTTCAAATCAACTTTTAAAAAAATTAACGTATGATGAAAAAAATAGATACATTATTAAATCGAATCAGCATAATATAAATTTACTTGAATCCAAACTGCTCAATAGATGGCAGCATGAATAATGTTACCTAATTATAAGTTTACTTAAAAGACTTCGTCTTTAAACATTAGAATTACTAAATACAATTAACCATTAACAAAAGTTAGTTCGAAATAATTAAAAACTTTAAGGTGTTAAGCATTCATTTGTATTTAATGGTTTTATTCTAGATACCTTTGGAAAGTTCTGACTCGTATGCTTGTCAAATTTTTACATTGAAATTACATATGTGCCCAGAAATAGAAATTAACATAAAAAAAATTTAAAAGCGTTCTTTAATATTTTTATTATATTTAAGCTTTAGGCTACAATATGTATTATCTTAATAAAATTTTTAAAGTCATTCTTTAATATTTGTATTATATTTATGTTTCGAACTGTAAAACCCATTATGTTACTGCTTGACTGAAAATAAATATCAGACATTTTCAAAATATATGATGTTTTATCATTGCTATTTTATTACTTCATGATTTTAATACCTATATAAAATAATTACATATTTTAACTACAAAAAATTATTATGAAATGACATCTTGCTTAAATTCCTTATTAATCGCTTCGAGGTTGAAGCTTTCCAGCACTGCTTAATTTGATACTGAACTGAAAATGTTAGGATGAAAGCAGAAGGCTGGATAAATCAAGAACAAGAATTAAAAAAAAAAAAAAAAAACCTTCAAACAACAAATCGGATTTTGATTATTATTTCTTGCATGAAATAAGAAGCGAAAAAATTTTTTTGGCAATATATAGTATGGAATACATCGCACTAATGGAAAAAATTCACCTACCAGTGTTCTTGATTCATCCAAACCACAAATGAACTAACATGTGACATCATCGAGCAGCTGAAGTTATTTTTAAAACATGTGAGAAAATAAGACACATATTCCCACATAACATAATTTTTAACATCAGAAATTATTAATGAAAGAGGTTTCATCCCTATATCTAAATTCTCAGATGGTTAAGTTGGGACATTTCCAACGCCAAACGAAGAAGCACGATATTTGTATACTTAATTTCATATGAGTAGAGACAATGTGGTCACTGACGCAGAAATATTCCCAAACGTCATCATCGAAATTGATAAAGGAAATAAAAATTATTAAGAATATATTCTATAAATACCATATATAGAAATATTTATGTATTGAAACAAAAAAAAGTACGTTTTTTTGTATGCAAGTATTCTTTTACAGATTGTTAGTTTGTGATTCTATTTATCCAATAAGTAATTTTAATTTTTAAAAACGAAAAAACGTATCATCATCGCACAAATTGTCTCAACTGCTTTATAAAATAATTTTTGGAGCATCTTTTGAAATAGCCACAAAGAAAGTCAACATATATATTTAAGAAGAGTTACCAAGGGAATCCTTTATATGTTGTTTATTTGTTTCCTTTAAACGTAAGCAACCTGTACGTAAATTAACCTGTTGAGTTTCTGAATTCATCGATATTTCATGGCACGCTAACGTGCAGCTCGGTAACTCGGCGCATTGGAACTACTATAATTTTGCCCAAAAACCTATATTTTTAAAATTGTATAATAGAAAGTGTCTCACCGTAAGTAAAACTCCTTTCACGTGTTATTTTAGTCATAATATTTGTTGACAAATCATCCAATGAAAAAATTTCATATAAAAAATACTAATGATGATACAAGGTATATCTTTCGGTTTAAAAGGCCTCAACTCGCGTAAGATTGGTAAGAATTCGAAATAAAGAAGGAGCAAGATTACCAAGGAATAAATTCAAGGTTGTTAAAGAACTTACAAGCTGTAGAACTAACTTGAAGCAATCGTAATTTTAACACGGACATTTGTATGTTTAATATCTTTGAGGGACAGCTTAAAAGTATATAAATAGGTTGTAAAAGGATTACTACAAAAATTATTATAAATAAAAATACTAAAATGCAAAACCTATATGCACTGAAGCATGAAAGAATGCCTCTTTATATGCATGTTTGTCTTTTACAAATTGTAATTCAGTTATCTAGTTATTTAATAATTTTAATGTATCTAAAACAAAAAAAAATTTTAAAACACAAAGATTTAAAAATTTTGAATATTAAATATTTTACATAAAATATTTTTTTTATATTAAAGATAATAGAAATGAAAGTATTTTCATTTCGACAAACAATGGGTATATCACTTAATGTCGTAGAAAATTCTAAAATTATGTATTCGAATCGGAATAAATAAATAAATAAATAATTTAATTAGAATGTCAAATAGCAGTAATTTCGCAGGAAAAAAATTTGGTAAATTTGGAAAAAATGATACATAAATAATTCCTACATGATTTAAAATCTTGAATGTGATTCAGTTCAAACTTAAAATAATTTTCGAAATATAAACAATTTTACAAATTTTGTAAATTTAAAATTTTTATGTGTACTAGTTAATAAAAGAATATTTCACTTAAATAAACAATCATACTTTAACAAAGCAATTTCCTAAGAATCACATTAATGCTCTTATATCATTTAAAAACAAAAAAAGTGACTATTGGCTTAAACTTTTTAACTGATTTTCAACAAAGTTACGTATAGATATTTTTATACAAATAGCTATTATACATGCCTAATTTTAACTTTTTTTTCCTTTTATTTTATTGTTACACTTAACAATTTTAATTGGTAAATGTTTTTTGTTCTTTGTTATTCTCATTCAATTTATTTTTTATATTCAGTGAAAATATAATTGAAAAAGATATCTACAATTAATAAGTTGATAACTTTTTAAAGATTTCTTATGAGATAATACCCCGAGATGTAAGATATATTTGCTCCTTTTCATAGTAATAAAACACATGATGAACCAATAGCTTTTCAAAATAAAAATAATTAATCCAAAGATTAAAGTTTAAACACAATAGTCGAAAATTTCAATTCCAAATTCCATTGTGGAGTAGTTTTCCTTGATATTCAAACAAGCATTCGATCGGATGCTGTACAACTTTCTAATCGCATGCGTCCTGGCATAGGGGTAGGGCGTCTTCCCCGTGATCTGGGCGTCCCAATTCGGGTGGTTGTTCTTCTGCGCTCTATCTGTGAGGTGTGTAAATGTGCCCCCCTGTAAAAAGGGGTTGTTGAAGCGAATGTAACGCATGAAGAAGATAAGTAGTACTCTTTGCCCTAGTTGGTACCCTACTAAACCACTACCTAACTAATACCCCTGCTAAAAAAAACAAGAGAAGCTTAAATCGCTGACATATAACTGTCAGCGGGCTTGTAAAGTGCCATAAGTCAACAGCACCTTTCTCACCATCAAGTTAATAAAAAGGCAATTTTCACTACCTCTCATTGAAGACATCGTAAATTTTCCGAAAAATAGAAGCTTCACAGTTAAACTCATTCAAACTGTCTCTGGCACAAGGGGAACTCCCTTCTTTATGGTATTTCTGCCTTTGATTTCTCTCCAATTTCAGATTGTAATGAATTTCCTTTTTGCTTACTATATTCCTATCTTAGCTTAAGGGAGCACCAAAAATTTCATCGTTAATCTTCTATAATGTACTTTCATTTTCTGAAAAATGGTTCATTCCTTAATTAGAGAGAATTTAAAACAGCAAACCAATGCTTTTTAGAAAAGACCACTGAACCAAGTAGCCCAATTCTTACTATTATTTTACAAAAATCTCTGCTGGATATGAAATTTTCGAGAGTTTGTAGCTCATTTCATACAGTTGTTTCCAGTTCATTCCATGTTGATGCCCCATAAAGTTTCTTGCCATTTGTTACATCAAATTCCCTTATGTCTTTATGGTTCCCTGCGTGGCCTTTTTTGCGTCTGTACAGAGAATAGAAGATGGTTTGCTACGGTTATCTAAGTCTGTTTTTGATCTTGGTTTTAATCAGAATGAGAAAAGTGGAGCTGCCTGAATCAACATTGGTTCCAGTATTTATATTACTGGTGATCTACTTATTATTACTTTTCTTTCTATTTTAGAATCACCAGAAATACAAACGTACATGGTTCAACAGAACATTTTCCAAAACATTTTGATTACATTGTTCAGGGAATTTAATTCAGCATAGATGTGTATATTAAAATTGACTGGAGAAATAGTCACTGGAAAGGTTATTCAGGAATGCTTCATCGTCACTATAAAGAATACCAAAGAGTCTTTATGATAGGGGAATTGTGTAGACAACGTGGTGGTCCACAGAACCAGGTGCAATTGTATCCGCAATTAAGACGTATAGATAACTTCTGTTAATGTTGTTGAGGGTTTTGATTCCATGCTAGGTACATTGCTTTGTAATCTGCAACCGCGATACGTGTGTGTATGAGATTGAGAATTCTGTCAAGTTCTTGGGTGTAGTATTTTCGAATGAAGATGAAGGTGCTACCGTCTTTGTGAGTAAGTCTATCTGATTGATAAGGTGAATAATTAGGAATTTTCAAACTGCCCTGAGGATTTAGAAGCATTTTTGTAGTGTAAGAATGTCTGATTTCCAATTTTCTAGGAAGTATTTAGAGTCTTTAATTTTTTTTTCTTTGAGAGCACCAGTTTTCCAGCTGATAAAATGTATTTTACTGCCACGTAATCGAACTTAATGACTTAGAAGAGGATTTTTGAAGTGCAGTGACAAGTTAAGAAATGACCCATTATCTAAGAAATTTAATTAAAGATTGAACATATAATTGTTGATATTTGAAGGATCGCCGTTTTAAACATAATGATGTAATTATGCAGAAATATTACGTATTGATAACTTGGATAGGGAATTACGAGGTCAATTTTTCTGTAACTGCTGGATTATCCGAGGTATTGTTTGAGGCTTGACTAAAGATATTTCTGGTTTAAATTGTGATTTTGGCCGTTGTTCGGTTTAATGGATATCGTATTGTGAAAATGAGATCTGAAACATTCTATTAGCGTCTCTGCAGCCTGATGTTAGAAGAGAAAAATCAAGATATCCTCTGTCCATGGCATCTCAGAGCAGAAATGCCAAAGAAAATCAACGAGGTTCGAATTATAGAGCATTGCTTAGCAAAGCAAAGCTCCAATCGAATGGAAATTTGATAACCATGGCTACTCTTATGTTCTGAAGAAGCAATATGTTCATCGCATCAATCGTTTTCTCAAAAAGAGGCGAAAATTATAGTCCGCAGCGCAGCAATCAAAGCCTCAATTCGACTCCTATTATAAACCTCTATTCAACAGAATTATATACACATGACATCATTTGGGCTCTGCAGAAGTTCTGTTGTGTATCATAACTGAAAATAATCTCTAGAATGACAAGAAGTTCATCTGGCCGTTGTAGAAGCAGACAGGATGAAGAAAGCGACTCCAATTACCGACGAGATACTGCAGGGGAATTAGATGAGCCAATCAGAGAGCAGCATCCTATGGATGAATTTCTGTCAACACAAGGTATTATACGATATCTCCACAATGTTGCTCTATATTCTGATTGCTGGTCAATGTCTTAAGATATAGAAACAATTCTGTTGCACATTTTCTGCTAATAAGGATGCAAGACTTGGTGGAATGAATCCTCGGAAATGAAGAATATTAACGAAGATTTCTGTTTAGTTTTGGGGCTTTTATATTATTGATTGTTTCTAAAAGGTTGAGAAATTTTATTAGTAGTTCTTGGATTTTTTTAGCGAGTACAAATAGCTCTTTGATGTCGATTATTTCTTAGGTCATTAAGAGAGAGGGCTGGGTTTTTTTCGTTTGGGAATTTTTGGGTCTATTTTTCTCAGAGATTTTGTGGGGTTATAAAACATCTCCTGCCATTGTTGGACTGGAGACATGGATTTCTCCATATTCTTGGGAAGGCAAAAGGTCCTTTCCAAGATGGGAGATGTAGTGTTTCCTTATAGCACTCGGGAAATTAGTTAATATATTGCAACGAAGCTAGCCACATGTCTCCGTGGCTCGTTGATAAGACATCGCACTGCGGGCAAAGAGATTGCTGGTTCGATCCTCGGGAAAAAAATTTGTTATTTATTAATTTATTTTCCTTTCAGTTCTTCCAGAAGTTTCTGGAATATTCAATTATTATAATTTCCTTAATCCTTGTACGTCATTTCCTCTTTAGTTAGTTCTAGGAATGTTCTAGAACATTCTACATGTATATATAAGAGCTTCATTTGTAGTAACCGAGGTCTTTGGTTTACTTTAAATAAAGTGATATTGTTCAAAAGTGTTCTCTTCTTAAGCCTATAAACGTGACAATATAAAATATATTTATTTAAAAATAGTGATAATGATTTTGGCGAGGATTAGTTGAGTTTACATTGCTTATGCTCAAATATCATTAATGTTATGGAATTTATCTAAATAAACTGCTAATAGGTTATCGCTATTTCATAGAAAATGCTTTTACAAATAAAAGTGATTATTCTCAAATTTTTAAGAATTGTATTTTAAAAGTTTAAAAACAGTCACACACAGAAAAAGCTATGTTCATTGTAAAATCGAATCCTTGAGTAATATCAAAAATGATCAGTGACGTATTTAGTCATTTATGATCCTAGGTAGTATGGCTATTTTTTTAAATTTTATTAACTTTATGAAAATGCAAAAGCATTTTTTTTTATTATTATTATTTCATAACTGCGCGCTGTCCACGCTTGTACTGACTGTTATTTGAGTAGACGTTCCATGCTAATAAACAGTGTAAACAGTAAATCTAATAAAAATAATGTAATAATAATGTGCGCAAAAAGATGTAAGTAAATGTCTTCCTGTAAAACTAAAGTTTCGAAAGCTTTTTTGAATGAAAAATAAATTCTGAAATTGATAAATAGCATGGAAATTTCGAAAAAAAAATAAGGAAAGAAAATATTAATTATTTATAAAATTCAGAAAAAAAAATCCCATGCTATTCGAAGCTAGATTGCTTACAAATTTACCGTTTTTTTCTGAAAATAAACATTTTGCAGTAATTTAAAAATTCCTATAATAATGCTTAATTATAATTCTGTCAAATAAAATGCTTATCATGGTACCATAACGAAATAAAAATTGATTTTTCACCATGTGCTGCCATCTATATTTGAAAATATTGTTCAATATTAGAAACAATAGAAGGCTGATTTGAATAATTTAAATTTAAAAAAAAAAATGTCTTCAGTTGAATAATAAGATCAAAATTTTCACTTTTTCACACGCGAAATATATAAAGAGAAAATTTTCTAATCATAAAAAGATAGGAATTCTAGGTTGACGAATTTCTTTACTTTAGATATCTGAATCTAAAAAACAATTTTTAAAATAGTTCATCATTTTAAATTTATTGCGTCGTTCTTTTAATTTGCTATCACAATTTTGGAATTATGTCTGCTTGTGAAAAAAAAAAATAAAAAATGCTTTGAGTTGCATGGATGATAGTTGGCTTGTGGTCGTCTCAGCAAGAAGTGTATCCTGCTGGCTGTCCGGCTCCAAGTGACCATAACTACAAAATGTAAACATAAAGATGAGTAAAATTCAACACACATGAGCTGCATCTAAAATATAGATCCATATTAAATTTTAAGCCCTGCCCAATAAAGGGTTCATCGTTTGTCATTCCACTTAAAAATGTAACTACTTTTTAGTGCACAGTTTTAGCATCTGAACTATAGATCCTTATCAAAATTTAAAAGAAATTCCTAATCTGTACTTTCGAGTGCTTGTAGACGTGATGATTAAAAAATACTGAGCTTTAAATTAGAGAAGTTTTATATGTAAACTTGTTACTAAAATTATAGTTCAATGCCAAATTTTGGATTTTAATCGGTCACACATACACACACACACACACAAACACAAATCCCGAATGCATATCTGGTTTTGTTACACCACAAAATATAAAACGTCCATGCACTCTGAAAATAAAACTCTGAGCACTCATGGCGTTCAGAGCCTTGTCCAAGGTCCACGATTTTGTATAGGGAGAGGGGAAGTAACACTTTTATTAGAGTGTATGTGAGAAAGTTCCAGTTTGATACACTAGATTACTTCTTTATGTAAATTTCAAGGTTATTGTTTTCTCTCAATCTTCTGGTAACCAAAGAAAATGACTGCAAGTTTATGTATAATTTGTGTGTGTGTGTGTGTGTGTGTGTGTGTGTGTGTGTGTGTGTGTGTGTGTGTGTGTGTGTGTGTGTGTGTGTGTGTGTAATAAATACCTTTGAAATTCATTTTATCATTATCCTCATAGCATAAAAAATTCTGCAATTTTTTGCAACATTTTCACGATGCTTAAAATGCTAATGGAGGTAATAAGAATTTCTAACTTTCTTCTATTTGCGAATTAATTTTTTTCTTAGGAAATATAGTATTTGATAATTTTATTCAATCTGATATTTTTTCTGCTTATCTGACATTTTATTCAAATAATATGAATTAGAAAATTTTGTATCACTGTGTGCTATGTTACTGCCAATCCTCTTTGACACAATTTATCGTCTCAATCCTCCCTATTACGTGCTTTGAATAAAGCAGTACGATGGAAAAACACTGTAGTTTAGAAAGAAAGTCATTTTTTTATGAGTTATAAAATTAAAATCATGCTATCACACCAAATTTTCCATCGAGAAATACAAAAATTATCATAATGATAGTTACCATCATTATTAAATTATCATCATTACAGAAGGACTGAAAGAAAATATTACAATGTAAAAATATCAAAAATATTGGTAAAAAGTTCGTTTTCTCTATTATCTTTTTCAGTTTCGTTTCATAAGCACATATTTAATCAATTACATATGATTTCTGTGTAATTAATTTCTGTGTTATTTAATTAAATACAGAAATGTATTACACATGATAAAAATAAATAATTATCACCTGATTTTTTAAAAAATTGTAATTGGAATTAAGAATATATAGCCTAGCTTTTTATTAGGTAATCATTGTTTGATTTTTTAAACTACATAAGAACCAAAAATGTATCGATTTGCTTCGTATTGATCGAAATGTGTTAGAAATGTAAAAATCTCCGAGTTAGTAAATGACCCATCAAGCTCAAAGGGGAAGAAAATGGTAGGGGTTGAAATTTTCATTTCGCTACAAGTTTCTTAATATTGAAAATAGAAAAATAAATCCAATTAGCCAAATGAGCACCTCATTGCGACAAACAACTTTTCTGCTTACATTTTTTCGATAACGGCAATATCTTAGAATTTTGGGGTTGAAAAGTGATTTTCGAGCCCTAATTTTGACTGCTTCTAACATCATCAATTTATGTTGCCAGATAGTTACTCAGATGTAAAGAAATCTACTTTTGTCTTCCACATTGAGGAGAGGAATTTTTTAATTATATTAGAATTAACAATTTCTAGCATTGCTTATTGTAGTTGTCAGATATTTTATTATCTGACAATTACAATTTTTTAAAAATAATTACGTATTAAATCATTATGAGGATATACCTCTTATTTCAATAAAATTATTCAAAAACTTACAAATTAATTTTCCTGTTAAAATTATTGATTCATCTCCTTGCCAACAAGTAATTAATATTAACAAGCATATTTCTATCCAACTAAAAAGGGTTGAAATGCAATGCTTTAAATGATGGCAGTAACCCTTTCGTGGAAGGCGGTCTTCCTGACCCGCAATCCGATGATCCTTACAACCTGTTCTTTATACCACCTGTTAAAGATTCTAAAAAAAGGATGCTGAGGTGGTGACAAGCTGTCTAGCTGCAGGAATAATTCCCAGGATTTGAACAAACAGGAAAAACTAGAAAACATATTTGAGATCAAGCTATTTATGAATACTAAGTCAATTATAGATCTTGTATTTGCATAATTATTCAGGCTTCATTCAGCTTTTTAACATTTTTCTCCTCATACATTTTTTACACTTACAATATGTTTCTAACTTTATATAGTTTATAATAAAATACTTTTATAAAAAAAGCATCAAAATTAGAATTTTTATTTTAATTATTTTCTCCTTTTTAATCTTAAATTCATAATTTATTGATATAAATATAAGGAATCTTGAAGTAAATTTTTTTCTTAAATTTCCTACCACAAATAAAGAAATAAAATTTAATTAAAATTAATCGGAATATATTACTCATTAAGTTTAAAAATCAATCGCAAATATTGCCGAATTTGATCCTTTTTTTCTCACTTTTTTTTTGAAAAGATGTTTAACTATTTCCCAAATATTTGAAATTATTTAAAACATTTACAAAACTTAATGAAAATATAGGAAGTATTTCTCCTATATCATCCAATTCAAAATAAATAATATTCAAAATAACCGAATTTAAAATAACTGATCATTTTCAAACAATACTAATTCAGACATTATATTGACAACAAGTTCATGCTAGAGAGACTATAATTATAGAGTAGTCTCAACCGTGGGAGAAAAAAAAAAGACTATTTCATATTTTAAGTTGGAGTGAAGAGGTTTTCGGAAAACTGAATTTTTTAAATTTGGAAGCTTGCATTTTCTATTTATTGTTACTATTTGTCACTGAAATCAATGAATATCTACATTCCTGGATAGTTGTTTACTTTGTATTACACCTAACTGAGAATATAGATTTAAAAATATTAATCCAATTGATAATCTAACTTTTATTAATTTTGGGATTTTTCTAAGACTTTGGAACTTTACCAAACCAAACAGAGATTTTATTTTTTTAATAAAAATATAATAAGTTAATAAAATGTTGGTTTAAATAACTTCTGGGGGTGTTACTTAAACACAAGCTATATTTTAAATGCAACGGTATTTGAAATTGGTAATGAATTCAAATAGAACCTAAATCTGAAAATCAAATATCAAGATATATTTTTTGCTTTAAAAATGTTTATCTATTGACTTATTTATCATATTAAATTTGAAAACATCATAAATTCTACGATTTTAAGTGAAATATTTTTTAAATCTTACATATTCTTCTCAATTGACCCAAGATTTTCTTAAATTATCTTTTTTCTTGTTTCTAAGTACCTCCCCCTTCCCCTCCATCAATTAATTAAGTTACGGTAATGAAACAATCAAAAGTTCTTATTTATTCAAGTATAAAAGTTTGATTTTAATCTTCAGATGGAGTTTGATTACTAAGCGCTCAAGGCTTCCTTAATGGTCATAATGATAAATATTCATATTTTTTTGCGCGAAGTAGCTGTTTAAAAAACATGAATTTCACAGTAATGGTTCATCAGATGAGCTTTATGTTTTGAAGCAGATACATTATTATTTCCTTTTAGTTTGATTATGAGATTCATGTTTAAATAAAGGGGATCAAAAACGGCCCCCATGTCAATAAACTTACTCTTTCAGAGTAAAATTTTAATGGAACACAGTTCGGAGCCTAAAACTATTTGTTTAAAACTTGATTCAGAAATTACATTGAATAAGAAAGAAAAATGTGATAATTCTTAAAAAATGGTAGCGAATGTTATTGAAAGAAGCGAATACGTTTACAATTACTGTTATAAAACACGCTGCTGTGAAAAAAACGCAGCCTCCCTTAAGTTTAGAAATGATAGAAAATATTTCAATTTACTTTAAGCCAAGAAAGAGCCAACGTGATAGCTTTTAACCATTAATTGGGTCAAAGCTGTTCCTTTCAAACGGATTAACATGAACGAAATGAAAATTTGAAATCAAATAGAATGAATTAACCATTCTCATAATTTGAAGCGTTTTTTAGCAAACCAGTAGAAGTGTTCTACATTCTGTCACATTTCCGTTCTCTTATGTTTCCGTCATTGTTATGTCATATAGTTAATGGAATCGAATATGAAATTTGACATCCGCTGACATTTGACATATATATGCAATTCTGGTGTAAAGACCAAATACACCAATCCATCGATCAATTCAGTTGATTCTTGTGTTTGACATACATATGGTAGATTTCGAAATGGCGAATTTTACTTGAAATTTGACACAGATTTATAATTTTGCATAAGCTTCGCAAAGAGGAAGGTTGCTTTAGTATATAAATATTTTTAATGTGAAATAACAGAAAAGCGTTTTTATAAATAAAAATAGTATTTTTTTTTCTTTTAAATAATAAAGCTTTTTTTTCAGAAGTTGCTAAAAATTTTTAAAAATTATTATAATGTTGTAAAAAATATTGCATTAAACATGTATTATTCGTACAATTAAAGAAATTCACCTGCTAAATTGAGCAGCCTTTATAAGCACAGTTAAACCTAGGGTTTATACAAAAACCAACTTTTTGAAAAATCGATTTTCAAATTCAATATTTCCAAAAAACCAGTTTTAGCCGGGTTTCAAATTTTTGTCAAAAAAAAAATAGAATAGGTAAAAATATTTAATTTAAAATAACAAAAAATGAAATAAATATCAAAGCCAAAGTCAAAATATAAAAAAAATAATAAAGATTACATATACATAATACTTACACGAAATAAGGAAAACTCAAACAAAAATTTCAAATAATATTTATATTATTTCAATAAATTTCATTTCTCTTAAGAAAATAGGATTTTAAAAAACATAAAATATCCACTGAACGGTGGCTAAGTCTTGTTCTTATTTTGGACACAATATTGCCTGAAATTGAAAATATTCGTTTACTAGCTACTGAGCTTGGTTTTACAGTTTTCATAATATCAAATAACAAATCTAAGTTTTTTGTTCTTCCATTCGTTGCCTCAAATTATGAAAATTCAGCTTTCTGTGTCTTTGGATTTGTAAGTTTTCTTCATGGTCTTCAAGAAACTTATTGAAGAACTTGAAAATTATTAAGAAAACTTATTATTGAAACTTATTAAGAATTGATTTTTCCATAGCTTCTTTTAAAAAAGCATTACTCTGATGAGTAGTTTCTTCGATTTGCCCTTCATCATCTTCCCCCTAATCAGTTTTCACATATGAATTTGGAAATATTCTAGACAATATCTTTCCAGATAACTTATTATTTTTAACAAAAACATTAAGAAAAATTAATTTTTACATAATAATGTGAATTCTTTAAACCGGTTTTCAAATGTGAAAAATTTACTTTAAAACCCCGAATTTTTAAAACCGGGTTTGAAAAACCGTCAAACCCTAGTTAAACCTAAAGAACTTTTCAATTCTCTCATTCACATAAACACACATAAAATGAAACCAAATATAAAATTTTATAAACTGCATCATCTCGTCTTCTCTCTCTGTTTTCCTCACATATAATATAAAGCCTCGTAGCTTTAGTTTTCTTTGCATTTTGAGCCAGCATTTGAAGTCTGTATTGTACTCTCATCGTGTTCTTTTCTTCTTTTTTTTCTTTGACTTGTTACAATCCCAATTTATGAAAACTGCTAAATATTGTAATTGCTTTCTGAAGTATTCTTTTAGAAATCAATGGTCTTGGCTGTGGGTTTCGTTTTGTTTGAAGTAAAATATCGTGAAAACAAACCGAAAATGTCTTTTTTTAATGATTTTTCAGGAACATTATCACAACATAATTATTCGCTTTCATTTTTACTTCAGGGCACTCCATAAGGTGACAAAATGAATGCTGCAAGCCGGTGTTTCACAAAAAACTTTTCAATCAGAGGCATGGTAGGCCCTTTCTGCAAGTTCTGCAACAACTGCACTGCCATTGAGGTTTATCAACATTATATTGACAAAAAAATGTTTCTTGCATTTGTGTAAAATATGTTTATTGGAATTTTTAAAAAAGCGAATAATGCACACGCAGTTGCAAAAATACTACTTCATTATCTCAAGCAAAACTAGAAGACGACACCACGTTCCTTCAGAAGTATGTCATTTGTCCAAGGAGGACTAGGACTCTCTTTTATAAATCGCATAAGTTTTAACATGTTTTAGTCATTCTGAAGTATTCTAATAATGATTATGTGTGTACTAAAAGTGGCGTTATACCAAAAGAGAGCTTATAAAAAAATTTTTTAAAAATTTAAATAGCTGTTTAATAGCTAATTGTAATAGCCATTCAAAAAAAATTTCGTGCGCAGGTGAACTAGATGCAAAAGAAGTTAAAAACAGCAAAAAATAAAAACAAATAAAAAATATAAAAAGCCAGAACAAAAAGCAAAGGAACAAGCATAAAAATAAAACGTGGAAAAGGTCTGATGACTCAAGCAGAAGAGCCTACATAATATTCCACAGTAACAGTATCATTGGAACATAATTGGTATACAATAAAATTTACCAAAGATAGGTCATTTTAACTTAAGTAAAAGGAATATATAAATAAATAAATGGAAAAAGAAAGAAATATATATATATATACATTGTCTAAAATAGAGTCCATTCTTAGGAACAAAAGGCAGGAAAAAGCGTCCTTTTGCATTTTTTTTTTCCTTTTACAAGATACTGTCCACTTTTAACAGTTCTTGACTTTCATTGTGCTTACTTTGAAAGTCTCAGACAATAGTAGAGGTACAAAGAGGAATACAAAATTGGTACACAACAAGGCATACCAAAAACTTGTCCTTTTGTCTTTGTAGTGAAATGACATATGGTTCCTACGAAAGCAGAGTCCAGTGCTTTAGTTATGCGACAAATGATTCGGAATTTGTGAATACCGTGTCTAAAATAGTAATAATGCTTCCTGAAGAGGCTCTAATACTAAAATCGTTTACTTTTTCGCATAACTAGTATGGAGACAGTATTGCAATCACCAAAAAAAAAAAAAAAAAACTTTAATTCGAGATTTTGCCGAATCTTCAAGTATCAGATCTTCCTGAGTCCGCAAAACATGAAAACGCAAAGTACTAAGTTGATATAATGTGATACATAGGTTTAGAGTCTAAAACGTTGATTTTTATTACATTTTGAATTAAATCGGTCAAAAGGGTAGCCGTCCATTGGTCTGTACTTTTGCATACATGTATACGCAATAGCTTAAATGAATGTAATTCGGTATGCGCTCTTGCGACTACAAGTATTGTTCTATGTTAAATTTTCATTTCATCCAACAAGGTTGAAATCCGACAAGAGTTTAACTGTCTGTCAGTCTGTACTTTCAGAAATATGTAAAAGCGATAACTCTAACATGCAATGACTTAAATATATCAAATTTGGTTTGGGATTTTTTGATTACAAGTGCAATTTTGTGTCAAATGTTTGTTTCAATCGGTTGGAAAAAAACGCGTTTAAAACACAAATTCGATTTTCGGATAGTATGAACCGCATGCCAGGGATGAATCGCCAAAAAATATATCTCCAAGGATCACACGATAGATTCAATAAAAATGATAGGTTCATGTCAAAAATCTATATTTCGCAATTATTGTTTGCTAATGCCACATAATACATTCACTCCCCTATCAAAGATCCACAGTTTTGTGCGGGGAAGAGGCTTGAAACCTTTAGTGAAGAGTATGCGATATGTTTCGAAGAGAAATCATTCATAAAACCGCTCTTGCAAGTTTTATTAAATATTATCATCGGTGGAATATACCTATATATCGGAAGGATTAATGACGTAAGCCATAGTTGCAGTAACACTTCATTTGTTACTTGTTATTATTATTCTTACTTGACTGACCTTTATCTTTACAATCAACTACTTTTTCAATAAACCTATAATTTAAATTCAACAATATTCAGCATAGGATTGTCTATCTTTTCCCCTAAAGGATAACGAAATTATTCATATTTTGTTTTTTCAAAAAACCTTGAGACTAAGCCATCGCTTTGCTACCAGGTTTCAAGGCGATGGATTACTATGCATAACAGTATATGACCTCTTTTTCAATGTCATTTTTTTTTGATATTACTAAATGAAAAAGGAAAAGATTGTTTTTCTGCAATATCAAAGATTAATTACCGTCTTTCTTTGGTGGTTAATCCATGAACACATTCTTTTTACGTGCCGAATACGACTGAAAAAATTTTCTATGAGTGGAGAAATATGAATTGTCTACTTAATGAATTGTTTTTTATAAGCGTATCTTTTAATAGTTGCTTTTGGACAAATGCTGCTACATTCATTAAGATCATTTTCAACATTCTTATAAAGCAGGAGTGGGCATTGTGATCGACCACCAAGATATTTTGGGGTGACCGCCTTCACTAAGACTTGAGACGCGCATACTAAAAGAAACATATTTATGGTGCTTTTTCTCTTTATCTCTTGAGTTAAATGTAGCTTTTCTCCTTCAAAATGACATAATTTTAAAAACACGTTTGTTCAGAACCTAAGAATAACTTTTGGAATCTAATGGACGAATCTTAATTTTTTTTAAAGTTGTATGTCATTTAACATCGTTCTTTGGGTCTACCTATATGTGTGAATGTGCATTTTCAACGATGAAAATAAAGAAGACCGTAATGTATCGTTCCGGGTCTTACAGACGACCACTTAGAATTCCAGTGCAAGATTAGCAGTTAGTAATTATAGAACCGAGATATTGTTGGACAGTATGTAGCAGATGTCTTCTACTAACTTTAACTACGAGAACTTTTAGATGAAAATGATTTTTTTAAATGTATGTTGATTTTTTTTTATTAAATGCACTGATATTACTATATTTGTGGCATTTATTGTTATGTTTTTAATTATGTAGGTAATTACATATTCCGTATTTATTATTAAAATATAATAAATATTGTAGGTTTATGGCACTGGGTGGACCGCAACATCTTATAAAAATAAAAAGTCGCCCGTACCCTGAAAAAGTCTATCCACCCCTGTTATAAAGTGACCATCATTTTCGAAAAGTTAAATCATTTTCGGATCGACGTCCGTAATGTCTCTTTTCAGAAATTTTGGTCCTATTCACTATCTTTACTTCATTAACCGTTGAATTTTTTTTTTCATTAGAATGCCTTTTAATAAATTCTTCTTCTATGTTATAAATATGATTGTATTCCTTGAGAGCATTAGCACGTTTCACAGTCGGCTACAACAGTCATTAATAAATTATTTCCGGACCAATGCCTGCAATGTTCCATTTTAGGCATTAATGTCTGAAAAAAAAATTAATTTGTAATTTCAATTTGTAAAAGAATTTTAGTTTGCCAAATATTTTTTGTATGTTTTTCAAAAACTAATTATTGAAAAGTAAAATATTATGTATTCAGGGGATTAAAACTGTTACGATTTTGCATAAATCATTTTATGCAAAATAAGTGATTTTCAAAATAACTAAATTTAATATTATTTGTGTGTGTGTGTGTCAGTAACATAAAATGACAAAAGTAAAACATGACAAAAGTAAGCAAAACCTAGTACAGTATGTAAAGAAATATTATTAATACTTCACTTCAATAAATTCTCTTAGCTGTCTATGTCATTGTAAAATATATTAGTTCATTTCTTATTTATTCTTGATTCATTTCTCACTTATTCCTGAGCAAAAGCGTAATTCTCCCACATAAAATTGTGGGCCACAGACAAAATCATGAACGCGTTATGAGTATGCAGAATTTTATTTTCACAATTTCACACATAAGTGTTCTGTGCTTCGTAGCTTACTGAAGAAAATTAGATATATATTTTGGACGCCTTTTTATGACCAACTGAAACCAACATTTGACATAAAACTGAAATTTTAGTAACAAGATCACATACCACATTTCATTTATCTACTTCTTAACGTTTACTTTAGGTATGGCATTTATATCCACAAAAATATATATACAGTCACTCCTTGGATAAAAATTTTTGTTCAAAATGTGGTAAGAACCTACACTTAAAACAGCAAAATTGTCCACCAAATTTACCAACTTTTAGTTTACCGAAATTGTTACGCTTTTGAATGATCGAGTTTAGATGTATGCAAACTATAGATCAACAGATGGTCAACATCTTATAGATATTGGCACCAATTTTGATACAGGTTGATATAATAAATAATAAAGGTCGATATTTTAGAGCTAAATTTGTACGCAAAATGTTATTTATTTGGCTGTTAGCGTTTTGAAGATTCGTTCACTTATTCTCGAATAGCCAATCAGCCAGACTTTCTGAGAATAGATTTTATTCAAAATTTGATATAAACATACAAATTTGGTTTGCTGAATTTCATCTAGCGTTTAAGATTTAAAGTATTCACAGACAGAAAAACATAATTTCAATTAGCGGAAGTGACCTAAAATTTTCTCGCATACTCTGTAATAAAGGAACCGCCCCACCTACTCTTTTATTAGACCAAAAACGTGTAGACCGTAGGTAAAGCAGAGAACGCCTTACATGGCATTGGCTTACAATAATTTCGAAACATTTATAGTTGATGCGAATTTAGCATTTGTACTGAATCCATCGTGTAGTCTTTACAGAGTTTTTGACAATTAATCCTTGGTTAATAATAACCAGAAATCGAATTGGTGCTTTAAACGGGGTTTTTTCCAAACTATTCAAACCTAAATTTGATAACATATCAAATTTGATATACTTAAATCGTTGCATTTTAGAGGTATCGAGTTTACATGCTTCTGAAAGATAGACATTTAATCTCCTTTCGGATGTGGTTTAAAATTTGATAGGTGTCTATGATGTAGACGTTAAATCTACCTGCCAAATTTTATTCATCTAGCTCTCTTCGTTTTGAAATTATCGGGTTGATTTATATTCGAACAGCCGGGCAAACAGACTCCTTCTGAGTAGGTTTTGCTCAAAGTATGATAGAAATTTACAAATTTGGTGAAAAGGCCATATACAAAATTTCGCTTCTCTTTCTCAAAGCGTTTTGGGGGTATCTTTATTAGAGACAGACAGACATTTTTTAATGTAATGTTTGAATTGAGGAAGTTCTAAAACATGACAATTCATCAAAATCTCGAATTGTATGAGAAATTAAAAAGGAGAATGTAAGTATCAAAGCGCAAGTTGGCGGAGCTCGCAGAAATGACGTATGAATGGACTGATAATAATCAGTCATGTGTACATTACATACCAGTTTGTTATCTTCGTGGACATTCATCAAAATTCATCAACATTTTTTAGAGATTAGAGTACTTTTTCTATACGTGACTTTCTTACATACTTTTTCTACGTGAAAATATTATTATTTTTTCTTTTTTTATCTTAGAGAAATCTTAATTACAGAGATTCACAAAAAATTGAATTAGTTTTTGACGATTACTATTACTATCTGTTGGTATTCCCCCAATAGGAAAAAGTAAAGCTGCTTTATAAAGCAGATGTGACCAGCAAATTTTTTGTAACTAATATGAAAACGTTGGTATAAATGTAAATACAGGATAATACAGTAGCAATACTGTTTATTGGATGTCACTTCAGCGCTGACCAATAAGTAACGAAGTTGCCAATGACCGATCTGCTTCTAATCAAATATAAGAAAGGTGTATCAAGAAATGTAAAGCAAACTGAGAAAAAAGGAATAAAAGAGTTTTTGGAGAGATAAAAGTAGCTGTCAAACACACAATACGTCAGCAATTTCATAACGTCTACAGCTGTGGAAATAGTTGCACAACGTTTCGTACGTCGATAAAGTTGCCAGAATGGTAATAAAAACACAATGTTTATCAAACATGCGAAGATAAAAATTGCGCGTAATTCGAGTTAAGCGTTTGTTTACGTATTTCAAAATGGGCACAGATTGCAAGATTCATTTCTGTATGACGCTTGCGGGTTTCCGGAAAGTAAAAGTTATAGGTTAAAAAAAAAGTAGAAAATATTTTGCGACATCTTTTGAAACTAAGTTAAAAATGGTAACAATTTTGTGAATGATTTCTCTTTTTTAAAGCCAAAAATAAATTTATCAGATAAACGATAATAATATAATAATATTTAGACGCCTATCAGTTCTCGAGCTCAAAAATATTGCAGTTAAGTTTATAAAATATATTTAAATTGTATTTCGTTGCCTAGCTTCGAAAAAATATTTCATTCAAGTTCCATTCGTTTTGTTTTATTCTCGTATACAAAGTATAGAACAAGTACTGTATTTGTCAAAATATTTGAACTCTACTTTTTTTCATATCTCTCTGAATTCGAAAACCATGTATTTGCTATTATATCTGTCCATCAATATGTCTTCTGTGATCATGTTAACAGAAAAAGATGTTGAGCAGATATATGAAATTACAAACAAGTTTGTAGATATCTTTTAAATTGTATCAAAATCATTTAGAAGTAATCTGTTTGTATTACTTTTCGAATACATGTGATCTCGATAACTGCAAATCGTACAGATCTAGATAAATAAAATTTGGTACCCAAGTTTTGCACCTATAATGCAAATTCGTATTAAATTTTGAATCAAATCTGTCCAAGAGTTGTTCGTCTGTTGGTCAGTACTTTCTCATACCAGCAACGCAGTAATTCGTAATCGGAATAACAGCAACTAAAGTTGCGTGACAAATTTTGATATCAGTTGGTCAGTAGAAAATGTGTCTGAAATGCATATTCGCACGATAGATTCAGTAAAAGTGCTAAATTCATGCCAAACAACCATCATTTGTAACTGTGACTTATGGCACTTTACAAACCCTCTGACAGTTATCTGGCAGCGATTTAAGCCGAGTGAGCGTCTCTTTTTTCAGTAGGGCCAAGAGCACGGCTTAGCTAATTCATGCGCCACATTCGCTTGCACAACCCCTTTTTACAGGGGGGGGGGCACATTAACATATCTCAAGGATAGAACACAGAAGAAGAACAACCATGCCCGAACCGGGACTCGAACCCGGGACGCCCAGATCGTGCACTACCCGTGTACCATGACGCCGGAGTCATTTGTAACTATTATTCGCCAATGTCATGCAATTTCGTGCTGCTGGGGGGGGGGGGTAAAACTTTGGAGAGTAGGCGAGAAGATTTAATTAGGGAAGCGCACTTCCTCTGGTTTTATATATATATATTTCGGTTTGTTCAGTATTTTTATAAAAGTTAAAACTTTCTGCTTGCAGAAAAACCATCTTTGAGCTCGGAAATGTCTTGAAAATAACTAATTGGTGGGTTATTAATTTTATACGGTTTAAATTATAAACGAATAATAAAGTATCAAAATTTCTCCGGATTCTGACTACAATATCCCAGATTGTAAAAACATTTACATGCAGGGAGTTAATCTAAATTCCTGTGAGTTATTTTATTATTGATGATAATGATTGGGACAAAACTATGCTTCTCAGCTTTTACTATAAACGGAATACAAATGCCATATTCTCCTGATTTCTGTAAATAAGGCCGTTCAGTATTGTAATTTCCTAAATGCATGCAAGCATTAGGTGCCTGCATGTATTTTGATCACCTTTTTCACTTTAAAAAGGCATTTATTGAGAAAAATTGGTACAATATAATCAAAATATTTTCCATCATTTTTGGGCCATCATTCCAATAAATATGTCGATTGATTGTCTTCGAATTTGTTTGGTCCTCCAGGCCGTTCTTTGTCATTGACATCGAAATCGTCACTCTTAAATCTTTGAAAACAAAACTGACAACTGGGATATGACGAAGAAATATCACCGTAAGTTTCAAAAAGTATCTGATGGGCTTCAGCAGCAGATTTCTTCAAATCAAACAAAAAAAAGAACAATGAATATCGAAAATGCTATTTGGAGCGTTCCATGATTGAGGTCTTTGTACACTGAAAAACTCAATAATATTAAGTGGAAAACTTTCAAAATGATAAAGATAAAATACCATTAAATTGGTAAAACCCAAAACCATTGTCGCTTATATAGATACTTTGCACGTTTACTAATAGATGTCGTTGATTAAAAAATATACAAGCACATAATATTAATTTCTCTCAAGAGCAGGTTATTGCTACATAAGTTTGAATAAGAAAGGAACAAAAAAATGCACCCGTTTTAATTGGGACATTCCCATTTTTTGAACTCAAGGAATCAACTTGAGTTCTCATCAATTTGAGGAGAGTGTATGACTGTAACTCCAAATTTCTGCTAAAATAAAAAAATACCTCTTTTACGCCAACCAATGGGCTTATTGCAGAGATATATGAACTTCATTTTTAAAAAAAAGGAAAGAAATAAAGAAAGAAAAAGGATAGAAAAATAAAAAGATTCTTGGCTGACCAATATAATTTATTATAAAACTTAAAAAGAATTTTGAAAAATATTATTTTAAGATTTCTTTACACTAACGTGATGATTCGAACTGTGACTATATTATTAAAGAATCGCCAGAGTCGCGTTCGAAATGTGTGACGTTAAGATAAGATTTTTTTCGTTACTTTAGATAACTATGCCATTTTTTTAAAAAAGATTTTACATCTTCTGCGGGCTGAACAAAACCTCTTAGCGCGTTATAGTTTGATCAGCTCTGGTCACGGAAAAGCAAGATTAAGGCATATAAACTGGGAAAGCGGGCTATTGTTCTGATCTTTTTGTTCTGTGCTTAACTAGAATTACTCAAATATCGGTAGATAGAGGCGAACTTTATCATCGGCTGCCATTGCAATTAGACTGATGAATGCAAGTTTTCCTGGATTTCTTCAAAGTGAAAGATAAGAGTGGGTGATTTTTGCTTTCTTGTATGCTCCGTATACGAGAAAGTAAAAATACAAGTATTATATACGATAAAAATACAAATACTGCTTATCTTGTATTTTACGTTCATATACTAGAAGAATAACGAAAACTTCGTATACGAGCGAAAGTATTGTAATCGTCAAAAATTTCGAAATCCAGCTTTTGACGAAGCTTCACATTTCAGACCTTCTTCAGAATAAAAAAACAAAAATTATTTTGAAACTATTCCCATCGATCTGATCACTTTGATCCAGATGGATGAAATTTGGCATCTGAACTTTAGACCAACGTTGTAGAGTTCTATCAAATTTTGAATGAAATACATTTAGAAGAAGTCTGTCTGTTTGTCTAAGTGTACGATTACAAGTGAACTAAAGAGTTACATAGACAAAATTTGGAACAATGGCTTGGAATCTAAAATGAAGTTCCTTATCAAATTTTGAATCAAATATGTAAAACAGTTTACCATCTGTTGGTCTGTATTTTCGCATACATTTGAACGCAATGATTTGAAATCAGTGAAATTTAGTTTGTGGTCGGTCTGTTGACTAAAACTGTAGATTCGGGTTCAGATCTGATTGAATATGTGGTGGCTTTCAAAATAAATATTACACTCTAAATTCAGTGGAAATGTTAGATTCCAGCCAAATATCTATATTTAGGGACTAATGTTCCCATAAAGTCCTATAAAGCATTCGTGATCTTACCCAAGGTCCCCAATTTTAAGAGATGAGGATAAGACTTTTATTAAAGAGCATCAAAGAAAGTTTTGGAAGACCACTCCGGCTAGTTTCTTATAAAGTTCTCATGTGTCTCCAATTTCTTTCTATATATTGGAGATAAATCAGACATTTACTGTAGCAGACATCAATGCCCAAGATTACTATGGAATTCAGAATGCCACATTTACACTTTATCATAAAACCTTGATGGATGGACTGCTAAATAAGATGGGAATTGAATCCCTATCCCTCTTTCATGCAATTCATTTGTCCTTGGCAATTCTTTTTGCACTCTGTCTGTCGCCTTTCTCAGAAAACTCAGTGCAAGGACAAAAGAAACACAAAACCCAACTATCTTTTGAATCCTTATTATCAGGCTGTTTTATTATTGCTTCAAAACGTTATGTTATCTGCAATGACTTCGTATCAGTCACCATTATCAAAGATTGAAAACTGTAAAGTGTAAGTAAAAGATAAAATTGTTTTCATAAATTTATTCCAGTCAAATTAGTTTCAAAGGTGAACTGTTATCTTAAAATAGAATAGATTGAAACAGTGAATTATCATTTTCTGAAATTGCTCCAGACACACCATTCCGGAAGATAACGCAAGTAGTACTATGTCTTATCATTGGAACAGGTTTCATTTTGAACTTGGATACTGATATCAATGAAATGTTTTTCCCTGTCTGTTCCCTCTTGGCAACAGAATGAAAGTGCTTTTAGAATGGATACCGAATTCGATAAGAAGATATTATTATCGAAGATAGAAACTGCTATATATGACTGATTATTATCAGTCCATTCATACGTCATTTCTGCGAGCTTCGCCAACTTGCGCTTTGATACTTACTTTCGGATGCTTGCTTTTTAATTTCTCATACATTCCGAGATTTTGAAGAAACGACATTTTACATGTAGTCCAAATTCATGTCTGTAGAATCCTTGTAGTTCTAAATTTCATACATTTCGAGATTTAGACCTAAATGAGTTCGAAAACCACATTTTTTAAAAACATGTCTGTCTATCTCTGGCAAAGATACCCCCCAAAACTCTTTGAGCTAGGAGGATGAAATTTGTTATCTGATCTTTACACCAAATTCGGAAATTTCTATCACATTTTGAGCAAAATCTCTTAAGAAGTCTGTGCATCCCGTTATTAGTTATATATTCGAATATAAGTTAACACGATAAATACAAAATGTAGAAAACTAATCGGATAAAATTTGGTACACAGATTTAATATTTATATTGTAGACATCTCTCAAATTTTAAGTCGAATCCAACTACAGATTTACCGTCTGTTGGTCTATATTTTCAGAAGCATGCAAATGTTGTAACTTATATAACATGCAAATGTTGTTACTTATATATATATATATCAAATTTGTTATGTGATTGTGGGACTACATTTGTAGTTCTATGTGAAATTTTTATCCAATAGGTTGGTGAAAAACACGCCTAATACACGAATTCGATTTTCGGATACTGTATATTAGGGATAAATCGCCAAAATATCGTCATGAATTGTATGGTAGATTCCATAAAAATGCGAAATTCATACCAAAAGTTAATATTTATCATCTAATGCATTCCACTGATTTACACTTTATCATAAAACATTCCATTCCATCTAATGCAAGGTGGTTTCTGCTTTACTCAAAGTCAACGATTTTTTGCGGAGGTTGGGGGCAAACACTTTTATTAGAGAATATTACAGATATATTTGGGAAATCTAAATATATTTGGATTTTTTCTGCTTTTCTCAAGGTCCCCAATTTTTTTGCGGGGGATGGGGAGCCAGCACTTTTATTAAAAACTATAACAGATATTTTTGAGTAGATCATTTCCTCTGATTTAGAATTATATCCATATGTCTGCATTAGATGATAATCCATAATTGTAACGGGCTAATCGGATAGAATTTGAAATAGGACTTCATTACCAATATTGTAAATGTATCAAATTTTGATTCAAATCCATAAAACTTCTACTGTCTCTAGATCTATTTGTTCGTCCGTATTTGAATGCGATAATTCAAATACGGACTGCGATAATTCAAAGAAGTAGGGAGTTAAGTGGAGGAATTTTTTTATATGATCTCTATATTAAAATTTTTAATTTTTATCAAATTTTGTACAAAATTCGTGAAATGCCAGAGTACTTGTATGCTTGTCCGTGAGTCAGATAATTTAAAAATACAGGGAGCAGGGGAAACGAAATTTATATGTTGTTTTGATTCTTAAATCTCACTGATATCAAATTTAGATCCACTACATTTGTGGGAAGATATCGGAAAAGCGTACTTTATTCTCTTAATTATATAAAGAAACTAAACGTAACACTTTTTTATTGCGTAAGCCTACAAAAAAATTGATGTAAGAAAGTTACCATTGGTGCATGGTTTAAATTAGAGATTGCTTAGATTTAGAATAGGAGAGGAGGCTGTGAATCATCATTGCTTAGAATTATACAAAAAATTATAGGATTTTAATATGTAATTTTAATAATCAAATAAAAAAATAAATGTGCTAGGAAGCGATATCCTATCGAACATCTATGCTGTCCGAAAGATTATTTTTAGTTTTAAAGTGAGCAGAAATGAATACGTATGTTGAAAAGACGGCATATTAGCGAAGTTTTGCTGTATAAATTGAATTCGGGAAAACAATAAGCAGAAAATCTCCTCTATACAATCTCCTCTACACTCTCTCCTTTTTAATTCAATCAGATAAACTCTATACAGTACACTCCCGAGTATCCGGTTAGCGGCTATGCGGTTTCCGTACTATCTGGCCTAGTTTTCTTCATCGTAATCAAATGAGGAAGCCAAGGCTTTGCATTGACAACATTGTCAAGGCATTGAGAGCTACGATCCTTTTACGTGGCGTGCAAGATACAAGTTGTGACAGAGAAAGAGCAGCTTTCTGTTCGTTGTTCGTTGTTCATTGTTTCATCAATGCGTCACGAACCTCAATTGTTGCCGCTGTTCCTGATTATAAATGCACATTGCAAAGAGGGTTCGTAAATTGTTCTTGGAGTACGCTTAATGTTTTTGTTTTTTTAAGTATGCCACAATGAAGTTTTCTCTAATAAATTCTTGCAGTCTAAACAAATATAAATTACCAGTATAGAGCCTTCTATTCTAACTCGACACATTACCGGCAACTGCTTCTATGTTTCACTGGGCCGCGGCCGCGTTCACATTCTACGTCTCTTGAGATGAGTGGAGGGCTTAGTACTCAATAAGAAATGAGATAATACCTATTATAGCAGTGAAATCTTTTATAAAAACTTTATCTTCTGGTATTGGTGGGCAAAGAAACGCATTCATAGAACTCCGGTCTATCTTGTGTTTTGTTATCCGGTCTGCCCTTCTGCCACGTTAGGCCGGATACTCAGGAGTTTACTGTATATTAGTGACACAAAATAATTTAATGAATTGCAGACCCTTGTATAATCAAAATGAATAAAAATATTCTTTTTATTTTAAAGCAATAAAACTAAACTAAGTATTAAAAAGTTTTTAGGGGAATGGAAGTGAGAAGATTTTAGAAAAGAGTTGGATTTTTACAATGCAAAGGTCAAAATTCACTTTCTGCTAAAAAAAAATCTACAGTGGAGAGAACAGATGATGTAAAGACAAAGTAAAAAACCACAAAGCAATATATATATAAAACGCTTACGTGGACACAAAATCAGGCCGAATTTGTAAATCGTCGTTTGGCAACACTTCGATCTCGCCCTGGAACATCAACATGCGGTTTGATAAGATTTCAAGCAAACACTATTCTTGCATTGGTTTGAAATATTTTTAAATAAAAAAATTAACGGTCAAAAAATGGATGAATTTTTTACGATGAGTTAAGTCGTGCCGCATCGATTTTAAAACGAAATGGTGGAAAAAGAGAAGACAGGTCGAATGAAAATGCTCAAGAATCGTTCATAAGAAGATCCAGTCGTAATGAACGAGATAGGGTTAAGCGTTTATGTGCACGGAGCGTTTATGTGTTTTCCGAATTACAGGAGCATTATTGTGGTACTATATCAGGACTCTGTTCTTTTTGCCATGTACGTTACTGGGAAGAAGAGTAAATCTGTGACAAATACTCGAATGAGATAATGATAAAAAAATTGCTTTGGAACATCTGTTGAATCCTCCAGAAATATTGAAAGATTTGCTGATCAGTGATGCAATCGAAGGAAGAAACTATTGGACACATATAAGAGAATATAATTCTGCTTTAGCTTTTGCTTCCATGGGAACTCAAATGAAACCTCCTCCTGGAACAGGGCCATATTGCTATAGGATTCATGGTCAGATATACCACATAGTTTCTCCTTTATACAGTGGTCATAACAAACCAGTTATATGTGTTTGATACCAGTGAAGTCACTGAAAACCGCATGGAAAGAAAAGTAGTATGTTTTGCTCTATGTGAGGGAAAGATTGGATTTTATGTTGACAGCAATCAATCCGTTCATCGATTGTCACCTACAGATGCATCGTATAATTGAAGAAAATCCTACTGTTTACGAAGAACTTTTCTAAAGTTCAATTTTCGAGTGTACTTTTTGCCTTACATTTTTTTATTATTTCTTTTATTATTTTATCTTATTTTGGAGTGGACTGAATTTGAATATCGCTGCTTTCAGGCCATTTATTTATTTATTTAGTAAATATCAAATTCTTATTCTGTTTATGTAGCGCATCTTCCAAATTTGAACAATTGTGAGTAAAGCACAATTTTTTTTGAATTTGTTTTTTGTAAATATCAATTTTTTTATTCTGTTTCTATGGTATAGTTTCAAATTTGAAAAATTGTGAGTAAAGCACAATTTTTTAAAAATTTGTTTCGTTGGTGGATGTACATAGTTATTTAAATGAAAGGTTATTTGTGTTTACAAAGAACTTTGATGCAGGGGATTTTCGAGAGTGTACTTTTTGCTTTACTTTTTTTATTTCTTTCATTGTTTTGTCCTATTTTGGGATAAATTGATTCTGAATATATCTGTTGCTAGACTGAAGTGGTTTAGTAGATGGAGAGCGAGAGAAGCGATCAGAGAGGAACTTCATTAGCAGTGCCTGGGAGTTGGTGAGCCTAAGCGAGCAGGGGGTGCAGTCCCCTTGTATATTATATGTTAATATTTACTCGGGGGGAAGCAGTTAATTTAGATATGTTTTTTTATCATTCTATAATTAGAACTATGAAATTGTTTGAAAAGATATTTTCTCATTAAAAAAATGTCACATTCAGCATAACAATGAATGACTTGAATTTGATGCGACACCGTGACGGCTGCTGCCATTAAAAGGTACCAATTTCTAAAATAGTTTATTGCAATATATATTATATATTATTGTTCGGATACAAATATATTACAATTCACAATTGTTACATTAACCAGTTAACTGTTTTTGACGAGTATACTCGTCATGGAAGAAGTACAACATTTTGCGTTATGACGAATTTATTCAAAGATAAATATCATATTTATATAATAATTGCTTAATTATTAAATTTATTATTAAGTATTTATTACATTTATATAATATATATGTTTATAATAATTTAGATACGCCTTTTCAGAAGGGGCGAAACAATTAATTGGTTAAACAATTAAAAAAAAAAGACCCGCATGATTTCATGGACAAAAGGTGAAAATTTTTCTGAAAAGAAAGGGTCAAATTTGCTCATTTACAATATTTCCATAATACTGATTGGATTTCGCATTTATCTTTTCCGGACAAGGTAAATACTCCTTATATAATTCCAAGAAATTAAATGTCTTTTGATTCTCAAGGATGAAGTAGAAAATTACTCATTTCTGAAAACTTAATGCGTGCATTTGACATATACGAGTCAATTTGGTAATACGAGTAATTGTCCTCTCTCATTCTCTATTATTGTGAAAGATTTTATTTACTGTCTGGTTTTTCTCTTTCCGCAGAATACTAAAGGAATTCATTTGTATTCTGTTTAAGCAAAGCAAAAGATGATGAAACTGGAACCCAAGCGAACAAAGACAATAACGAATCTGCCAAATCATCAGTTCTGATGTAAACATCCTCTTTTATGAATTTCGTTTAATGATGATTTCTTAATTTCAGTTTCAAAAGAATGTTGAATCTTTCCGCGATTGCAAAATAGATATTTTACTTATTGCCTCTGATAATTTCATTTTTTAAAATTCATAGAATCTTTTAAAGAGAAGAGACTTATTCACTATTATTTGTTGTTTAGGCAATAAATATTAATTATCATGTTTAATAAATCAGTTATCAATAATATGAATGTGCTGGGAAACACAAAAATGTTACACATTTATAGGAATCTATGTTCAATACTGAAATACAGCAGACTCCATTGCAGAAGCAAACATTTAAAATACAACATAACAATGTAACTTGATTATCTCACAACGATTCGGCATATAGTATGGAACAAAATATCATATTCTCACTTTAAAAGAGATTAATTCTATAAATTTCTTTATATTTTTCACTTTCTCGTGGACGAATATTAAAAAAAAAAGTTTTATAATCATAAAATACAAAAGTGGGCCACGATATTTGGAAGAAAATCTATGTTTTATAATTCCCTGAGTCCACAAACAAAATCGCATTTAGAATTAATTTTATCTGTCTGTATAACTCAACTCAAAAACAAGTAATGTATATATATATATAATTAAGTCAATTCTTACTTAGGTCAACAAAAAAAATTATTTCAGTTACTTTTTATTAAATAATTACAATTAATATAAATACTTATACATATGACTGAATTAAAATATTTAGTGGCAAAAATTTTTTAGTTGAATTCTTACTTATTTTCATATATTATTTATATATATCTTATATTATTTATGATCGGGTGCCGCGTCAGTAATCTCAGAACTTGGCAACAATTTGCCAACATGACGACGGATTTGGCGACTTTGGTGACTTTGGCGACCAAATAGAAAATTACTTGACAAATTTAATTAATGAATTAATATTTGAAAAAACTGTATTAACATCAAGTATCATCCGCAACAAGTTTAAAAAAATCTATTTGAACTTGAGTGGATGAATGAAAAGTATTTTATTAACGATTGAAAATTCGAACAAGATATATATATATATATATATATATATATATATATATATATATATATATATATATATATATATATATATATATATATATATATATATATATATATATATATATATATATATATATATATATATATATATATATATATATATATATATATATATATATATATATATATATATATATATATATATATATATATATATATATATATATATATATATATATATACGGGGGGGAGTGTGAACTAATAGTAGGAATTCAATAAAATACGGCAACTCAAAAATAAAATAAGCTATACAGATGAAATTTGGCGTGAAATCTTTCTAAGATCTAGAACTGTAAATTCTTTGGGATTTCTTTTCTTTCTTTCTTTTTGGATTTTGAGCCAAATCTATAGAAGAGTTTACCCGTTTGTCTGTCTCACGATAATTTAAAAACAGAATAAGCTAGATTATTGAAATATAATATGTACAATTAATACTAAAATTTCAATTTGCATTCAGTTTTGTAACCACTCAGCCAAAGTAAAGAAGTCCAATTGCGTATATGAAACTTTTCTTTATTATGAAATTTTGCTTAAAATACGTCGTATTTGTACAAATACTTCGCGTATTTGTACAAGGAATACTGAAGAGAGAGGAATACTGAAACATGGCAATTCATTAAAATCTCGAATTCGAATTTTTTTGGCGATTACAGTACTTTCTCGTTGGACATTTTTTATACGAGAAAATAATCAGTAGGTGCGGTCTTCCCAATATTTTCTCACATAATCTTTAAAACAGGTATTATCGCCATCCTCCGCAAAAAAAAAAAAAAAAAAAAAAAAAAAAAAAGAACTGCTGTCCTTGGGTAAAACAGAGAACGCATTGTATTTTGGGGTACAATGGTTATGAAATATTAACCTTTGGTGTGAATTTAGCGAATTTATGGTGTGATCCTTGGAGATTTACTTAGAGATTAATTCCTGGTAGGATTTAATAATACTCACAACTTGAATTTGTATTTTAGACACGTTTTTCTCTACCGTTTGAAACAAAAATTTGACACAAAATTGCATTTGTGTCAAACAAAATTTCATACCAAATTTGATATATTTAAGTTATTATGCTTTTGAATGATCACTTTTACATATTGCTGAAGGTGCAGACAGAAAGACACTCAACCCATAGTCGGATTTGGCACAAAATAGGTGTCTGCATTATAGATTTTACATCTCTGTGTCGAATTTTTTACATATAGCTTTCTTCGCTTTCTAGTTGTCGTGTTATATTTAAACACGAAATAAATGGACTTCGTCTGAATGAAATGAGCTCGAAAGTGGATAGAAATCTGCAAATTTGATCTGAAAGCAGTATACCAGATTTCATCCATCTAGCTCATATCGCTTTTGAGTTATCTTCGTCACATAAAGGTGGAAATTTTCCAAAAATGTGTTTTTGCGAACTCAAGAAGTTCTAAATCTCGAATTCGAATTTTTTTACCATTGCAGCACTCTTTCTGTATATCGTACACGATAAAGTAAAAAGGCTCAAAGTAAAATTAAATGTGGAAGAACAATAAGATGCTTATAAAATCCGAAAGAACTCCGTAAATGAAGTTCTGCTACGGCTGCCGTCACTTTGTTCCATCTCCACTCTTCCATTCAGGGCGCCAATCGAAGGGCAGACATTTTTGGTCTTGGTGAGTCGCCAAGGAAACAATGGCGCAGTTGGATATTGTTCTTCCCTCCCTGAGGTAATTAACCTCCCAAGAGGAGATCAAGAATACCTCCCCGCAGCCTTTCCCACCGGTCTGGCACAGGCAGACGAGTTTTGACGATGGAATTTGCAAACACCCTAATTATCTCCGGGAAGTGCGCATCACGAAAGAGTTCCAAATTTTCGAAGGGCTTCGCTTCAACTATAAATTAAACACGATAAAAAAAATGAAAAGATTTCCAGAAGAAAAGAAAGCTAGCAATTTTTTATATAAATGATATTAAAGTAATTTATACCTTTGGATAATGATGATTCAATGAGAAATGCTTATTATCTTTTAAGAAAATTCGTTGCATTCTTATTTTAAATAACAAATGAGTGTTTATTCATTTTTTACCTCATGTGGTATAAATTTATTATTTGGATTGTTTAGGTGCATTAATACGTTGCTTTAACCTAATTAAATCAATGTCTCATTTCGAAATTATACCAGAATTATGTTTGGATGTACCTCGTAATATAAAACTATAGTAATGACGTCCGAGCAAGAATTTCACACATTAAGTTCTCTGCCATCCCAATATACATGTCGATGGTAAAACACATGAAAATAAATGGAAAGAATCATCTCATTTTTTTCACCAATTTGTATTATTAGTAATAGTATAATTTTTTAGTAGGTTCCCCCAGTCTATTTTCTGAAGGTCTAAATGTTTTATGAGGCCTTTATATGTCATCGTTAAATTTTAATGCGAGGGGTAAATTATGTTACTTATGTATATTTATAGGAAGTATTTTTAATAAGTTAATTTAATTAATTTTAAGTATTTTAATTCATTTAAATTTATCAATTTAATAAAAGTATTTTAATTCATTTAAATTTATCAATTTAATAAAAGTATTTTAATTTAAATACTTTGATTAATTAACTGAATTAATTTTTTAAATTAAAAATTGGGCGCTTAATTACCCGAAGTAATTACATGTTCCAGTAAAAAAAACCCAACGGGAATAGTCTTCACGAATTTCTCTTGCATATTTTCTTTTTAAATATTATTCTCTCTCTCCAACCTCTGATAAAGCCCCGTAAAAGTAAGGGTGAAATAATCTTTACATCAAAATGAATACATATTTTGGAAGAAATGTGCCAAATGGAAGTTCTATATGTAAACATGATTATTATGAATTCATGATTATTATGAAAAACTGAAGCAATTTAAATCATTGGAATCAAGTGCATGGCGTTTACATAACAATTGACATCTACATCAAATATTAGAATGAATCCGTTCATTAGAGGACATCTGCAGCCCTAGACTCCGCACATTACGAGGTCTCTCTTTTAACTAACTACCCAGTTTAGTCTCCTATTTCAAAACATCCTTAGCTTAATCAGCATGGTAATGATTTATTTCAGGCTAACCACCTTTGGCGAACATCTGGTTCGAAAGAGATATTGGTTATATTTCATTTCAGTTCAATCGGTTCGATGTAACTTTTCTTCTGTAATGGGCCGCGGTGCCCTGGTGGTGAGGTCTTGGCTTCGGAACCGGAGGGTTTTAGGTTCAAGATCCTTTCCCACTGAAGAACCGTTCGTAAGAATCTGCCGGGACCAAACGATTTCCCTCTTGCGTGGTGTGGAAGTTTGGAAAAGGAGATGCTAGTTCAGGTGTCGTCCTCGTCGTCTGACTGCAGTTCAAAATGACGAGGTCCATTCCATATAGCCTTGGTGTTGCTTTAAAACGGGATCTTAATATAACCAAACAAACTAATGTCTGTAATTCCATCAACTTGTCAGATATTAAAGCTGTGTTATTTTAGTAAACTTATATATGTTCTACTCATTGTGGATATGAGCTATTCAAAAGGAGACTAATTCCATGACATTATAGCGCTATTGGTTCCAGTTCATCTCTAAGTTTATTTAGCGATATTGTAAATTTACTTTTTTTATTCATTCTGTAAACTGCATAAACATTAAACAGGATTCTTCATTAGCTTTTGACAATAGAAGAGAATCACACCGATCAAATATTTGATGAAGCAAGGATTTCGGTTTCATTTGCAACAATGAAAATATTGCTGTGAAATATACTTAAAAATATGTTTAGAAGTTAATTAAATCTAGGCTAAAGAATTTTACAGCAACGAAATCAACATCATTAAAAAGATAATTTTTTGAACTTTAAAAAGATTTAAAAATCATTCGTGTGCGAGAATAATATTTGGAAGTTACGGAGAAAAAAAACTTCAAAATCTAGCTTTTAAAAAGCCTCTATTGGAATTAAGGAGGAAAATAGACTTACCCCTCCCCCCTCCCTACCTCTGAGTTCGAAAAATAAAAATAACTTAAAAAATGAAAAAAAAATCGAAAATCTAGGGTTGGGGGGTTCATAATTTTGTCTAAAATTTCATTTGTCACCTTATAAGTAATTTCTTACCAAAGAGAAAATTGTAAGAATAAGAATGTCTGCTGTCTTCGAAATAATGGCGGATTTCGCTATGTTTGTGCATTTTATTTCAACCGTTACAGACTTCCCCACCCACTCATTTCCAAAACAGCTGGGAAGTTCAAAGCGGTAGGAAATAGCCTGTTTAAGTAGCACGTGATGTAATCGTGGACCGGATAGAACCAGTTCTCGGTGACTGAGGAAGAATGAATTGTCAAAACGAAACTAGTTCCGAGTCACCTTTCATTTCCATGAACTGAGTACAGGAAACTCGATTCTTTGCAGCTGAACGATTTTTTTTTTTTTTTTTTTGTCCTTTATTGTGATTTATTATTCCGAGTGACGGATGAATAATGCACCAATCAGAGCAATTTAAAAAAATTGAAGAGTTGCGCAGTATGTTTTTACTGGATATTGACAGCGTTGCTACCAAACTAAACTAAACTGCATGATATGGATAGCTAGATTTATTTCCTATTTAATTATTTTCCTTCAGACCTGAATATATCAGCTCATTTTGACTTACGAAGAACGCGAATTGTGTTATCAACGTTATTTTTTTAAATATACTTAAAGTTTATTTTTTGTTTCCAATTTTATACTTTTATGGAATTTGTATCAATCGTAATTAAAAATTTTAGTTGTTTTTGATGGCAAAAAGAATTTTTCGCATCATAACTTTTTTATGAATGAACCGAAATTGAAATGAAATATTATTTAGTTCACTTTAAATTTCAAAAATTTTAGCTCCAAATCAATTTTGCTAAGTTTAAAAATTATTAACTAATAAAAATTTTAATTTGTAAAAAACGAAAGAGAGAAATATTTGAAAATTAAACTTAGAAAAAATAAATCACATTAACATTTTCTAACATTTGACGAAATTACTAGTTGCTGATTGTCATAACATCTTAACTTTTTGGCATAGACCCAGAATGCAAATTCGTTGGAATAAATGTGAGATGTTTTCTTTTCTTTTCTTTTTTTTTTCAAAAGACGATTTTAAATTCTTTGTTTGCTTTAACCTTTCCTTCTCTTTTAAGCGCGATATTTTTTTTATATGATTTTATTCATTCAGTCGTTTCTGGTCAACAAAATGTTCTCAACGGGATTGTATGGAATGTGCAGTTTTTAAAAGGTTAAGAATTCTAATTGACTTAAAGCTTTACATATCGACTCCCATTGCACGCGTTTTTTAGGTATTTGTTTCCTGCCAATTCTGGTCTTGATAAAATGTGCACTGATTTGGAAGGGTTCATAGCCAGTTACTTTTAAATTTCTTGACCATAAAGTACTTTTAAAAAATTCATAAATATGATTGCAAGTAATGTGAAGAATCAAGAGACAGGCATACCAAAGAAACAAAAATTTAGTGGACAGTGTCAGTCACATCAATATTTCATATTTATGTGGTGTGACCATTTGGAATAAAGATTTAATTATTCTTCTTCATGATTTCAAGCCTTCTTCCGCTGTATAACCTTAACCTTAAATTGGCTACTCTGATCAGCCGGAAGGCATATAGAAAATCCTGAATGCCTGGACTGCCGCAACAGCAATATTGGTGAGAACTGTGGTTGAGTCCTAAGGCTCATCACCGGTCACGTTACAGCCCTTCCCTTGGGAAGTACGTCCCGTTATCGATGGGAGCAGCCAAACCTCCACCTTTTTCTATATTCACCAGAGTGGCGTGATCTAACAACCAAGTCGGAAGCTTCTCATCCTCAATTGCAGGGTGCCCCCTCTGGGATAATACTTCTGCTGGATAAAGAAATCTAATTTAATCCACCCTTCTTCTAGAAGTCCCATCCATGAACTTTTTTGAAGAGCACATAGAAAGTTTTCAAAGGCTACCATGCAGATCATGGTGATTGGAGAGCATCCATATTCTGCTGAAAATAATTCATGGACTTCACGTTTTCTTTTTTCAGAAAAACAAATTTCGTACTCTTTTTTTTTTTTTTTTTTTTTCTTTGTATACTAATCACTCCAGTCTCAACAAAGCTGAAAATAGGTTTTAAAAGAAATTTCATTTGCTCTAATTAAGGTTTGAGAATATCAGACTCCTTTTTGTATTTCCAGGCTAAAATCTTCTGCTTCAGGCCAAAGAAAGCTGTTAAGGAGTTTCTAGAGACAAGTCAAGGTGTTTCTTGAAAAAAAAAAAAAAAAAAGACAAGTGTTTATTATCTTTTTTTTCTTCTTCTTTTTTTTACGTTTTTATATACGTAGTATAGAGAAAGTATAGTAATCGTCAAAAAAATTCAAATTCAAGATTTTGACGAATCTCCACGTTTTAGACCTCCCTTCGAAAAGCACATTTCGGGAAATTATACGTCTGTCTGTCCGTCTGTAACAAAGATAACTAAAAAAGTACTTTGAGTTAGATGAATGAAATTTGGTACACCGTCTTTTTTACATCAACTTTGTAGATTTTTATCGAATTTTGGACAAAATTCGTTCAGAGGAAGTCTATCTATCCGACTGTTCGAATATTAGTTAACTCGATAACTACAAAACGAAGAGAGATAGATGGATGAGATTCGCCACACTTATTATATCTATGGTGTAGACACCTATCAAATTTTGAGAAAAATTCAATGAGGGGATAACCATCTGTTGTTCTGTACTTTCAGACATATATAAACGTTATAACTCAAAAGAGCAGTGACTTAAATACATCCAATTTGGTATGGAATTTTGTGAAGTGTTATTTTGTGTTTTAATCGGTTTGGAAAAATGCGTCTACAGCACAGATTGGATTTTCAAATATATTAACTGTATGTCAAGGACAAACAGCCAAAAACTTGTCAAAGATCACTCTATAGATTATTAAAGATGCTAAATTTATGCAAAAGGCAAAATATTGGGTATCTATTGTGTTCCAATTCCATGCAAGGCATTGAATTGGCGTAACTCCTTTATTACAGAGTATACAAGAAAGATTTAGGGAGACCAGTACTGCTGGTTTAAGTACTAAAGTGGTGACGAAAGTTAATTGCAGTAGAAATTGATTTTTCTTATTTTTTACATCCTTTCTTGCAAATCCATTTATGAATAATTCTCTTTTTCTATTTCGTATACGATAAAGTAAAAACATATCTTTATTTGAATTTATATAAATGAATTCATAAACCTATGAATAATATCCTCAGCATATTTATTGCTAAGTATTTTTATAAATTCCTATTCAAAAACGCAAAAAACTTTTTAAGATTGCTATATTATATGAAATGTGAGGAAAAAAACTTCATTTCGCATAAAACTGCTTTTGCAAAAGGAAAATAATATCATTTTAATGAGTGTTAGCAGTAAGAGCTATTGGTTGCAGGAAAAAAAATCCTACTTCCATTTTCCAAGTACGAAGAATCATTATCATCTTCTGAAGAGACAATGGAAAAACTGTTTTCTTAAAATTGGAGACAGGAACTGACATTGCCATAGCCTTTTAGCGGATACAGCGGAAATGCACACCTGTCAAAGAATGTTTCTAGAGAAAATGAGGCATAAAACAGGATCTGTCTGGAATCATACATATCGTTTATTGACAGTATCTGCAGGTGAATATCAGTAGCTGTTAAATAAACATATTTATTTCTTCAATAGTCTATACTTCGCATATCAAATGTATATCTCTGATCATAGCGGATTGTCATTTTAACAAACGATAATCATAAAATTCTCATATAATAGATATATAAGCATGGCTGTAAAATATTGTTTTTCATGAACTAACAAAATAAACATCAAGTCTTTGAAAAGGGCGGTTCGACAGATAAAAAAAAAGAGAAATTAAAATGTGTTCAAAAATTCCAGTAAAAGTGCTTCATCGACTTTATCATATATTTTTACAAAATGGAGCATTTTGTATTTAACTTCGTAATATTATGCATTTCAAATCATCGAATTTACTACGAATGAATGAGTTGGAATCTTTCCTTCTGCTGTCAATACCACATATCAAAATTCATTCATTCAGTTTGTTTGATTTTCCAGTGATCGCTTTCATATCTACACGTAAAGACATACCTACAGTCAATAATCCTAAGAAGAAGTTATTCAAAATTTGATAAACAGCTGCACTTCTGGTGAGAAAATAAAATACAAAATGTCATCCATCTAGCTTTGCTTTGGGAAATGCTTCAACATATTCATGAATAGGCAGAATTAAATTCTTTGACCGATATTGACCAAAATATGCTATACATCCATAATCATACTAATAAAATCATATGTTATGTTTATTTAATATAACTTGATACGTTTCTGAGTTATTTTATTCTCATGAAGACGGACGTACAGACAGTCAATTTCGTCCATAATTTGATGGAAATCTACAATTTTTGTATTAAGACGGCATTCCATACGTTTCGCTTTTTGCCCTTTCGAGTCAAGTCGCTCTACCGCAGACAAACACAAACTCTAAAAAAATTGTTTTCTGAAAGGGATTTCTAAAATGTAAAGATTCATTAAAATCTAGCTGGCGAATTTTTTTGTCGGTAACAATTCTTTCAATTGGTATACTTCATATTGTAAAAAGTTTTAAAATGTATCTTTTACTTCCTAAAATCAAAATTTTTTTACAATAATCACTCATTTATAGACATTATTTTTTATTTAATATTTTCTATACTTCAGTAACAATTAAACTTGATAACATGGAAAGAATCATTTCTTTTAAATGCATACGAATTCTACATACGAATTTCACATATTTACTGTTCATTGATTTATGAGAAAATAATTTAGGTTTAAACATCAATAAAAATGTTTGGTGTAATAAAACTCAATACCTAAAAATGAAGGTTATTAAATTTCTTGATTAAATTCTAAAAGTTTTAGGATGCGCAGAAACATGAAATATGTCATTCATCTGTGGTGCGGTCTTTCCTAAATGTCCACAACTATTGAGTTGTCGTTTATTGTAATAGTTTATCTTTATCTGAAAAACTGGTTTCTTGTATTATTTTATCGAGTTATGCTAAAAATCTCAACGTTTCATTAAAAATCTGCTTTCACAAAAGCCATTTAAAAATAATTTAAAAAGAAGTTATTTAAAGATCAAAATACCACAAAGATTATTGTTATATCACCTTTCTTGAATAAAATGCAAGATTTCCCAAAAAAATTATAACTTCTTTGGACAGCTATTTCTTAAACAATTGATAACGAAATTTCATAATTGAAGGTTATGAACTTAGAATGACGAATTTATTGAACACAAATGTAGACTTTTCTCGATTATCAAAAATTTGTTTTAATATAATCTGACTGTTTTTATTTTTATAGTTCTTTTTTTACATTAAAACGATATTTATTCATAAATAATGGTTTCATATCTAGTCATAATTGTAGCTATTTGGCAACCAATAATAATCGTTTGCTAGTGATATACCGTTTAATGAATATTAACTGTACAAAGAAATCTATCAAACGGTTATTATTGGTTAAAACTTTCGTGAGAATATTGTGACTGGTCATGAAAATTGAAATTATTATAGATGTGCATTATATCATTCAACAGATGTTTGGAAATGAAGAATGGTAGTTTCAACACTATTAGAATCTCTTATTTTTAGCGGGATGAAAGCTTGTTTTGATAAAATTCTGGTTAAGTGATGAAGATAGCATTGAATTCCATCCATGCTCATCTGATCTCACTTCAATGGATTTCTTTATGATGGAGATGTAATTAAATAATTTATTTAAGAATACACTCTACAGAAAAATCCAATTACCGTTCTGCGCAATTGCATATTAATAAAAGAAAATGCAGAAAAGAAAGAAAAATAAATCACAATATAAAATATAAGGGAAAATTTACATGTCACAGAATAATACAGTCATCAAATAAAAGAGCATTCCAATAATTCCAAGGTTTAAAAATTTAAAAGAATTTATTTTTTAATCTCCCTTTTTAAAAATATTTAAAGAACATAAAATGCATTAAGATCTTTAGACTATTTATTTAAACGTTTATAAAATTCTTATAAATAATAATTATCAACAAAATTAAATTTAATAAAAAAAAATTCTGGAATCCTTCTTTTTTCACTCAAATTTCTTGCCAGCATGATAAAAAGAATACAGTTGAGTATTTAAGGATAATTAATCCTATTATTAATAACTGTACAAAAAGTAGTATGCAGTACATACTTGTATGCATCTCAAACGATGATTGCTATAAAATTTAAGCAGGTAAATATAAAATATATGCAGAGAAAAAATCTGATTTGTTCCAGGAAATTAGTAACACCTGAATTTATTTTGAATTTATTCAAGCATACTACAACTATGTTTTATTATAAGAACATTAGATACAGTCTAGAGTCTTAATAATAAATAAAAACAAATAATTTTTCACAAAGTTAATAAGATTAATCTAAAATAAATCATTAAAACGTTAAAAAAAATTTGAAATATGAAATGAAATTTATCAGTTTATTGAAACAATGATTTAATAATGTGATGATTAAAAACCATCACATGAACAAATAGTTTACAATTTGAAATTGTTCACAGAATAAAATTCTTAACATATTTAACAATTTATAACTATATATAAATTGGTGAAAATAAATTTTATATATATATATTTGAACTAAACCAAAATAAATTTTTAAAAAACTAGTGCTGATAAATTAACCAAACTCTTAAAAATTGATTGTTCCTTAAAAACAACAAAGTAAAGATATCACTTTCAAAGCAGCATTTCTTCTATCCTTTACAAGAGACAAAGAGAAAAACAACAATAAAATTTGACATTATATATAAATTAAATTCTTGACATATTTAACAATTTATTAGTATATATATTGTATATATAATATGTTTGAATAGAAGTAAAAAATAAATAAATTTAAGAAAAAAACAGTGCTGATAAATTAATAAAATTCTTAAAATGAATTGCTCCTTGAAGAAGACAAAGTAAAGGTATCACTTTCTAAACAGCATTTCTTTACCCTTTACAGGAAGCAAAGATAAAAACAACAATTTATAACTGCATATAAATAGCAATTTATAACTGCATATAAATTTTTGAAAATAAATTATATATACATAATATTTTGAATTGAAACCAAAAAATTAAGTTTAAAAAATTATGTTCATAAATTAACCAAATTCGTAAAATGGATTGTTCCTTGAGGATGACAAATTAAAGGAATTTCTTTCTAAGCAGCGTTTCTTTTTCCCTTTACAAGAGGCAAAGAGAAAAAGAACAAGCAAAAAGTTCTAAGTGATCACTTTTCTCGGCAAGAAAATCCAACCTCATTTTCCTCCTACATTCTGCATTTCCAAGTAGCTGACGTCATACGCGAGAAACATGATGCAGGCGTACAACTACTCTCTAGTTGCATCCTTGCAGACAGCTGTCATCGGTTTCGTCTGCTTTTCTAAGCGCGGAAAACATAAAAACAGTTTTATTGAACATTCAGACAGCTATTTCATAATTTAAACTTGAAACTATTGAAACAAATAGCTATCACAATCTTGTTTTGATTCCATTAAAGTTAAAACAGACGGCGATTAAAATCACAGACGACTTAATGAAAATACATGGGGGAAAAAGATGGTTGTTTATTATTATTTCGTGTAATTCCAAACAGAACAAAGCGAATTCATCTGACTAAAAATTAATTTGATTGTCATTTGAATCGGATTCATTTGAATTTTCGTCCTTGTAAAAAATACGTCTTGACCAGCTGGACATCTGCCAAGGATATTTCAGAGAAATACAATAGACGTAAATTGGTTTTTCTTGGAAATAATCGATTGCTTCCTTTAAACGTTTAAAGCTATTTCTTTGTTCTATACAAACATAGATGAATCAAAATAAGATGTTACTTTGTAAAACTTTATTACTGAATTTAAATTCAGAATCGAAAAAAATATTTACCAAAAAGGGAAAAAGAAATTTAATGAAAGATTCCCTTAAATTGATTAAATAAATTTTATTTATCATGTCAAATTAGTCTATCTGCAAGATTGGCTTTAAAAAAATAGACAAATTAAATTGTTCATTAATATTGAGAAAAAATTTACAAATGGAAATCATTTTAATAATTTTTTTTCCATAATTCTAATAATGGAAGTCATTTTAAATTAATTTCATGTATTAAAATAATTATACAGGTTTATAATAATTATTTGTAATAATTTTATTTATTTATATGAGCAAAAATTAGTTTTTCTAAGAATTATTGTTTAATTAATTTATTTAGAATAATAATTCTCAATTTACTTCAGAATTAAAATTCTGTTCTATAATACCAAACGATTTTGGTAAAATTAATGTTCTAGACTTTTATAAGTTAAGAATTCTTAACGTATAAAATTCGTAAAGAAATAAAATAAATTTTATAAGTCTAGACAATTATTTTGAGCCTGATGCCAGGCATAATCATGATGGAAAGGTCGCCATGCAGAATAAAGTATTCATGGATTTTGCAGTATAGTACCAAAAAAAATCTGCTGTCCAACTAAACTTGTTCAGAATTTTAAAAGCAGTTCTGATGACGCAATTATTCGTGTTCAATAAAATGTTTTTTTTTTTTTTTTTTTTTTCCTCATTGGACAACTTTCAACCTAGCTAATTGACTCAATGCGTATGTCGAATTTACTGAGAATTCGTCTTCAAAGACTTTTTACCCTGTGTTGAACTTTCACTTGTGAATTTTTCTTTTGTAACGCCTACGGGTAATGCCAGAGTACACGCACGGTTTCATTTAAATGTGTGTCACGTGAAAAGCGGCTGAAAGAATAGCATAATTGAGGTTACGGACTCTTATTTCTAGGAATAAAAGAGCTGCACTGTATCGAATCTGCGCAGAGAAGTAAGAAAATGAATAAGTAACTGAACAAGATCTGCGAAGCATGAAAAAAATATGGCAGCTTAAAAATATCTTTCGAAACTTTCAAATTTAGTATTTTTATCAAATCAAGATTAGAATGTCGAAAACGCTAAGAAAGGTTATAGTACGACATTCGTCTTTCTCATTTGTTTCATAATAGCTAAAAAAATTGAGGAAGGCTATTTTTTTTTCTATATAAACAGAATACAAAGATAAGATATTGTAAATTTCAAGGAATCACGAGAAAAAGCTTTGATTTATGTCAATCTAACATCTGCATCTATCAGTGAATACAGTAATTTGGAAACAAAATTAAATAAAAAAAAAGAAGTTATTTCTTATATAAACATAATGCAAAGATAAAGTAACGTGAATGCTAAATATTTGATCTTGAAATTTCTGTAAATTTTTATGTTTTAGAATTCCCGAGTAAAAATTCATAATTATGTACATTTAATTGTCTGTCCATAGTCTTATCTAGCAGTAAATATGGTTGTTTAGAAACCGAATGAAACTAAAAAAATAAGGAATTAAACCATTTTTGTTTCTTTTGTAAGTTGATTCAAAGATAAAGTATTGTTAGTAATAAAAATGCTGTCTCGAAATTTCGATAAATATGTATGTTTTAGTGATTTCGAGCAAATACTTTGAAACATGTTGGTATAACAATTTGTAATTTTTTAAAAAAACCTATTAGTGAAAACGTAGATATAGAAACGAAACGAAACAAAATACATAATAGAAATTTGAAAGTTGCAATTCAAATATTTAACAAAATCCATCAAAGATTTCTTTCGACTCTCTGTACGTCTGTTTGTGTGTGTAAAAAAATAGTTCACAATTACGAAGAGTTAAATGAATGAAATTTGGCGCATGGTTTTATCACCAGAATCTTAAATCTCCCTCATATTTTGAACCAGGAGTGTCAAACTCTGAACTGTCTATCAGTTTATTTATTCTTGTGTATGTAAGCGCGTTTACTAAAAAAAATGCAGCAATCTAAGTTTGGGGATTTTTATGATTTTTCTACTAAATTTGTAATGAATTTAGAATTTTTAACCCGTTTTGTCAACGGGAAGACTCGAGTCTCTTCACAATATAACAAAATTAAATATAAAAAATGCCATCTTGTCAACAGAAAATCTAAAGGAAAAAAAACATTAGTTTTTACAAAAATATGTAAATAATCTAATGGAGTTCGCACACTCACTGTGCCACATATTGTCATAATATTCAGATCACAATTTTGTCATTAATAATAGTGACATTACATTTGTCATTTTATTTTGATGCCGCTATTGTGACATTAAAATAAACTGACACAAAATAAATGACAATAGACATGAAATAGTTGCAAATGTTTATACAATCGAATATGTGCATTATAAAATTCAATTCAAAATTTTAATTAAGACTGCCATTATGTGATGTAAGCTTGAACTGACAATTGTTGAATAGACTTTGCTGAAAACAAGGGCGCAACAATTCTTTTTTTATTTGAATTCTTAAATATTAAACAGTTCAAATATTAACAGTTCAAACAAATTAATATAAAATTTCTATAAAACTTCATTCACACAATGAAAGTTTTATAGAAAAACTAAACCTTCTTTTCATAGTTTTAAATTATATTTTTGGAGAACAGATTAATCACTTTGACTTTTGATTGACTTTTTAAATAATGAATATGGAATAATAGAATCAGAGCCATTATCCATTTGGCGACGAAGCCAATTTTAGCGATAGTTAAACTTTCTTTTAAAGACTATTCATTTCTTTTAATGCTTGTTTTCTTTGACTTAATGGGATGTCAGCCTTCTCCAAAGCATTTCTAGTAATATTTTATAGCTTCGTTGATTAGTGAGACATTGAACCAAGCGCACTGTAAAAAAAACCTTCAGTGAAGCAATCTGAAACGTTCTTATAGTAATTTGTTTCAGTTTCAAAGTTGCCATTAAGCAGAAAGTAATAACAACGATTTGTTTTCTAAGTACGTGTTTTAGCCCACGATAGCTAATTTTTTTAGAAAACTCATTCACATATAAATGAAACACAAATTCTTGGATTGTATCTCCATTGCTTTATTCTCAACATTCACAACACACACTAAAACGGGTTATATCATTTCACCACTTGGTGGCGCTACAAAATTAGTAGATGGAGCGTTCTGCTGACTTATTGGCTCCAACAGTCCGCACCCCCTTGAAATATCATTTCAAAATCTACCTCAACATTACAGAAATAAAACTTTAACACATTACTTAATTAGACAATGCAAAAATTCAACAATTGTCTTGCACAAGATACAAAAAATATTACACTTTTAAAATAAATTGAATATTGTATACAAAACAATTCTGAAAAAAAAGATGTATGATCAATATGTACGATGAACAACTTAAATATACATTATATATCATTTTAAATACTAAATACAATAATTAATTACACCAGATATACATTGATTTTATTCACATGGTAGTAACAAATCTTTGAAATTGCTCTTTTCGTACCTCCTTGTGAGTTTTTATAAGTACTACTCTGACATTGCCATCTAATCCATAAATTAAATCTTGTATTCTTCCCATTGTCCGCTGGCAAGGGGGAAGATTATCATCTTTTAAAAGACCATAGACATAGAACCGCGACTCCTTTGAAACGTTTTGTTTCGCAAACTGCCATTTGTGTCTAGCTTGCAAATTATTTAAGTATTCTATTTTTTCAAAATTATTTGGACCATTTTGCTCAATCTTTTCCATTGAGATGAAAGGTTATCTTTTCTCTCTGAATAATCTGGATCAGGAATGCTATTTATTGGATGGCCGATGAGAAAATGGCCTGGGGTCAACATTTCAAAATTGTTTGGATCTGATGACAAAGATATCAGTGGACGACTGTTTAGAATATTTTCAATTTGAATAACAATAGTCAAAAACTGTTCCATTGTTAAACGCGCATTACCAACAACTCTCTTTAAATGGTGTTTGAAAGATTTAACGCCCGCCTCCCATAAACCCCGAAGTTAGATGACCTTGGTTGAATAAATTTCCATGTCACTTTTCAGTTGTTAAGTAATTAGCTAGTGGAGCATGTGACCTAACTCCTCATACTCCTTCAGAAAGTCAGAATACAGTTTCAGATATTTTTGGTCTCTAGACAGGCGAGTCCACAGCAATTCGAGTCGTTTTAGAGCAACATCCCTTGAATTCCCTAGACATGATCAGTGCTCTTTCAATGGCATCGCCACAGCATATTTTCCTGTCTCATCTCTTCCATATGTTCGCGCATAATGCTCCTCACAAATGCCATTCTCTTTACTTTTAGGTAATTCATTACCTATTTCCTCAACTCCCAAAATTTTCTTAAGTTTGAATTTAATCCTTCTGCTCCACATATTAAACCGCAATAGTTAGAATTTAATTTAACTGAACTCGAAACGCTACCTCCTACAATATACCCAAATACAGAGTCCTGTAACACGCCAAATTCTCATTTTTAGCATTTAATTTTCCCAACTTTATTATTTCATAAAAGTATTCAGCGCCAATAAAAAATATCTATTTTGCCCGGAATATTAAAATTAGAATCCGCAAGGTCAATAGATTCTGGAATCTGTACATGCATATTTATCATCTTATTTGGTATTAAATTTGTTATTTTGGATACCACTAACATCGAAATATTTCTTTCGAAACTTTTTACTGGACACAGTTGCTGTAACTCTGAGATTAACTACCAGCGAGGCGTTATTAATACAGGAAATAGCTTGATTTATTTTTTCACTTTTGAGTTGTAGTCTCTACATACAATTCTGACTCATAAAGCAGCACTGCGAGCCGTTATCCAAAAGGCACCTTACTTCCTGCCATTGCGAACATCTATCTATCTTTCATTAAACATCTTACAGTAGACAAAACTACATTTTTATTTACGATTAGATTTGTTGCAACGAGAGACCTACTCCAATCATTGAGGGAAACCGAGCCTTGCTCCGAATTTTTCCCCTCCGATTGCGAATTATTTATGACTTCAGCGGTTTTTACAATCGTCGACGAAACATTTTTTGTTTCTTTCGAAAAGTGCATTAACTTATTATGAGCTTTGCCACAGAAACAATTTCTATATGAACACTTTTTAATGCTGCAATTAGACGATAAACATTTGAAGCAGGCGTTTTCATTTTTCACTATATCAACGCGTTCAAGAACCGAAAGTCTCTTAAATTGAGGACAAGCATACAACGGATGATTTTCACTCTTTAGACGTAAATCGCAATTTTTATTTTTCATTTCATTAAAAAAATACTCTTGATGCCGGCTTAAATTTATTGCTATAATTTTGCCCTCTTCTCGTCTCATTAATGATTTTTCCTTTGGAAGCAAAATACAGATGACATTCTTTCCCTAACTCGAGAGGTGTAAACCACTTTTGATTGTGTCTAATATTAATATGAGTTGCTGTTTCTTTGTCCAGCGTTTGGAATAATTTATCCGAAACTATCCATTGTTTTAGGGTCTCAAAATCTGTAACATCCCTTAATTTTAAATAATATTCAAAACTCGTCATTAAGCGTGACGCGAATTGCACATGTGTTTCCTTATCTCTAGAAGCATATCTAAAATTCTCTAAAACCGCTTGCGCTGTTGGCTCGAATTCTCTTAGTACAATTGATTTAATTTCTTCATAATTATTTAAGTCTTTCTCAGCAATATAAGTTAGGATATTAGAAGCTCTTTCTCCAAATTAATTTAATAAAATCTCCGCTTTAAATTTCTCAGGAACCTTTTTAGTACTAAGTGCTCTCTCTAACGAAGTAAAAAAGAAACCCCAATCCTGAGCTTTTCTCGGTGGTTTAATACAGAATATTCTCACAGACTTTAATAAGCTCTCCAGAGACTTTTCTGGTTCGGTTTTACACTCTACATTAACGGAAGTCTGAGTACTATTTTTATTAGCCCTTAATTGCACTAATTGTAATTCTATTTTAGTTCTCTCTAATCTAAGACGCTCTAGTTCTATTTCACTATCCTGATCGGATTTTTGGTTTCTGTTACCTATTACTCGATCTACAGCATCTTTCGCAACTTCGCTGTTATTCTTGAATACATCACTCTCCTCAATTAAACGCTTTATTTCACTCTTTTTCAAGCCTTCCGCAACAACCAAACCTATCTCCTCGGCAACGAGTTTTAATTCATCTTTCTTTAATTTTTCAAAACCCGCCATTTTAAATATATAATTCAAAACAATTCAAGAGAACAATATTATCACAATTTTATTCTAAACTCATTAAAACAAAATCAATTTCTTCTCGGGAAATTAATTATAACTTATCAAAAACCAAATTAACTTCATCTTGGGAAATTAATTAGTTAATAACTCAAAGGATAATATTCCGCATACCTCTTTGCTGGGACTGCTGTCACTCCACAACAGAATTATCATTCTTGGTATTTTCGCACCAAGTTAGTCATCATCGACGATATCTCCACTAATAAATCACACATTTCAAATAATAAATCACTATACAATAGATGCATAGGCGTCTCCGGCTCGACGGACCATGTTTTGGCCCACGATAGCTCAATTTTTAGAAAACTCATTCACATATAAATGAAACACAAACTCTTAGACTGTATCTCCATTGCTTTATTCTCAACACTCACAACACACACTAAAAAGGGTTATATCATTTCATCACTTGGTGACGCTACAAAACTGGCAGGTAGAGCGTTCTGCTAACTTATTGGCGCCAACAGTAAGTTAGCGTAATATATTCTAAATAGATAGATAAATTCTATTAATAGAGTATGCCAACTCCTTATAATCCTGAAAAAAGAATATTTAAACGTAAACACTTTTTTTTTTCGTTTTTGTTGTTTTTAATGCTTTTAAGGAATTTGGTAATCAAGACCAAATTCATTTGAAAATTTTCCAGCTTGAAAAATAAATTTTTTCCGAAGAAAATGGCACGATGACGATACGAATTATACAATTTAATAACGATAATTTTTTTTAAAATTTACCTTTTTTTAATAAATTTTCTTTTCAAGGTTAATCATCAATATAAACAAAAATACTAATCAATTATTCAAATGGAAGACCTAGTATTATTTTCCCTTTGTATTAGTTCTTAAAATTTCGATATCTGTTGTTAAATTTTAATAAATTTATTGCATGAATAACAGCAACATAACTCATCCGAAAAGCACATATATTAAAAGTGAAAGAACTATCTCATTCAAAAATAGATTCTACTATGCTATATATTGTTTCTAAATCTTATTGTGAGGCAAACGTCCTCTTCCTCTCGTTGTTGTGGCATGGCATGGTTTAAAGCACGTGGGTTTTACTCAGTTGCGATCTCCAACATTTGATATTGAATCAAAGTTCACAAATTTTATTTCCAGCAATTCACATGTAATATCAATGCAGACCATTAATCTAATATGCCCAATAGGTACAGTAATAAAAAAAAATCCAAGTTTTAAAATTAATTGTTAAAGATAATTTTCAAGCGAATAGTGAAAAGCGTCTTTTTTAACTTGCAAATGAAATTCATCTTCAAGTTAAAGAAAAAAAGTCTGGGAAAATTCTGGAAAAAAGTCTAAAAGAAAAAAAAACTATGGAGCTGAAAGGAATATATATTATTGTCTCCTCAAACTGATCAAATTCTACCCCCAAATATTATATAAATGTTTTCCTGCAAGAAATAGAACTTCACAACGAAAATAGTTTTACAGAACCTAACATTTCCGAGGAATCAAATGAACAAACATTACATTCTGTAGCTCAGTGAGTGACGTCACATTCAGCCCGCTGACGTCGGTAGCAGAGATCTGACTTCCGAACAGAGGGTGGTAGCTAAACATAGCGTGACTATAGAAGGGGCAAGCAATTATAAAAAGAATTAATGTAACCAATGGGTAGCAAAGAAAAATGTGTAGTCATTTCTATTTTTAGCGTTAACAAATTCTCCTAATCATATGAGAATTCTCACATTTTTTTTCTCGAATGGGTATTTAGCAGTAATTTAAAACACAGCTAGAGTGCCATCATTCTCAGTGAACTAGTTTTATATTTATGTGAGACACACGAAAATTCAGATTTTAAATAATATATTATTACATAGTGCAGTTGTTGATTATTATAGTCTGAATGATTATTTCATTGACTGAAATAATTTCTAAATCTTTTCTTCCATAAGTCTGGTTTTTATACTTGAACTGTAAATAAATTCTACAGATTTTTATTTATCTGAAACTTTGTCTAATTTTTTTCATTTATTATTATTATTATTGTTAGAACCATTTCTTTTTCCTAAGCCTAGTTTAATTTGCATCCATTTCTTACATTTATAACATGTTAACTAAATTTAAACAGTTAAATATCAATTTAATCCAAAGTATAAATTTCATTAATATTCCTTTAAATCTTCAGGAAAGTATCAAGATTCCTTTCTGCAATATAAAATAATCCACTTCTTTTTTTACTTTTAGAAAAATTAGCAAAAAAAAAAAAGTGTTAAAAACTATTCTAAAAAAACTTTTTAACAGATATATATTATATTTAGACTTTTAATATGTAATTAAATATCAAAAATTAAAAATTTCTCCCGAATTTCCTGCATTAGCTCGTAAAAATGTCAACATGCTAACTTCAACATGTATCTAACATATGGTATATGGAAAATGAATTTAAAAATTGTTTAAGACTTTGAAAATGCATATAGACTCATTAAACAAGGAAAAAAACTGAAGCAATTGGTAACCTATTCAATATGGTCGCAGTGGTGAAATACGAATTATTCCCAAATGAGTATTAATGATTGTCATTTATTTATCGTAGATTATTTCTTATTCTTTAAAATTTAGCGAATACTACGTACACCAATGTGCTGAAGCAGAAAATTTAGGCCTCAAAAGCACATCACATAGCACGACTTTTTGCTTAAAAGTTTTCTTCCTCATATAGCCACATTTAGTTTGTAATTTAAAATGCAAAATGAAGATTTGCAAAAAGGTTTTTCTAATAAAAATTGATTTCCTCTTTCGCATTATAATTTCGAAAATCTTGAAATAAATGTGAGGAAACACAGGCATAACAATGCTTGAGAGGCAATGATAAACACCAAATCAGCCATTGGACAGTTCATAAGACGATAACGCCATTTTACAGGACAAGTTCCTGATTTCTACAGCTAAAAGCTTTGTTCTATAAATCAGAAAAAGAAATAATTTAATTTCCTTAAGATCCAATGAATTTCTCAACTTTAAAATTTAAATTAAAACCATCTGGAGTCGGTTTCTCTAAACTTTCTCACATAGTTCAAAATGAATATGTTACCCTTTCTCCTGACAGTATAAAAATTGTGAATCCTGAATGAGATTTTAAATGCCACGAATCATTTTTATTTTCCATGAAATGAGAGTTTTGTTCTTCGTAGTATAGTGGGGAAATCCGGCAGACATTTTTAAAGCTTTCCATTAGAATGCAAAATGTGATACGAAACTACAAAATACAAACGATTCATGTCAAATCGCATATCAAATTCCATTTCTACAAGTTGCTGCGGTTTCGATTTGCTGCTTTGACATACATGTTAATATGTAGACGGCTTGCTCTTTTGATGGATACGATCTAAAATTTAATGCATATCTACGCTTCAGATGCCAAAACTGTGCACTAAATTTTACTCCTTTAACTCTTTACGCTTGTAATTACCATGTTCACTTGCATTTGGACAGACAGACGGACAAATTTCTTGCTGATTAATTTTGTTCAAAAGTTGATAGTCATCTAAAAATTCAACGGAATTCAGTAGTTGGATGGATGTCTAGAATGTATTGCCATTCTAGAGGCCAGACTGTTTGACTTACAGCTCCAAAATCGGAAGATGGGAATGTACCCGTCAGAGATATTTTTTAAAAATTTTAATAATTAAAAATTAGGTAGAATTTTTCGAATGTTTTTCGCTATAACTTTTAAAAATATTATTGCATAAAAAATTATTTTACACCACTTCAAAATTCAATAATTGTCTTTATATTTTCTCGTATACAAAATTTTAGAAAACATTGTAATCGTCATAAAATTTCGAACTCGAGACTTCCACGAATCTCCCCGTTTTAGACCTTTCGAAGTACGAAAAACACATTTTTTGCCATTATGACTGTTTGCCTGTGACAAAAATAACATAAAAACGATTGGAGAGATGAAATTTGGTATGTTTTGTAGATTTCCATCAAATAATCTATAATAATCGAATCGATCAAATAATCTATAATAATCGATTTCTATCAAATTTAGTAAATTGTATATTTTTATCAAATTTAAAACGAGATCCATTCAGAGCCACTTTGTCCATTTCGATCGTTCGAATATAAATTTGGAAGACAGATTAATAAAATTTGGTATCTAGATTTAATATCTAAATTAGATTACTTAACAAATTCGGAATCAAATTCATCAAGGGGTTGACTTTCTATTGTTCTGTATTTCCACGTGCATGTAAACTCCACAACTCAGAAAACCAACGACTTAATATATGAAATTCTATATGTGATTTTATGACTACAGTGTTAGCTCTGCGTCAGTTGCTGGTTTCAAAACATCACTACTAAAATACAGATACGGTTTCCAAATACATTTTACTAAATTGACTAATCGCCAAAAATCAAACAATAGAATTCAATAAAAATGCATGAAATTGCATTCTACAATTTAATGCAATTGCAATAAAAATGCATGGATTGCATGGCAATCATGAAATGCATGCATGATTGCCACGAATCATCATGGCAATTATCTATATTTCGCAACTACTGTTCTCCAGTATCATGCAAGAAATTTGCGACCTTAACTAAGGTTTACAATCTTATGCTGAGGAAATGTGATATGAAGGGGATAAGAAAATATGCGAGAAAATGTTAGGGAGACAACTCTTATTAGTTAATATATTATTTTGTCAACAAATTTTTGCTTAAATTTACAAATTTTTTTAAAATATTTTTTGTCTGATTTTCTTCACTAGATTGTATTATTGCTCAAAAATTCAACTGTTTTCCTTTTCTGACTAAGCATTTAATCGTGTGGTTTTCTTCCCTTGTTGGTAGCTAAAGGACAAGGTTCTGCTTAACCCTTTTATTTCCGAAAGACAATATATCGTCGTTCGCAACACTTGCGATAAGTGTCAGCGAAGATATATCATTGTTTAGACGATGGCAACTTACTTTTCTAAAATATATAATTAGTATTAATTTATTCTGCCTTTATTTCGTAATATGCTCCTTTTTTAATTTTCCGAACACTATTATCACGTGAGAACAGTTAGGTTCCATTAAAAACATAAATTTCAAGTACCAACTTATTGGAAGCGACAAAATAGCGATCCAGCTTAGCGGTATCGAACCCGGTACCTCTCGTAAGTCAAGCGAGCCTCTACCATCTGAGCTACGTCGCTACAGTAGAGAATTGTGAACGAAGCTTACAATTTTTTAAAAAAATGGCAAATTCAGTTAATCTAATCGACATTAAAAAGCGATAAAGTATTAGCAAGTGCTAACATTACGAAGAAATTTAAAAGATAGCATATCTAATTCTTTCCCATGACTTATGTTGCTTGCGAGCTAAAAGAGTGATAAGGACGCTTCATATTTTTTTTCCTGCTTTTAGGTCTTTAATTCATAATTAATTTTTATAAATATTATTCAAATTTGATTTTTTTTTGCAAATTCACAAACAGATGGTGTTATTCATACGGAATCCAAATTTAATTAATTTATTCTATCAATAGATATTTACTTCCGAAAATATTAAAGTAGAGTATTATTACTAACTACATGCATAAGTACTAATTTTAAAAACTCTAGCAAATCAAGAAGGGATTGAAATATCGATTTCAAAATGTACATGTTTGCATTATGAAACATGTCAAGTTAAAAACAAGCATTATAAAGCCGCTGTATATTTAGCTTTTCCTTCTTTTTTCCATTGTATTTGTATACAATGCAGCGTTTTTATGCTGCAGTCCGTAGTATAGTAGTGAAGAGAATCGGATAAGCAATTCGAACTTCTTTCTAGTACCATTTGTCCAAAATCGAATACATATTTAGGATTTTGATATGAGACCCCTTACCAAGTGACATTTATCGTATATATTGTGTTTTGAAGCTATCAAGTGTATGTGTGTGTGTGTGCGTGCGCGTGTGTGTACCCTCTCAAGACTGTAAACGTCACAAGCACTCAAATCATTATCTTCAGAGCCCGCAAATGAGTGCTTTGTGTTTTCTAGTATAGAGGAGAAAAGAGAGGAGAATATATATTTTTGGACAAATTTTTTAACCGGTTAAAACTAAAATTTTATACAGAATTACAATTTTAATAACAAGATTGCTTACCCATTTTCATTCACCTAAGTAGTTTCGTTTTTGAGTTGCTACAATTATAAACTTTCAACAGATGATCAATATATTAATAGCCTTTATGCAAGTCAATATATTTATTCGAAGATTGAATTTTATAAATCATCACTTTATGGAAAAACTCTTATTATTTAGTCTCTCCTGGACAGCAATTAAATTCATCTCACAGCAGTGCTGATATCTTTAAGAATCTCAAAGGCATTTATTGAAATTTTAATAAAAATTATCTTATATAGCTGACCTCAAAACCCGAATTATATTGAGCAATGTTTATGTGCAGTTAAACATTGTTTTCTCCAAATATTCATATTTTATCGAATATTCAAAGTATTTTATTTGAATTTTTAATATAGTGCTTTGCTGGCATACTGTTTCATATTCTGTAAGTTTTAAGTAAATTAGTTCATCTGGATGTTATAAACAAAAAATATGTTCAAAAAGCTGTGGAAGATATAAAAAAAATATTTGGGATGAATTTTTGTAAACATCTTATACTTTCCAAATATACATGTAAGTGTTATGCCTAGCAAATAAAATGATTGAGGAAAGTAGCATAATTATGAACCTTCTCTGAAACGAGTTCAGTTCGAGTCATTTTTTTTTTCAATTTTAGGACTATCCCCTAACTGAGCTTATGATTGATGTCCTCTTCGCTGTAAAATAAAGTTCAAACATATTCTTTACATGATCGAAGTTCAAGGGCAATTCATCCTGGTTTCTTGAAAAAAATTTCTAAAAAAATCTCTATATCAGAAACTAATTCAATACGTTTGCTGTAATATTATATATACATTAATATGAGAAACAGTGAAAAATGCGCTGAACTCAATTCAGTTGCATTTATTAAGGCAACATTATTCTTCCGCTATCTGTTCATCACTTTATATTCGTCTCCTCCTCAGCACATGCACTCACTCATCCTGTTTAAAGGCGAAGATCAGCCGCCAACTCGTCAAAGCCACGCTATACATGCATGAATATACAAACATGTAGGAGTACATGACCTCGGCTTTTTCAAATGCTAACACAATACTATGCATTTTGTGTTAAACTTTCTTTTTACTCTCTTAATGATTTTTGAAATGATAACTCTCTCTATTTTTTTAAAATTTTATTATAATATTTCAATTTTACATCGACAACAATACATTTGTTCAAAAAAATGAGTGAATTTATTCTTCGGTACTTTTTATCAAAGAGATTTTTAATTTTTCAATTTCAATAATTTTAATTTAAAACAAAACTCAACTGACACATATTGTCGCTATTTAAGGATTCAATTCTTCATTTAGTACACAGCAAAGATTCCCAAACATTCTTAAATATTGTGAGTCACATTTTAGAAATTGAATCTGTAAAGATCCACTTTTATCTTATCCCCTTGTATCATTTTAAAGGAAAATGAGGAAAAAACATTATTAAAGATAATTTTACAAAAAATATTTCTAATACACAATTTAAAGAATATATTAAGCCTACATCACGTTTTCCGGAATTGGGAAAAATTACATATACATTAAAGCTCAACACCATCGTACAGCTCCATTACTCCAAGTCAGTGCTTGCACCAGCTTATTGGATGTGACAAAATAGCGAACCAGCTTAAGGTATCGAACTCGGTATCTTTCGGCAGTCAAGCGAGCCTCTACTATTTGAATCGCTACAGCAGAGAATCACGGACGAAGCATTCCAATTTTGCAAAACGATATCAATTTCTATTAATTTAATCTACGTTAATGAGGGGCAAAATATTAGCAAGAGCTAGTAGTACAAAGAAATTTAAAAGATATTATATCCAATTATCTATCCTTATCAAAAATTGACTCATGACGTACAGTTTGGAAATTATTCCTGGTGTGGAGAATATAGTATTGCTGCATGTATGCCTCATTTTCACCTCTCCTTTTTGACTTGTTGAGTCCACGACTTGATATGCACCTACATGTATGAAGTTAAGCCTTTGCGCTTAATTTGAATTTTCCCAAAAATGAATTCTCCATCTTCTTATCTTCTTAGTATTTTCAATAATCAAAATTAAATAAATAAATAAATAATATGACAAAATTATGCACCGTCTTGAATAGTGCTTGAGAGGAGATATCCTTGGATAAAGGTAACATATCGCACATTCTTCACATTCTGTTCAATATCTACAATCCCAAAAATAAAGAACAAAAAGCCAAATAGATATGGCTGGTTTCAATTTTGAGTTATAATATTCAAAAACATTTGAATATTTGAATGGGCTGGGGAATCCCCTTCGTAATGCCTTATGTTTTCGCAGCTGTTTTATTTATGGACCATTTGTAATTGACTTTATTACAAATAGTTATCACATTAGTAGCTTTTAAACTCTTGAACCATTTTTGTCAAAATGAGTAGATTTTAAATAGTTTAGAATTTCTTTTACTAACATTTTATGTTATCATATATCCATATATATATTCGTCGCATATTTGGTGCAGCAAGGCCAAATTTGCCTCTTACGCTATTAAAAATCCAACTTCCATATCCAGTTTCAACTCCAACGCATTTGGACGGACTGACATACAGATTTCTAGTATATGGATTTCTATATTTTGATTGAAATTTACAATTTTGAAGCTAAAGCAAAGTGAGGTTCATCTGGCTGACTTTTCTCGTTTCTGGCATCTGGTCACGGGCAAACTAAAAACAAATAAATAACGAGAGGTCTCCCCAAAATTTTCTCTCATATAAGTTTTATCCCTGAGAATAGCTTGCATGGCACTGGAGAGCAATAGTTAAGAAATATTAATCTTTGCTTTGGCGTGAATTTAGAATTTTTACTGAGTCTATCGTGTCAGCCTTGGCGAGTTTTTCAGTGATTAATCCCTGGGATGCGGTTAATGGTATCTGAAAATCGAATTTTTATTTTAAACACGTTTTTTCCCTTCGATCGAAATAAAAATTTGATATAAAACTATAATTATACATAATATACCATACCAAATTTGATATATTTAAGTAACTGTGCTTTTCAGTCGCCGTTTTTACATGCTTCTGTTGTTGTTGTTGTTGCTAATCTCCATGGTCTGACTTAGTCAGACCAAATCCAAAAATCCGTTGACAAGAAGAAAGTCAAAAACGAGGAAGGGAGAAGAATAAATTTATCCCCAATGAAATCCTAAACAGTCCAGAATATGTTCAGCAGAGGCCTGATGCTGGCAGCATTTCGGGCAAAGAGGGTAAGATTTTTCACCCTGAGAAAAGAAAAGACATTTTAGGTGGCCACTGGCAAGGCGCGACAGGCAAGTGTTGGTTTTTCTATCACAAGGAAGATTTAAGGACTGCCCCGGCTTATTGGCTCTATACCAATCATGAGAAGGGGGAACCATCCAATTCTTCTTATTTAGGAATTTCGCCTGAGAGAACAGTTCTAAGTATGTGAGCTCAGCAGAAGATGAAGTCGCTAGGCTGCTTCCTTTCTTTGCAAGCCTGTCTGCTATTTCGTTACCAAGTAGATCCACATGAGATGGGATCCACTGGAAATGAATATCATGTTGAAGTGAAATCAGCTTCAACTTCTGAAGAATAGACAAACTTGCTTTATCTCCAACATAGGTCCAATTGTTAAGGTGTTCCATTGAGCTGCGGCTATCAGTAAGAATCCAAATGTTCTTATAATTATTTTCGTGTAAAATTTTCTTAAGTTCTAAGTTTCTAAATGTATAGACAGACAGACGGTCAATCCCTTATTAGATTTGGCTCAAAATTTGAGAAGTATCTAGATTATAGATGTTATTGCTGCGCATCGAACTTTATCTATCTAGTTTTCTTCGTTTTGTAATTATCATGTTAACATATATTCGAACAGTCGGACAGACAGACTTCCTCTGAGCGTATTTTGAAAATTTGATAGTAATCGTCAAATTTGGTATATAAAGTCCTTGTGCCAATTTCCATCCATCTAGATCAAAGTGTTTTGGGGTCCTCTTTGTCAATGACAGACAGATGGGTGGACATTTTCCAAAAATATGTTTTTCGATCTCAGGGGTATCAAAAACATGGAGAATTCTTTAGAATCACGATTTCGAATTTTTTGACCATTGTTATACTTTCTCTGTACTATGTATAGAACAAAATAAAAATGCTTTAAATGAACTCAAGAAGTTTAAAATGTGAAGATTCATCAAAATATGAAATTTTTAGGTGACACTATTTTTTCTTTCTATACTTTGTATTGGATTAAAAAGATAAAATTTCATATAAAAGCTGAAATATAGAAAAAAACTCAACTGACGTAGCAATATTTTAAATTCTTTTTAATCTATTTTTATCACCATTTGTTTTAATTTACTCACAAAAGAATTGCTTGAGATACCTTTGATTAACGAATGTTTTCAAAGTGCTTGCCAATTTTTCAGTTAATACATTGTTAGCACAGTGGTTGATCCTGATTTATTGTTCTCTTTGAGTGGAAGATCGCCAAAAGTTACACTTGGAAAAATAAGACGCCATACGACTTTCAGTTTGGGATGCAGCATCATTCTGTCAAGTGATAACTTTGTGTTTAAAACAAATAATTAGCAAATAAAAGACAAAGATATTTAAAAATTTTATAACAGAAAAGGATTTAAAATATTTTAAATTAAAAAGCTAAATATTAAACTGTTCATATATTGCAGATTTTGTCTTTGTTTGTAGAGAGTCAACCAAGCTTTTACAAACATTTTTTTAAAAATCACACACAAAAAAAATAATAAAATAAAATAAAACGTATTCGAACGTTTTGTCCGAAGTCTCATAGCATGATAAAAGATTTTGCCTTGACTCTCATATCTTGTCTTTATCACCTGTTTACCTTGACATCTCCCCCTAACTTAACGCTCTACCTGTTTTAATATAATAATTTTTACATGCGCAACTAATAATAATCATGCCAGCTACAAACATAATTATGATAATCTATATATTTAAAAATTAAATATCTGTTTGAATTTTAAATAATTCCACACTCCATAACGAATTCGAAAAAAATATGGCTTATATATTTCTTAGCATTTAGAAGAATTAACTACGATATCAAAAAAATCTCTATTCCTCTCTAAAGAGAATGAAATTGGGTCTAAAGTTTTTATGCTGCTTTACGAAAACTTCAGGATATATTATAACATATTTTATAACATTTTAAAATTTAAAGAATAATTTTTTAATGACCACGGACCACCATAGAATTTTTTTTTAATTTTTCATCAATTTTTCAAAATTGTTTTAAAACAAATTTGTTTCAATCTCAATTTTTCTGACAAAATCTTAAACGTATTTTATTGTTTAATCAACCACATCTATACTTCGTATGGTTATTGCCAAAATTAAGGTGCTTTATTCAGCTATTTTCATTTTTGTTTCTATTACATAAATAAAGGCAAAAATTTTAATATGCGCTCGCTACTATGCACCATTAAGTACGGTCTTTTGTGCGCAACTCCTTAAACTGTTTGACCTAATTTTGTCTCACATTTTAGAATTTTTAAAATTTTAATGCTCCTAAATGGCATATCATAATTTTATTATTGTTTTTAATTCTATTTCATAGAATAAAATGTTATTAAACTTGATTAGTTTTATTAAATAGTTATATATTTTATTATACCAGCTAATTATACTTTTTATAATATGTCAACGATTATTTCTTTTCAGTTTTACATTTTCTAGCAACAGATTTTTGTCTACTTTTTGAACTTCATAATATATCAATGCCAGGCACTTTTTCTGTTAACGATTCCTCCCTTGTCATCAAGGCTCAAAATTTAAACATTAGTTTTGGGATATTTAGTCAAACATTATAGAAAACCTGCCGGTTTTGGCAAAAAGCTGGTTCGCCTAGCTTATTGATTTTTTAAATTGTTAATCTATTAATATAAAGTGGGTCATTTTTAAAAAAAAAAAATCTCCTTTTTATTTCATAAAACTTAAAAACTCAAAATTGATTTAGTCGATCTATTGGAACTTATTGTGCATGTAAATTAAAAAAGTATATATATTATAAAATAGAAATGAAAATGAAAATCCTACTTCTATTGAGTTGATGTCCAAAGAAAGTAGTTCTTTTTTATTATTATTTTAACACTGATAAAAAGTACACGATTGAATGTTTTAAAGAATGAATTTAAGTTCCATCATTGCATTAAAAACATTATTATTGATTATATATCAAATTAAATTTTTAAAGTTACTGAGACTGAAGAAGAAAATTGTATAAAAATGAAAATGATATGATCAAAGAAGCAATTTTTTTTTAATTTCCGGGTGATGCAAAAAATCATTTTTGTGCGAAAATAGATTTGGAAAACATGAATAATAGACAAGCCATAGCGATTATTTGTTTGGCACGTAAATATGTCCAATGGCAAGATGACAGCTGATTAACAAGGATTAATGATTGCTAACATTTTCAATCAAATATTTTGTGCAATTTTATCTTAATGACTTCCTCGAAAAAATATTTTAAACTTCAAATTTTGGTAGATATGTAACTAATACTATTTTTACAACTTTCGTTCCGTTCTATGTATAGAGTTGTAATAATGATAGATGGACTGCAACCCTATTTTGGTGTAGCACAAGATAAAATCATGTGACTTCGGGAGAGAATTTGTATTCACTGTAACCGCATTCTCCATTATATTTCAATGGCAGATTATTTCTCGCTTTTAACTGTTAAATTTTAAAACTTAGTTAAGCCGTGATTAACTCTTGCCGTGCAATTGGATGCAAAGAAAAATCTTCTAAGGATAGTACTGCACCATTTCACAGCTATGTACAATAAACATATTCTATTTATATCCATTTTAAGTCAGTTTAAAATTTCGTCCTGTATCACTCATCGATTTTGATGTTATAATTGAATAATATTTCATAGCTTGCTTTAGTTAGTGTAATTAATTTAGTTAACTTGTTATTAAGCTTCATTGAAACTGATATAACTGCATTATATTTTGCTACTCGCTTTATTTTAATCTCGAATGTGTTGCACTCGCTTGGCTGCAAGCGTGGCATGATTTTTTTTCTCACCAATACAAGTGTATATATAGAGATTATTGACCGACTAATAATTTTGTATTTATTTTAATGCAAATAAATTTCTTTATAATTTCCAATATGTTGTTTCTTTTTTCAAAATAAATATTCGAATCTTATTATACTGTGAACGATCATTTTCATTATCATTGTGAATGAAATAGTGAAACTAAAACGTATGTTAACGTATGAAAATTTTATATAGTAAAATTTCATAAATGTGCTAGTAATAATTGCATGTTTTTATAAATTTTAATTAAGATCTAAAAAGAAACTAGGGGGTATTCTAAAGATAAAAAAAAACTATTAAAAAAGAAATGTCATCTTTGCAGATAGAAATTTTGTCTGAATGTCAACATTTATTAATAACTTGAGGTATGTACATACCCTAAAATCACCGTTTTGGTAAAAATTTCAAATTTCTTTATTATATTTTATTAAATTCAACACATTTAAGATTCCAAAAATGATTCACTTTTTTTTCAGCGGTAGTTAGAAGTAAAGTCACCGGCAAAATTATAAACCAGAAGTGAAATATTTAAAACTGATTCTAACAAGGGGAAGGCGCGAGGTTTAAAATTGAGTTGGGGATGAGATTTTGTATAATGGTAGTATACATTTAGAATGTTCATTCATGAAAATATTAAGGCTCAATAGCCCTGAAACTTTTAAGATAGCTTGTATACTAATAATGTGCCGAGCGTTCAAAGAGTGTAGTGGTTAGGGCTCTGGCGTAGAATTCACGAGATCCAAGTTTGATTCCGGGTTAGTATTTTTTTTTTTTTTTCCTTCTTCTTCTTCTTTTCTTTCTAAATTATTTCAAAATAATTTAACAGTTTTAATCAATATCTTTTTCATTTTCGTATACAAAAATAAATATTTATTAGCCTAATTCTTGGATTATAATTTAATTTTTAAAAAGAAAAATCGTTATAAATACTAATGCATTTTTTTAAATATTCAGAATATTCAGGGGAAAAAAGATTTAGGTCACTTTTATAATCTGTTTTTATAAAAGTTTTTTTTTATCTGTTTGAGATAATGATAGAAGTATTTGAACATGTAATATAAGTTAAAAGACGTTTTTAGGTAAATAAAAGAAATAAAATGTTTAATTAAAGAAGAAAAATAATCACTTTTAATTAATGCAAAAAATAAACAAAAAAACAAAGTAAAAAACTAAACATGATTTAAATCAACAAACTCAGCTATTGATGTTGTGAAAAAGAAAGATTATTTTTGAAACCAGTTTGCTTAGTAGAATGATAATCTCTAAACAAGAAAAGAAAAAATAAATAAACTTTCCAGGAAATGAAAACCGACCGGACCCAATGCCGGGAAGTAAAAGACTGCGCGACAGATTTTGAGTATGTCAAGATTTGCGATATGGCGCCAAAAAAGGTATTCTTACTCTCAGATTCTCCCTAAGTCACATGACTCATGTTAGGTACCCTTGTTTCAATAAAAAACATACGACTAGCTCCCTCCATTTACATATCATCTCTACGCTTCTATGCTCGTATTAATATTTTCTCTTGATTTTTTTATATTTTTATGCATTCAATTATATCATAGGAAAAAGAAGCGGTGTTTAAAAATCGACACATTATTAAAAATTCTCCTCATTGTTTGATTCCAAAGCTACGCCTTGATTATAAATATAACAGAATTTCAAGAATTTTATTAAAAACATGCCTTGTAGTGAAACTTACTCAAGATAAAAAAAATGAACCAAATCTTTATGCCTTGATTATTAAGAAGGGAGAAAAAAAAAATCCAGGATCGAATATTAGTAGAGTTTTGCTTCAAAAGCGATATGTATATTGATTTAAACTATGCTTAAAATATTTTCAAAAAATAATTAAAAATGAAAAAAAAAAAAAAACGTATGGCAAAAATATTGATATCATTGAAAAGATTTTTTTTTTCAATATTAGGAAGAGGGAAAACTATTATTGCATAGTTATATTTTCGGAAGTTATCAAGCAAAAACTCTAAAATTGCGCTTCATTTTTAATTAACTAAAATTCCAATAAAAAATTTTTTAAAAAATCACTCCAAGGTGTATACTTTACCCTCCAAATATATATGTTCGAAATTTGATAATTAAATCAAACGATCTAGCCTGTTGAATTCCAACACAAGCAAACAGACATATTCATCTTTATTAATAATAGAGACGGAGTTTATGTTCTATATACTATTACTCACATGAACCTTTTTAACGATGTCTCTCAATTTTTATAACAAAGTAAACAAAAAGGTTTTATTACTTTCAGACTGCTAATCAAAGAGTCTACAGTATTTATATTGCAGTTTTATGTTTTCGATATCGATATTCGGTCAATAAAAGAAATGATAGGGTTTTTTTATGTTTATTTTCGGGGTCAATATTTTTTATGTGTAATATTTTTACAAAGAGATCTAAATATTATTTTATTTAATTAGAAACCATTTTATTCTGTCGTCGAATTCACTTTTATATGTTTTTGTATTATCAACACTTGCTTGTATTGCAAGAATCACATTTTCGTAGATGGGATATTAGAGATATCGTAGGATATTAGAGATTCAAAACATTTAATCGTGTCGCAAAGCATATGAAAAAATTGTTTCATTATCACAGTTGGAATTTTTTACAAATGTTTAAAACAGAAATAAGTTTTTTTTTCATTATAAGATCGGTTAATATACATAATTGAATATCTGCTTATGTTATTTTAATAATTGTATAGGAATCCACATCATTTCTTTACGTTTCATTTCGTTTTCATGCCATTTTCTAACTGTTATCAAATGCGGTGAATGAAAAGATAATACTTCGTGCCTTTGTTAAATGGTCACACGAATATGAAGACAATCACAGAACAGTAAAAAGGACGGCGAAGAACTTCTTTAACGTATCGAATCACGTATCGAATTGAATTCAAAATTCGATACTTATTTATAACTTTTCTGCAGATTCAAAATTTATTTATCTTTCAAGCCTTGTTTTTGAATAATCGTGCTCCTATACATAAGAATAGAAAGACTCACGGATATAATTATAAAAAAGAAAAAAAACTTTTCTGTTTTCAAGGTAGCATAAAAAATGAAAATTCGCCCAAACGTTCAAAGCCAAATCTTTTTGTATATTATATTTAAAAAAATAAAATATCCATATGTTTCTTTAGAATCAATAAACTTGTACTAAACTTTCGCACATTCAACATCAACTATTTCAACAACAACAAAAAAAATTGTTGGATTATTGAAATTAGATTAAGCTGGTTCATATGAGAACCAATTTATGTAAATTAGCTGTGTAAAATGGGGGAGGGGGTATAAGAGAGCTACAAATCCATAATGCCTATGAAATTTTAATTTTTCTTTTGTTAACTTAAATTAAAAAATAAATTATGTTTTAATATTAACCAAATATGTTATCTTATATATAAAATATATTATATATATTGTTTGTTCGTATTTTAAGCGCTGCCCTACTTTCCATCCGATGTCGATAAAACTTTGCCAACTTATTGCTTTGAACTTAGAAAATCCATGTTTTTCACATGTATGCTGGATGCAAACGAGGCGGACAACCACGAAATGTATTTGTTTTTGTTGAAGCCGGGGAAACAAAAAAATTGTCTACCCTAAAGCATTTGAATAAGAAAGTCAAAAAATAGAATAAATATTATTTATATTTCTCCTTTATATATAATTAAATTTCAATAATGTGTTCATTGTCGATAGGGAAATAAATATCATTCTTTCTATCATTCCTAATTAAATAAAATTAGCTATTTCAAATTTCAAACAATATTTCCAAAATTATTTTTTCTGTGGCAGTATTGCACCGGGTACCAGCTAGAAAATGATAAGAATTTCAGTCTACAAATACCTCATTCACTGTTGTAATTTTTGTATCGATTGAGAAACAGGTATGGGGCAAAAGAAATAAGGTATTAAAAAAGGTGTACAAGGTATTAAAAATAAAATAACGTTGGATGCAAAAATATAAGAAAATTTGTTGTTTTAATTTCTTTTGATTTTTTTTCTAGAATTCTATGAATACAAAAATTTTGGAATAATAAAATTGGTGTCCTTTTATGAGGCATGTGCATCATGTTCTCACATTGCATTTACTATAGTAGTTACCCCTTCAGCTCATCATTTTAAACTTTGGAGTTTAAAATACCTATTCACGTCGACTGTCGTGAAAAGAGAAACCTTTGTGACCAGACAGTAGAACGAGAGCACATATCCGAGAGTAGATTTCCCTTGACCCGATTACCGATCGTACGACATCATTTATCTGATGCATTTCAATGCAGTTCGAAAAGCTGATTTCAGGTCAATTGGTTCGCCGTAATTCACAAGAGAATTAATAAATTTTGAAGTTTTATTTAAAAATTGAAAGATTGGTTTTCGAAAAAGAAAATTTTTAGTAAACGCTGAATTATTTTGTATGTATGTCATGCAAGCATCAAATAATCGTTTTTTAAACTTTAATGTGATAAATAAGTCGTAGCTGATTCATTAAAATAGGAAGCAAAAATTGCACGATTTAATTCACAAGTCTCTAATCACAATTAAAATGTTCAAAATATCACTTGGTACTCAAAATAGAATATATCATCTAATTATGTTGTAATATAAAGTAAATTATCAAAAGAAAATTTAAAATTATTTATTATTAAATGTTTCATAAAAATATCAATGCGAAATTTATCCCGATTATTTTTGAATGATTTTAAAATCAAATCAAATCAAAATAATGAATCAAAAGGGCAAACGATTCTAAATAATCTGATTATTTTTATGATATTAATTGAAATTGCTGAAATCATATAAAAAATTAAATCAGATAAAACATTTCAAAGAAAGTTTAATTCTGTATTTTAATTCTTTAATTTAACAATTATTCTCATTTATTCAAAAGAATTCGCATTCATAGAAAGCACATAAGAATAAATAGTAAACAATTGTTCCATTTGAAATCAGAATATGAATTACTAATCATCAGAATATAAATTCAGAATCATCAGAAATATAAATTTAAAAAATTGTATTTAAAAATATTTTTCTCTTCGTCTTTAGTTTCATCGTTCGTAAATGTTTTCTCAATACAATCCAAACCATCCAGAAAACCAAAAAAGGCAAGAAAATAGAAAAAAATAAAAACCAAACCGAATGATTTTTTTAAAAATCCCAAATGAAAATATATGTTACATTAATAAAAATAAAAATTAATTTTAAACCGTTGTTAGTGCAACAAAACATATCAATTAAAAGCTAAAAAAAATTATGAAACCAAGCTGTCAAAAAAAGTCGAATTTCCAAAGATTACATTAAGAAAAAGTGGTAAATGTAAAATAAATATTGCAACCGTATTCTTAATGTAATGATGCAAATAAAATAATTTATAAAAGTGAATGTATTCGATATTTTTTTTTTTTTTTTTTTTTTTGTGCTTTGAGATTTCCACACATTTTCGACAGCTGGTTTTCAGCAGATGACGTCAATACTGACATTAGCAAGTGCTGACACACAATTTTCCATTGATTATTTGCAGAACTAAAAAAATTACATGCCATTCATTATCAAGGTTTTTAAATTTTGAAAATGTCTAAGCAGAAAACAAGCAGACATTTGAAGTTCGCATGGAAATATATTACATAATTAAGTAAAATAGATTTTTAAATAGGGATGCAATAACGAATCTATTTCAACGCTTTTTATTTATTTATTTATTTTAATTTTTAGCAGAGTTTGCGATATGAAATAATCTAAAAGAAGAGGTTAACAAAGATAAAAAAAATACTTTAGGCTGAAATATATTTCCTTTGAAAATTCCTTTTAATATGCAAATCAAGATCATTTATTATCAAAAATTAATTTCTTTTGTTCAACTACATTTTTATTGAGTAAAAAAAATTTTTTTTTCAAAGATAGGAAAAGGGTTTTATTTTTTTAAAAATATAGATTGAGAATCTTTGTCCTGTTTGTTTTCTCAAATAATAATAGAAAAAATCGCTTTTTCTTGCTAAACCTCTGTTGTTTAAATTTTCTATAACATTATTTCTTACTACCTAAATTGATCAAAATTGACCATCATCTTAAAAATTTATATATATATATATATATATATATATATATATATATATATATATATATATATATATATATACTTTGAAAGCATTTCATTGTTAATTTTAATTTAACTCGTAAATATTGCATCGTCTTCATACATTTTTTGTTTTAAAAGAAATACATCTCTTATACTCACTTTGAATACAAAATATTTTTTTTAAGTCAAGAAATATATAAATAAGTCGGTAGAATGTTATAACAATGCATTTTTATATCTGAAATAGTGTGCGAATTTTTTTTTAAAAAAAAAGGACATATATGCAGTAGTAGCAGGCAAATGAAGAAAGATTCATTGCGCTTAGTATTAATTTAATTTCTCATAGCGTCACGTTTCTTAAAATTGTTTGATAGTAATATGATTTTTTCGCCTCCCCCCCCCATTTGCGGCTTAGCAAACATAAATGGTGTAGAGGATATGGTAAATTTTTTTTTTCCCCTTCACCTCGCATTTAAAAAAATTATTATATTTGACTTTAAAAAGGGATCTAGACGCACTAGTATTTTGTCTCCATTGCACACTTTAGATATACACTTGCGATTTATATACCTATTCCTTCTTCTGGCGTGACCCGGAGGTCACGCTTCTGGTCGCTACGTAAATGATTTTTTAAGAAAATACCACATATTTCCCCTATTGTATTAATTTAAAAAACTTTAAAAATTATAAAAAAAAAATAATATGTATGTCAATTATAAATTAAACATACTTCTGTAATATTTTAGTATCCATTTATTATTCATTCAGGCTGATATCCATAGAATTAAAACAATAAAAATAGTACGATAATATTTTAGACTTGATTCGTATATAGCACTCATTTGTAAAATTTGTCCTTAATTATATAGTAATGATAACGTGCATACAAAAAATGAATTTAATATCATCGCAATTCAATGAAATTCATTATTGTAAAATATAGAAATATCTTTAAAAACTATTAAAATTAGAGGAAGAAACAATGATAAAATTTTAAAATTTCATCATTTTTGAATAAAATTATTTAAAATAAAATCATTTTTGATAAAAAAAAATGTATTGAATACAGAAGTACAATATATATATACAGAGGAACAAATATTCAACTACATTTCTATTCGAAATCTCAAATGATTATTAAATAGCAGAATGAATTTCATAAATATTTTTATAAATCACTACCAGTTAAATTAGCTGCATCTATGGCATAATTTGAATTCCTTTGCTATTCGTAACCAAATAATCCAGAATTTAAACTATTAAAACTTATGATTTTTTGTTATGCATTTTCTAACTGCAGTTGGAAGGAAAAAGGAAAAACACCCGACCTATAAATTTTCTGTAAATAAACATTTTGCGACAAATGATAATATAATTAATCCAGAAAAGCTGCTTTTTGAATAACAAACGCGTCTTCAGAAAAACAAACAGGATAGTTGATATACTACAGCAGAAAGACGAAAATCAAAAGTGCCATGGAGTATTTACGTAGTAAGTTCGTAGCTGTGGTAATCAAAGCGAAAAAAAAAAAAAAAAAAAAAAAAACGAATATCAATGGAAGAAAATAAAGAGCATCTTCGCCAAGAAGATATTTTTTAAAGATAGTAAGTCTCATTATTAAATGCAATTTCGACCTTCGAATCCACTTGAATTTAACATTAATCATGTAATCGAAAAACCAGTGACGAAGAATGAATCACCTGATGTTCACGTGCATGAATGGGAGGCTGTTACTATAGTGATTACGCAATTCAAAACGCATTTCAGCTTAAATTACAGATTACGGCACTGTTGCGTATTTATCTAATCACACATAAAGATTTGTACAGCTGGTGTGTCCGGTGTTGACGGGTGTAGTATTCTTATCTTCTCACGCGACTTTTTTTATTATTATTATTCTTTCGTAAAGTAGCTATAAAAGGGCCTCGACAGTGAATTGAACAGTTAAATCGAAACCGCAAGGAAGCTTGGAGTTAGTCCAATCCAGTGCAATCGCTGTGTGAGCGAGTCGCATTAGGCAAGAAACTCTCGTAGTAAGAGCGCGAAGCGAAAGCTTACGTTGTATGGGTGAGTATTTAGGAGTTTGACTTTATATTTATAAAATATCTAACAATTGATCTTTTGTGTCTGTGGTGTTTTAAATTTTTTTTTGCGTAAGAATATAATTTTAAGACTTTATATAAATTGATTTGGAGGTAGATATTTCACTTCCATGTGTTAGCATTTCTGACAGCTTTCTAGGATAAAGATTCATCCCCGATTTTGAAAAGCAGAAAAAGATTTTAATATTACTTACCTTTATCTCGATTCTATTTTCAAGATTTTAGCTATGTACTGTTACATAGTTCTGTTCATTTCTGAATGATTTTTTTATCTTTAATTTTAATACATCTATCTAATCCTGTGGTTTATCTATATTTAGTGTAGTGTAGTGGAATTCTGCGAGATGCATTCTTTTCTGCATTGTTGTAACATTGACGCAACATGATGTTCGACATTAATAACCTGTAAGAGTCGACGGTCGTGTTGTCACTGAATTAATATAAAATTAATCGCGATGTTACTAATCCTACTTATTACGCCTTTTCAGCATGATTTGAAATTTCGTAGTAATTTTACTTTTTGAAACTTAGTTTTATGACTTATATATTAGTAAAGAAGCTATGGTTTCATCTACTTGAGCTGTAAAATAATAAGGCACTATTTTACGAATATTTTATGATCGATATCGATGGTACTTTACGGACAAACTTGATGCTAATATTGCATTTAGAAAGACGCCAATACTGAATGTGTCTTTTATGAAGATTGGATTTATTAAAATTTTAAAGAAAGGCGACTAAAAATTAAGTTCGGTTTTGAAATTAGTCTTTAGGCCTAACACGAGGAAGTGTTTATAATTGACTGTTTTTAAATGAAGCATCTTTCAAGTTTTGAAATGCAAAATGCTAATATTTATAATATCATTGAAATGTATTTAAGCAATAACATTTTGAGATTTCACTTCAGCTGTAATTTGACTTTTATATAAACTAATACTTGCCCCCCCCCCTTTTTTTGTTAATTTCTTTAAAATTTAGATAGCAATAAAAAAAATTATGAAATTACATGTATTCAAAGCTCAAAATTAAGAATTTACTTACTGCTTTTGTTAAGAGTGATTGAATCCCTATGCTGTGTGTTTTGTTTGCTAGAGGTACTTGCATAAGGTACTTATAGGCATAACTTTTCTGGGAACTCGCAAAAATCATGCATGTATTTGTTTTGTAGCCATCAGCTAAGTATAGTCCTCTTTCATATATCAACTCTTAAGAAACATGAGTTGTCAGTGTAGTTTTTGAGGAAAGTAGAGAACTTTTCCTACCTTTAATAGGGGAACTCGTATATTTTGCAGTACTTGGATTTTAGTAATTAAAGGGTTAAGTCTTGTAAAATAATCCAGTTGTGTTATCACTTAATTTCTTGTGCTTCAATTTTCTACTTACATTTTACCAGTTATTTTCAGAGCGAGTTAAATAAGGTACAAATGTAGTCTTTTTCTTCTTTTTTTTTTTTTTATAAAGATAGTAATTCTTGATAACTTTAGAAGAAAAAGATTAACAAGTTAAGTTCCTATATGTTTGATTTTTTTTTTTTTTTTTTTTTAAGATGACAGCAGTTCCTGATTTATTTCAACTTGTTTTATACCTTTATTATTAGAATTTACAAATTTTATTTTAAAATAAACGTTAGCTTATATTTAAGGATGTCATTTAAAGGTTTTCACTACAAAATCTAAATCTTGAATGCTTCTTTTTATTTTTACCTGTTAAATTTGTTTTCACTTATTTTGCAATTTACTTTTAAAGGCTTATTTTTAATTGTTTGCAATGATTTTGAATTACAATTAATGTTTATTTCCTTTTTTTTCTCTCTCTCTCTCTCTCAGATACACTAGACGAAAGTTCTAATGGGTCGTTTGTACAGCATTTGAAAAGTTGTACATTAAGTATAGCTGAGAAGTTTGCCGCAGAATGGCCATCTTGACTCGAGGATACCAAGCAATGGGACCCTCCAAACAGGTATGCTTTTGATTCTGTTGTCATAGAATTTTGCATTTCTTTGTTTTGATAAACAAATGTTATGAAAATTACAAACAAATATGATCTAACTATACACTTTATTTATAGTCATTCATGCCGGGATCTTGGAACCAAATTGATCCTACCTGATATCATCTTGAACCTTCAAAATGAAGAATATGAAGTGAGTATATTATCCAACTCTGTGTATATTGTCATTTATTTTTTAAAGTTTTAAATAATGTTTTTATTATCTATTTAAGATAGAAAACAAAGATAAGACTTCAAGATATCCTTCTTAATAATAAAATTGATAAAATATTTAAAGTTTATCATCTTTTTATCCATCTTTTTTTACTAAACTAATCAATTTATTGAAAATATATTTTTCAAAAAATTCTCTTAAAAATTCTTAATTAGATTTAATGTAGGTTGATTGGCTTGAAAAATTATTTCTGAGAGAAAAGTCTGATTGGTTCTCAATCCTTGTATATTGTTTTAAAATAATACAATCTTTTAATCTTAGAAAAAATATTACTTTTATGCTTTATAGATTGAATTAGTAATTTTAAAGTATTAGTGAATTAAAAAAATTTTTTAAATATAAAACCTTTATTTTACCATTTATTTGATATTGCTTTGTTTCATTGTAGGTGAAATTAGATGATTCTAAGGATCAGGGGTCTGACTTAACCCTACCCTTACCTGAGCCAAAATGGGGCAGTGAACCTGACCACCTTGAGTTCTCTTCCCTAGTCACCTTCGAGTTCTTTCTCGAAGAGCTGCGTGACATCCTGGCTTCAGAGTTGGAGAGTCATCCTTACAACACGGTCGGCAGTTTCCTGGCATTCTATGACGCCTTCTTGAAACAAGGACTTTCCCTCACTGAGTTTTATTGCAATTATGATCCTAAAATCCTCCCAGAAAGTTTGTCTTGTGTTGGCCTTGGTTGTTCTCTTATTGAGAACATGAAGTCTGTCATGAGCAATTGCTATCCAGGGCTGAAATCTTCTCTATTCTTAGCCTCTTGTGAAGAAATGGTTTCGGAAATTGATACCTATATCAGTTGTTCACCGCCTTCTCAGAGCCTTAGTGTAAAGGAACATGTCCTGGTAGTTCTCAAAGTCTTGGTGGAAGGTCGAGAAGGTTACATTGTCCTTGATCCAGGGTATCATGTCAACATTCCAGTGATTGTCATGTCTGATGGCTTGTTTCCCAACACTGGCTGGTTCTTGTTGAGTGACACTGAGAAATCTAAGAAGGAGTATAATTATACTGTAGATGGGAGTTATATCCAGTGGCATGTTAAGGAGACTAGGAATGGGAAGGTAAATAGCTGGACCAATCTTGTATATATTGGTCGTAGATTTTTAAGTTATGTGGATGTTTCGGAGAAAAGGAATTTGGTCTTCAATTTCCGCACCATTGTGAAGCGAGATAGGAAACAGCCAGTTGCTGGTCTGTACTGCAATTTAGAAGGTGATGAGAGGTTTACATTCTTTTATTATGATGAGTCTTACAAACGAGTTGAGGTTAAAATTCCATTTGATTATTTCCAAGGAAAAAGGGAGAATAATAAGTTTGAGAGTGCGATTTCCTCTTGTGTTGCTCAGATTGGTTTCAATGAGACTTTAGTGTCTCAGATGGTCGAAGGCATTATTGATGCTTATTTTAACCCTAATTTTATGCCTTTTGTTCGAATGTTAAATGCTGAAATTGACGAAGAATAAAAAGCAATTTGTATTTTTATTTTGTTTATTTTTCATATTAAACAATTTTTTTCCCCTTGGCTCAGTTTTCTTTTTTTGTATTTCTAACATTGGATGCATCAATTACTTTTAATGAAGCTGAATTAAGAATATTTTTTTCTATTACAATCTGATATACATATCCTTTGATATAGATGATTTTTTGATTTAAAAGAAAACATTTTAGTTTAAAGTACCATATCATAATTATTTCATTGATGTATTGGCTGTTATATGTTAAGAAAAAATCAACAATACCACCGTCTTATATGAACAATTTATAAAACTATAATGATAAAGTTTATCATGACCTAGAAGTACTTTAGAATATTAATTGAAATAAGATTTTAACTTCTTTTTGTTCTGCGAGTAACAAAAAACAAACAAACAAAAAAAACATTGAAAGCTTTTGGTATAATTTCAATTTTTTTTAAATGTACATTTCCTAGTTTAGCACAGAAGATATATCATTATGCATGATATTAAACATAATATTCCAATCCTGTACAAAGATGTATAATTGTTGCATTTAGAAGAAAATGTACCAAATTTTTTTTAATTTGCCATTTTACAAGTTGCAGCTCCAACTTAGAAGCTTTTTATGTTTAAACCACAATAATAATAAAAAAAAAAAAAAAATGGGAAGTATAGAAATTCATGGCTCTTGTTTTGTTTTGAGAAAGATCATGCTTTTTTCTGTTAATTGGGTTTAAATATTTTTTAGGGAAACTTAAGAAAACTAGCTTTTATTTTTCTGTTGGTGCTTTTACTTTTTATGCAAGTTAATACATTCTATTTATAACTAGCATTGAATGGTGATATTGAATATTTTACAAGTATACATTAACTCTTAGCTTTATAAAAAAAATAACTGTTAATTTCTTAATCTTGTCATTTTCTTATTGGCCTTTTTATGGTGTGAAAATGCAAATCGTCTTGTAGTTATTGATCATGTAATTATTACATCAATCAATTATTTGTTGCAGTCTTGCATGTATTTTCTTTGTCTTAAAATTTTATTTGAACCATTGAGTTAGATTTTTCTAGTGAAATATTCAATAAATAGGGGTTTAAACATCTGTTCATTTAATAAATTTTGATACAAAGCTTTGAATAGAGATGACTCAATCCATTGCAGAAGTTAATAATTATATATTATAAATAAAATTTGCTGCCCATATAATGAGAGGAGATTAGCTAGTGGGTTAAAAAGTTAGTGCTTGGAAAATTGATATGTGAGATAATAAATATCCTGCATCCTCTTATTCTTATTTAATTGAAATATATCCATTAACTAAGCAATGCATGAAAACTGATCTGGGTGAGGGTCAAGTGAATTTTTGATGAGGCAAGGAATTTTCAAATATAAATATATCTAAAATTACACATTTGAAATATGGTTCTTAACATACCGAAGAGTAAAACAATGTAAGTACAGAAGATAGATACCGAAGCTGTAAAACAATGTAAAGGGTGCAGTTATTTTATTTGTGAGCGAATGAATTCCATTGATCGAAACGTGAATGTCAGATATTTTAACCCTTTTAATGGTGATTATTAACTATCATGTGAAGGTACCGTAATGAATCGACAAATCTGCTATGGTTTTGGAAAAATCTCAAATAAAATAAAAAGTGAGCTTACAAAATTAAAAAAAAAAAAAGGCATATAACGAAATAAAGGGAAAATTAATTATAAATTAAAAGGAGAATAAGCTGTATTTCTTGTTGGAAACTAAGGCATGGCAAATACAAAGGCATATCATAGTGCGGACTAAAACTTGATTTTTAAAAAATTTGTATTGATTCAAATTTTATTAAAATTAAGTAAAAATTATGAAAATAATAGAGAAAATATCATAGAATGGCCCGAAAGTGGCTTATAATTTTTTTTTATTAATTTGAATTACTTATAATGTTTTCGAAGGTGAGAATAAGATGATTTTGCTGCTCTAAAGAACTGTCTTGGGACTTTGAAATATCTATTAAAATTCAGCCAGAATATCCTTGTATCGATTTGCTTATGTAATTTCTCAATAATGGCGCATTTTGTGAAAACACATTTTGAATATTGGGCATCACCCTTTCCTCCGATTGTGCCCAAATTTTTATGAAATTCTACAATTTTAGTGACCATATATCTAATTAAATTTCGCATACCCGAAACAAACAGGCTGGCGGCCCTTTACGCACTGAATTCAGATTAAATATTGATCTACAATTCCAATAATAAATCTATGTACTTAATTTCACTCATTTAGATATTTGAATTGTTCGCTTATGATTTTTACATGGTCGGACGAATAGACAGATTGTGACCAGCATTTGATGGAAAAGCTGAAACTGGTGCCTATAGGTAGCGCGATGCAACTCTGTTCCAAAGCAAGAGAAAGGCATCAAAATCTTGTATTTCTTGACGATCACTCTTTCTCTTTGTATAATTATTATAAAAAGCGAAAAGAAAAAAAGGTTTCCTTTCTTTTAAGAAAACATTCCTTGTTCATTTATTATCTTATTTGCACATATTTGAAACATGTTTGCAAATTCTAGTATTTCGGATTTTTTTTCTTTTCTTTTTAAATGTTCGATTTATAATGAGCGAGTTTGGCCTAATCTACCAAACCAAAGATAACGATAAAGAGCCATGCGAATCATAAAACACTGTAACAAGCTTCTCCTATCTCTTTGCAAGTAAAAGGAATATGCTATCGATTAGGAAAAATCATAATTTAAAAAAGTTTCTGAAAGACTTACGCGTAAAATTAGCATTTTGGAATAGTAGGGTAAATGCTATAAGATGACGAAATGCAACATTGAATTTGAATCGTCAAAAAAGCTGAAATCAAACGCCATTCAAGCTACAATCTGTCAAATTTACCCAAAACATGTCCCTTCCATCTGTTTCCGAATAAGCCTGCAATAAATCCTATCAGTTCAGGAAAAATGTAATCTTTCATTTGCAAAACAACACTGAAATTGGCTTTCTTCAAAATAGACATTCGTTGAAAAGTCAACACATGAAAACATGGCATATAAATTGGATTCTTGCAAATCTGTCAATCTTTTGGATACGAAATTGCCACTCAATTTGTTTTCGTTGAGTTTTTAAATTCATAAAATTGCTTTTTGTATTTCACTGAGTTAGATTCAAGAAGAAAATTTTAAACATCTGACTTAAGGTAGACAGGAAATTCAAGTAAAAGGAAAAATGGCCTCTCGCGAGTTTTCCTTTTTAACAAATGCTGTTTTCAATGACATGTTGCAATGCAAACGAAAGACTAAATCTGTTGAACTGGAACACTGATATGGTATGGCTTATTGTACGCTCATTCGAAAGCTGATGAAATGGACTAGCCTTTGGTAGTTTGACATATTTTTACTAGAACGGTATTTATGGTTATTCAATATTAAAAATTTGACGACAATTAAGTTTTGCATTTCGCTAAGACCCTTCGCTTCGCCCTTGTATCTCGGTTTTAAATGCTGATGAAAATGGTGTCATCTTACTAGATTGCACCAGCTCTTTTAAAACATGCGCTTATTTTAAGTGTAAATCTGTCAGAAGTTTTTTTTAATTAGGATTCTTTCGCCCGATTGGTAACAAATTCATCTTATCCGCAAAAACAAAAATGCAAATTTACACTTTCCTAGTCCTCTTCCATATGTACATTCTATATGGAAGAGCACTAGCATCCCGACTCTCCCTCATTTGCTCTTCTATCATCCTCTTTCGTCTGGCATATGGAGAATCATTTAAAATGCTACTTTGCAATGACAATTTTATAAACTTTCAGTTCAAAACTGGATTTAATGAGTATTTGGGAGCTCTATTTTAATTTCTCGTGCAAGTACACGTTTCAGCTTGTTTTTTCCGCCGTGTAATGATATCATTCCGTGTAATCATTTCGAATTCAAAAAAATTATATAGGCTTTGCATTTCTGTATTGTATGATATTAATGATAAAGGTTCTTCATATTTAGGTTTAATCATATTTTTCAATATATATATATATATATATATCGTTTTGTAAATCGTTTGATGAAACGATATGCTCATGTTTTTTCAATTAATTTTTGGAATATTTCAAATATTCTTTACTATTACTGTACATATTTTTTATTTTTCTCTACTGGCCTGTATATTTATCTCATATAATAGTTAATGGTAATCCTTCATTAGTAGTTAGTAAAGAATTTACAATTTGACTAAACACTTTCTATTAATTTAATTGTGTGTTTTACATTAATTATTAAGAAATGAAAATCTTGATTGCAATGACGTATTCTGTATTAACAAACAAAAGTGAAAATACAAATAAAAATCTAACAGCAAAAATAAGTAAATAAATGATCAAAAAAACAAATAGGAAATCGAAAGTTAAGCGGAGTAAAAAAAGAAAAGCGCTTAAAGAACATTTTTTATTAAAAAGAGAGAGAGAGAAAAGATATAAAACACATGCGAAACAAATACGCAAAAAGCTGCAATTCCAAAAAAATCCTGAAAATAGAATATCAAAAGTGGGAATGAAAAGCATGACAGAAGTGCACAACAAAGCGATCGGCGATAATTTTCAAGGATAATATACATACTACGAATATTATTTAAAGGGCAGAATGAGAAAATAATAACGCATTTATTGACTTCCGTTGGATTTTAAAAGAATGGTCAGATAATATATTGAATGAAGTGTTGAGAAACTTGTTTAAAATGAATACCTTCGAGAACTATAAAAAGCTGTATTCTTTTAACAGTACTTGAGTTCATTACTTCTGACTTGAAGACAGGCTTTTTGAATTCACTGGCACATATCTAGTGTGTGCAGTGCCAAAACCAATTCATCCATTAGTTCAGACGTAATGCCAATCAAAACTAACTGGTAACATGTTAGTCGACATTCAACATAATGTTTACTAAACAAAACTAACCAAAGAGTTTCTAAAAATTCCACATCATACAGTTATAAAAAATTTCACCTGATAACTAAGGCCGCAGTGTCTTGGTGGTAAGGTCTCTTGGCTACTGTACCAGAGGGCTCCAGGTTCGAGACCCAATCCCACCAAAGAACCGTCGTGAAGCGCACCTGTTACATTAAATCCGTCGGGGTTAAATGTCCTTCCGTTCATATAGAAGTTAAGAGAGGGGGGTGCCAGTTTCAAGAGTCATCCTCGACATCTGACCGTGCTTCAAAATTACGAGGTCGCCTCACAGTAGCTTCAGTGTTAAAATAGAGCATTAATATAATCAAACTGAATTCACTGATGATGAACGTATTGTACGAGTACATACATTCCGTGAATATTGTGTGGATAAAAGTTATTATATTGAATTCTAAGCAGACTGTGGGATTAACAGTGAGGTAATTTGAAAAATAAGTCAAAATATTAATTTTTGCATCACATGTATGTATGTAAATCTTCATTCACTAAGGGAAGATAACAATTCTGTCATTTAATTACTGTCTCATTCTACAAACACACTTTCAAGAAAATTGCCGTGAATTCGGAAAACGATGTCTGTATCCCCCTATAATTACGATTATATACAGCATAAATCGTCAGCACATCCGTTTCCTGTTAATGAAATATGCCATTTGTTTAAGAAAGTACCCGAGAGTAAACTTTGTTTTAAGAATTAAAAATTTTTTAGAAAGAATTTTATTTTCTTGCTTGGCATTTTTAGAACTTCACTGATATATCTTAAATATTCAATTTATCTTCCCTTTTTTATTAAGTTGATATTGCATGCGTCGATCAATCAAAGTGAACAACATTATAACTTATTAGCAAATTTTTGTTGAAGTCATAATGATGTGCCACCAGTCAATTATTTACATATGACAGTTGATCTATGTTGAAAAAATTTATATTTTTGAAATAAATGTTTTCATTTAAATTTGTGATTAGTCCCTTTAAATTCATAAATAACCATATCTTTTCAAATTTAGCAGATATGAATGTGAAATTTCGTGTGTGCATCGATGAATATAAGATAAATATTTTACTCTTGCCACTTTTACACTATGAAAAACATTTTTTTGAGAGTAAAAAAATTTTTTTTACTCTCAACCTCCATAGAAGCCAAAGTGTTTTTATGCAATCGCTGACATCATTTAATGAAACTTAGTAATTGGAAGCACGTATCTAGGTGCAATATTTAGAGAAATAAAGCTTGTTGCACTTTTTTGTTACCCCCTGTATTTGTGAATATTATTTAAAATATTACAAATGTGCATGCTAAATGCATAATAAATGGGTGTTTTTATGGTGGGCTAATGGACTTTAAAGGGTGGGCTATTTATGTATACAAAATATGTGGGATGCCACAACAAGTTTGCAACATCTTGTGTCATTTATTTGCATCTGAAGGGAAAAAAACACCAGCATTATAATTGATAATCACAAATCTCCAATACGACTCCTATCAGATTTGAGGCAATAAAACATTCCTTTTACTGATTCAACAAAGAATTAACGTTAAAATTACTATTTTATTAGGAGAGATCAAACAATAAGAGGTGTATTTTACTTTCCCTTACATCGACAATCACTGCTTACATTTGGAAAGAATTTTAATTTGAAAATTTTGCCTGATGAGGGTTATTTTTTCCTTCATTTGTACAGCATTCTATTATACTATGTGTATTTAAGTATAATTTATTTTTTTAATAATAATTATTCAACTTGTAAGGATTTTGAATTGTCATGTATTACTTAAAATAATGTGCACTTTTGTCGAGGTTTGTTTTCCTCATTTTCATGTGTTAATATTTAGGGGTTGCTGATAAACCGTTTCAATTTCTTTTTTTTAAAATTAGTTTTGTATCACTTTTTTTATTAGAATTTATTTGGTAATTGAACAGAAGTAAATTCTGCTCCATCCTCCGAAATGTTAGGCTAATTATTATGTAAACTGAGTTGCTTTTATTAGCTAATTGGCATGAGTACTGAAACTAAGAAGTTCAATCTTGTAAATTTTGAATGAATATGATATCTCAAAGTTTTCACACTACACTAGTCAAAGGATGTCACATTTTGATGGAATTAATATACGTAGAAAATAAGGACAATATTTAGTGAAATTGGGTCTGTCTTACACCATTGATCTTTCAGCCCTGAGGCCTATCGAACTAATACTTTAAACAACAACATTAACAGACAATAAAAAAAAGACCAGTCTTAGAAAGAATATATTTAAGATAACTTATTTAAGATAAAACAATATTTACAAGCAAATATGTACAGATGTTCATTCAGCACCTTCTTGTGACTTGTAGTGCCTGTATTCTGGCTTCAATTCCCAAGTGCTCTTGTGAGGGTTCTTGGCATTGTAGTTGCAGATCTCTTTTAAAATCTCTTTCAGATAAGGCTGCAATTAGAGAAAGAGTAAAATCCATCAAATAATAAATAAATAGAAAAAATATATAAAAATTTAAATTTGTAGAATCAGATTGGAAGCAAATATGAGCATTTGCCTACACTTAAATTGAAAATTTTCAACTTGTGAATACTTCCACAGTTTTATTTAATCCAATAGATTAAATGTTTTAAAAAAATCATTGAATATATATATATATATATATATATATATATATATATATATATCAGATAAAATTATATGCTTATATATATAAATAAGGCATATGACACAAAATATATCATTATATTTTCTTTATATTAACCAGAATGCTCTCATATTCGAGTAAATTTTAATGCAGGGATGAGTTCCAGAACTGAACATTAAATCTAGACATAGTATCATTGTATCTAAATATTCAGTTCATATTACAAGACTTTTAATTAAGAAACGTTGCTCTGATCAAAAACAGATAATACTTCTACAGAATTTATTTCAATTGTATTGACATTAAGACTCAAGATATTACAAGACAACATATAATACAAATCATTTACAATTTAAAGATATAAATCCTATTTCATCTAAACAAATTTTATTTTAATATTTTATCTATTTCTGAGAAAGGCATCATAATGTAATTTTGAAAAATTCAACATTATCTTATAATTTTTTTAAAAAGCACTTTTATTACAATTAATCAAATATTTAAATGAAATACAAAATGCCAAATGTAAAATAAGAAAATATTTTGAATGTGTTAAAAATTTCCTTTCATCCTAATAATTTTAAAGTTATAACTTGCATTTATAACAAATTTCAGCTGCATTCTGAGTTAAATATTGTGCACCAACATAAACAGCTTCTGATTCTTTTAAAAGCTTGAACGTTTATATGAAATTCCTAAGATATTCATGTTTAATAATAAGTTGAAAGATAACAGTTAAAATTGTAAGTTTACTGCTTATTAAAAAATGAGAACTTTTTTAGGATATGGTATTATTATAATTTATATAAAAAAAATGCATTTCAAAGAAAATATCATTTACTTTATAGTTAAAGTAAGGAACTGAAAACTAATTTGGTATAGTACAAAAACATTTAAAATAAAAAGAAAATTTCATATCCCCATGAGCAGATGGTATTACTTATTCATTAAAAAAATAATAATGCATATTTTTTTGAATCACAGTGCATGAATCAGAAGGCCAGTGTACTGAGTCCTGACAATACATTTATAATAATATTAATATTTTTAAGATGCAAAATTCATTTAAATAAGAAATAAATTTTTACTTTTTGTTAATGTTTAAATTATTCTATGAACAATATTAACAAAAATATTCTGTCTAAGAAACAACACTTTAGACTGCAGTAAACAAAAGCAAAAGGCAACCAAAACTTTCTATTTGTAAATTTAGATAAGTTTACTTATATAATGTTGATTATAATTTATTTTTCACATATTAAAAAACTAATCACTAATAAAAATTAGATTTAAAAAAATCAAACTCATGGATGAAAAAAAAAAGTTTCCATTTCAATATAATAAATCAATGTGTAATTGACACATACACATATTTCTCTAAAAACTTCAGATAACAGAATTTCAAAAGGAGCCAAAAGTTTGTTTGGAATAACTATAGAAATTGTACTTACAACCGGCTGCTTGGTGATCTTCTCCAAATCCTTGATGTTGTAATATTGATGCTTCTCAAAAGCATTAAATAGCATATCCATGACTTTATCTTTGTCATCTCGAGCCTTTCTGCCTTCAGCTTTCTTCTTTTGTTCGTATTCAATCTGCCAAAAAAATAAGAAATAAATTAGATCATTTTTGCAAAATATTGTAAGTATAATCTAACCAAGTTTTATAAAGCTAAAATAGAAAAAAAAAATAATTATTTAAACAAAATAAAATAATAAAATATAAAAACAAAATTGCATAATTTGTTTAAAGAGATGACTGCAACACCATTTCAAAACATCAAATAGATTCCTTAGAGGAGTCAACACTCAACATAATTTCAAATAATACATAATATTAATGTAATTTTGTAAATATCTTTGTAATATATCATGCATGCATATTTTTAGATGATATTATAATAAGAAGTAGAGGGAATCCCCTTTTATCTTTTTGTTTGCCAAAAAAATAAAAATAAATAATGGAGTTTTATTTAATAGTAATAGAGAAAGATAATTAGTTTATATTATACAAAAAAAAAAAAAAAATGCAGGATTTTGCAATAGATGGACTAATTTTCTGTATTAAGAAAACTAATATATATCCACTCCAATAGAAAAGTTTATTGCTTTGAAATATATGATTAAGTCAACAGCAATGGTTTCTCATATACTTCTTAATAACATTTTTTGCCATTTCATGAAAATTGTAAATTTTGGCCAAGCAGCCATGACTGTCATGAGTATTCAAGTTTTTATTGCTCTCGAATAAAAATTCAAAAACACAAAAGTGGAAGTCCCTCCCCCTCCTGCACTTCTTACAGAGTAACAGAATAAAATGAGTTTCATGCTTTATAGTATAATGAAATAAGTCATGCATATGTTTAAACCAATGCAATTAATCAATTTTTATTAATGATAATCAATTAATCAAATTAACCTTGCCATACTTGCTTTAGATGCTCCCCACCACCAAATTTATTCAAATTTTAATACAGAAATACAATTTTGATTTGATACAAAATTTCATTTAAGTAGTAATATTTTTTGAATTATCACCTTCAAATACATATGAATGTATAGATAGATAGATGACTGACCCTCGGATCGATTTGATCCAAATCTGCAATTCTAATGATAATACTAAATAATATTTTTATTCTTTGAATTATTCATATTACTGCGTTATCAAACACTTACAGAGTTTCTATAAATGAATATTATTCTAAATTTGAACAAATATAAAATCTAGCATTGAAACTGCATATTAATTTTATCAATCTGGATCATAGCAATTTTGAGTTATTATTTTGATAAATAGATAATTCAAAAACTTTTTTTTTAATTGCAGGGTAGTTTAAAATCTGTCATATCCAAGTCTCTTGATCAAATTTTTGGACAAATGCAATATTTTCTTTTTATGTACAAGAAAGTAAAAAAAAAGAACGATTTCATAATTAAGAATACCATAATCGTCTGAAAGAGTTCCAAAATTTTATATAAAATAATACTTTTCACAATGCATGCTCAAATAACTGTATGATTATTTGCTTTTATGAAAATAATTAAAATGAATAATTATGATTAGAAATAATATTCTTTCAACAGAATCCATTTCCTCAAATGAAAATATATTCTGTAAAATGTATAAATATGAATTCTGCTATGCTTTGATAGTAAAGAAGATTTGATATTAAAGTTACAATGGATACAAACATAAACGAGTAGACATCACAGAATTAATAAAATAAGTTTTAATAATAATAAATAATAGAATTTTAGAAAATATGAAATCTAGGTTTATAATAGCATTTATTATGAAGTGCAATATGAAGTTATAATTTACACTTACATTATGCTTATGATCAGATATAGGTTTAAAGCTAGTAACAGCCTTTGACAATTGCTTCACTTGCCTTTCAGGTTGACTAGCTTTCAATATCATATCTCTGAAATAAAAAAATACAAGTAATTTACAATTTTATAGAATAACAAATCCATTACTTACAAAATCTAGACAATAGAAAAAGTAGCAAATATACATAATAATGCTTTAAATTTTTTTTGAACTTAACGACAAAAAATGTAGTTTTTTAAAAAATATTATGTTTGAAATCTAAATGAGAAATCATTGTGTACTTGGAAAAACAATGATAACAAATTTTGTTAATGCATGCTCATTATCATTTAAAAGGGGAAAATATATTAATAAATATTTTATTTGATTAATGAATATTAAGAATGACAGAGAAGTTCATTTTAGTTTTATAAAAAGTAAATATAAAGAAAGAAATAATTACAGAATTTTAAGATTCAGAAAAATTTCAGTATGAATATCAGTAATATGCTTTAGCTTGGGACAATATTTGTCATGAAGCAAAATTTTAATGCAAAATATAACTTTTCTGCTAATACAATGATTGCATAATGTGTGTCTGTAAAATGCAAAAATTTCATATCATAAAATTTGTCAGAAAATACAAATTTTGAAATGGATGATGTTGCCTCATAATTCATTTGGTATATATTTTGATATCAAGATATATAAAAAACATTAGAAAAACCTTATGAAAGGAAAATATAAGATGAAAATATAACATTTTCAAGTCAACTTAAACACTAATACATGTACCACACTGAAAGTGGAAACCAATGAAATAAACATTCAAAAATTATTGTTAATTTGGATATTATAATGATTGTTTTAAAGATATTTAAAATTAGAAACCTTTTTAAATCCATGTAACGTTTATCAGCCAAAGGACGACATTCTCCTTTTTGAAGAACATGACCACCTAGCATAAGTTTGCCTACAGGAAAAAAGAAAATGAATAAATATAATTGTTACACAGAACTAAATGCCCGGTTATTTCAAAAAGTAAGAAAATTAACAAAGCATACAACTACAGCATGATTTCAAATGATTTGGAACATAATGCAATACATATTCATACATATTTTCTAGTAGTTTCATAAGCAAAATAATACATCTAAATTTAAATTTTATTAAAAATTAATTCATGCTTCACTAATCATTTTTTAAACAAAATTATATTCGCTTGAATTTTTAATAATTAATCAAGTCTGCTTTTTTTCAGAGGTTAGTATGCGAATTCTGGAAACTGTAGTTTTACATTCTCTTTCTCACAAACAATTAAAAGTGCAGCATAATCAAAAAGACATGTGATGTTAATAAAAGCTTTTCATTTCACTTTTTCAGTGTTATATGAAAGTCTGAAACATACACACTAATAACTGTTGAAGAGGAAGAACAGAAAGCAAAAGAATGGTTTGCAGACTATAAAGTTTATTTTTTTGTTGTAGTAGTTCAGATATTCACACAAATTATTCCAAAAATCTGTATCAAAGGGTTTTTGATTCAAAAATTCCATTTATTAAATTATTTATCAAGAATAAATAATATTTATTAATAAAGTCTGCATGGCATCTTAAGATATCTTTGTTAAAACTCAAAATAATAAGTACTTTCATCTAACATATTTAAGGACTGAAAAAAAAAAGCGTCTCCAAAATGAATTTATTTAAAACCATCTGTAAAGTTGTAAGAACACTTTAAACATTTAATTTTTTAAAAAATATGCATCTAACCATAAACTATCTAATTTTTTAATAGAACATGAAAATTAGGAAAAAGGCACATATGACCATTTAGTGGATTAAAGGACATTTTGCAATAATATAAATTATACTATGAATCATGAAATAACATATTTGTTTTAACACAAAATTTATGAAAGATAATAAGTTTTCATTTTTAAAAAAATCTTGAATTTGAGAAAAAAAAAAAAAAAAATCCAAAATTTTGATTATATTAGTATAGCAATTACTTCTGATGATTTCCAATAAATAGATCAATCTCTTAAGCAGAGAAAGAAAGCTTATTTTAATATTTACTTCCTTATTCCAAAAAAGAAGAAAAATAAAGCTTTATTAATTACAAAGACATTTTTTATAACTAATTAAGGGAAAAATTCACCTTAATTAATAGAAATTCTGCAATGTAAAATCATACAAACCAAACATCATTTAAGATAGTTCTTTTAGCAACCAACCAAGAAAGTTTAAAAATATGAGAAAAGAAATAAGTAACAATAATAATTAAGGTGGAAATTTAATATGTAATTCATGTTAAATTTTTCAAATTTAGTACCTAATTTTTTATACATGAAGTAAAGGCGTCAGAGTGAATTCAAAAAGAATTTTTGTTAGCATTCTTTAATTTAAAAAACTAACTTCTGGCAACAACATTAAAAAAAAAATAATCTAAATTTAGATGAAAAATTTCAAAACATATTGTTTCTCCCTCAAAATAAAGCTGATAAATATGTTTAATTAGTTTAATTAAAGAATTCAGAATATTGCTTTGAAAATTATATAACAGGAAATTAAAATTTTTCAGTAATGGTCAAATTGAAAACTATATGCAATTAGCTGAACTGCATGTGGTATTTAGTAATGATTTTAAATTAATTTAACAATTTCTCTTTATATACATTTTTGATTTGGTATATAGATCTTTTTTTTTATGTGTATATTGGTTATTATGTATACTGCAGTATGAACAGATTTAGTCTCCGATAGCAATAAACCGTCATGAGATAATTAATGTATATACAGGTCTTCTGGCATCTTTTATTCAAAATATATATTGCATTTTCTTGCAAGGAACATTTTTCAAAAAAAATTTACCAAATTCACTGGCTATGAATAAGTACATAATTTTATAACAATGATGTAGTTTTATAATAACCAACAATTTAAATTATATAACATTTGACTTCATTAATAAATGTTTGAACATAACATATAAACTCATGATTGCTCTGCAATAAGCAAATTTACAATCTATGTTAATAAAGAGAATAATTACCAGGCTTGGAATCACTACTATTGTCATCAGTTTCATGACCTGCAAATAAAGCAAGCAATTATTTAAAAAAATTGTTACTCAGTAAATGAATGAAATTTATAAATTCACACTTGAAACCAACTGATATTACTTTCTTGTCAATTATTAATTACACATTTTTACTATTTACGCAAATTATTTATATTTTTACTTTTAACATATATTTTTTATTATTCTATGATTCATATTTTTGTCATGCATTTTGCACAATTTATGCAGAATAAATGCCATTGTAGTAATAAATCTAATAGTGTGATAGCTGAATTGTTAATTCAATTATCACATTGTTGTGAATTCAGTTTCTGTTCCAGCTAGATTTTGAAGACAAAGTGCTACAGAATTATGATTTCCCCATTGCCACCACACAAAACACTCAAACAAAAAGTTAAATTATGACTTACTATAACTGATCAATTAGAGACAATGCCTAATCAAATCCTAAAATACCCAACATATATAAATGATAACTATTCACTTTTATCAATTTCTCATAGATATTTCAATAAACAGACTTCAGTGACTAAATCCCCTTTGTATATATATATAAAGGGAATTTGGATGGAATATATAATATTCCTCCAAAGATAAGTATAAATTATCTTTTTAAATAAAATTTGCCATTTAAATATGAAACCAAAATTACTGAAATATCTTAATGAATGCTTGTATGAGTATTAAGAGAGTATTGTAATTATCAAATTATTTGATAATTACAATAAATTAAAGAATTTGAAGAATTAATGAACATTTTAAAACTTTTTATTTCACATTTCAAAATCCCCCAAATCTTACAAAAACATGAACATGACTGTCTTTCGACCTATGTCTGCATGAATGCAATAACTCAAAAATGCTACATGCTAGATCACGGTGTATTTTTTTTAGTTTTGGTGTAAATTTTAGTTTTAAATAATAATAAGCACTTTATCAGAACTTTTTAAGCCCCTTTAATGAAAAATAAGAGTCAACATTAACATAATATTTCTTGATTATAGAACTATATGTTATGATGAAATGAAAAATATCAAAATTGCTATATAAATTGCTCAATAACATTGAAACTAAATTATTTAAAATATTTTTTTATGTATCATTTGAAAAATCTTATTAAAGCATTTTTCTTGCTATCTGAAATTATTTTATAACACTACAGTTAATAATATTAAAAACAATATACCCCTACTTCATAAACATTTGAATTCCTTGGAAGAAAAGGATATGGACGTATATTACATAAATAAATAAAAATTCCCTTTTTGGAATTTCTTTCCCCAAAATATCTTTAAATTTTTGCTCAAAAAGCTTTTCACAATTCATTAGATTGCATTAGTAATAAAAAGTCTCCGACCTGTTGAATAAGTGCATTAGCTTTATATTTTATTTTAGCAATTTCTTTTCTAAACTTTTTTTATGTCATTAGAACTATTTCTTTTGACCTCTGTTTGTCCCAAAACATGCATTAGTTTGAATGGGCTGATGTTGATAACATTCTCAAGTTTTTCATTTCAAAATGTTCTTTCCTTCTAAGGTTTGATTTGAGGACATATAACAAAATTTTGAGCCCAAATTTTTTGATAAGTACAATTCTTTCTCCTTGTATACATCACACATGAGAAAGTATTGCATTACTTTATTTCTGATATTTAAGGCAAAATAATTTTGAAGCAACTGGCTTCATTTCTTTACTTTTTATATTTGGAAGATTTAAACAATTCAGTGCATGAATCCATGGCAAATTAAATGCATATTCTCCTGGCATATTACTAAAAAGTTTTAATTTTATTTTTTACACAAAAATTTCTTACAATAAATATATATATTTAATTACTGCTGGTGATTTACTAAATGATGTTGAAATATAGCTAATAAATGTTCGACCGAAAAAAAAACAACTAATGTAAGAAGTTTTACATGAATATAAAAAAAGCACTAATAGTAAGTAGTTTTACATGAATATATATAAAAAAAAACCCTAATATAAGTAGTTTTACATGAATATAAAAAAAGCAACTAATATAAGTAGTTTTACATGAATATAAAAAAAAGCAACTAATGTAAGAAGTTTTACATGAATATAAAAAAAAAAAACACTAATAGTAAGTAGTTTTACATGAATATAAAAAAAAACACTAATAGTAAGTAGTTTTACATGAATATAAAAAAAAACACTAATAGTAAGTAGTTTTACATGAATATAAAAAAAAACAACTAATATAAGTAGTTTTACATGAATATTAAAAAAACTAATGTAAGTAGTTTTACATGAATATATAAATTCATTCCTAAAAGGAGAAACCCCTCTCTCCCCCATCCAAATAAGGGAAAGGAAGTGAAATAAGAGTCAACTAAATGAAAGAAATATATTTTCCAAATATTATTATTAGTTCCTTAATTTGCAATAAAACCTTTTCCAAACACATTCAGATTTATCAAGAACTACCGAGAAATGAAAGATCAGGCACATAAATTTTCTCCTTTACACAATGAAACTAAATTTGAATGTACACACACAAATTTACAAACAGCAAAAAAGATTTTGTAAAAATTCACTTAAGTCACTTACCAAATACTGCCAATGTTTGGTGTGCAATGTTCGAAATTACAAATCGATGTTCTTTAGGTATATCGGCCTTTATTGTCCCATCTGTATTCTTCAACATCTCATCAGACAAAGAAAATGTGATGTCCGTCTTTCCACCATTTCTAATAATAAAAAGAAAATGTCCATAAAGAAACTAAATTAATTCAACAAAAAGTATTACAGTTTCAAACATTGAATAACTTGAAGGTACACTTTCACTAACAATTTATACATAGAATGCAATAGGGGAAGGTAGGAGAGAGCATTATAATGGATTTCATTTTAAAGTTGTGACAATATTAGATTCCATTTGTTTAAAATTTTGTTATTTATCTTGTTTTCCAGAAGTAAAGATATTTTGGAAAAATTTGCACCATGAGTTATAAATTTTTTATTAATAAAGTATCTTTATTTTTGCAAATTAATAATAAAACTTTGTGTTCATAACAAAATTATCTTTATTCCCGAGTAGTGTTTATTTTCAAATAAATAGTATTTTAGCTGTGAAGCTAACTTCATTCTGTTGAGTTAAAATGGAGGATCTAAATTTGCATCACTTAGTTATAAATTTTTGGTACAAGCTATTTCTGACTGGGTACAATGTTACAGACAAAATTTCTTGAATGAATATATTATAAAACAATTAAAGAATTCTATATTCTAAGAATATAAACAAAAAATTCTTTATATTCTTAGCAACTTTCTTTTCATAAAATTTGCAGATATTTTATTCCAAATATTTAAACATGAGAAATAGACCAAAAGAAAGAAAAACTTAGTGTCTGGAGAACATTACATTCTTTTTGATGACACAGTCTCTATAATTAAACTTATGTAACTTACACATGTAAATTTACAAAAAGTGTTATTTTAAGCTAGGTTATTGTATCATTAGATATTTTGTATAAAAATTTCAATTTAAATGAATTATAATTAAAGCCAATTCTTCATATAACTGTTACTATAATGTTCTAACAATGAGTGGTCATGGTGCTTAAATGAATATAACCACCAAAAACATTAAATATTGAAAATATTTTCTTTTCTTTTTAATGACATGTAATATGATTGTAAAAGATCAATTACAATTTTTATTGATATCTCAATGATTTTTTTTTTTAAAAAAGCAGAATACTGTGTTTTACCTATTGTTTGAATAAATTCATGCTAGCAATTATTTAAGCTCTTAATTTTGAACTTAATAAGTTTTTCAAGTGTATCAAATATATTTTTTGATATACAAACTAAACTTTTTTTTTTTTTTTTACTATAGAATTTTATTAAAATGTCTGAATAATTATAAGTTAAAATCTGTGGAGTGAAAATCCTGTTTATAATATTTTATAACCTTGTTTCCTTACCTTGTTATTTTTAGTCGACCCGCTTCACTAAGAGGTTGAGATTTTTCCCACAAAGATGATATATATTTAGGAACCTATTTGTAAAAAGCAAAATATTTGCAATAATTTGTTTCATTTCATATTATTCAGAAAACAAGCCTGAAAGAATTATATAAAATTTCTTGCAAACATAAAAAATTATAGGAAAGGAAAAGCAATACCAAAAATATTCAAACTATTAGGTAATCTTTCTAAATCTAAAGTTAAGTTTTCAGGAACCAAATTCTGAAAATATTCTCTAAATGTTGGCCCTCAATGAGAAGAACTAAAAATATAGTATATTTTATACTATCCTCTTTATTAAAAACCTATTCAATTTCAACTAGTTGTAATGTTAATGAGTCATATGTGATTTCTTCTTAGTGGTTACTATTATAACATTGAGCAATTGACATGAAGATTTTCAGCAATATAGTTATTTAGCAAATTAAACATAACTTCGTTACTTTTATAAGCTTATAATCATTTATATATATATATATATATATATATATATATAGGCACAGATAAAAAAAACTGCAATGAAATTATTTTGAAGTGTGAAAGTTATTTGAAATTTTATAAACTTTTAAGGGACTGGCAAAACTATGATTTAGTTCTTTTAAAACTTTAACACTGCAACATGACCTTCATCTCAATTTTATACTTTTAGGAAATAAAACATTGATAAGCAAGTTCATGATTAATAATATTTTAAGATTATAATGACTGATTTTTTTTTATTTAAAATTGTTTGAATCTATTTATGCATATCTATAGACTAAAAGCATAAGTGAATGTTAAAATTAACATATCATGCACAAAATTTATAATATTTTAAAACTCAATGCAGTTTGAAACTTTTATAATATAAATAAATAGTAGCCTCACTATACAGTTGATACTTAGAATACATGTTGAAAAATAATCAATTATTAAAATAATATATAATCAATTATTAAGATTTTTAATATAATCAATGATTGAAATACCAAACTATTCGTCAATTTAAAAAATTACACAAACATAAATATTCATCAGTTTAATAAATATATATATATAATTCAACAAAAGCAAAATTCGGTATAGTTAACGAGATTATAATACATAAGTAATTATAATAATCGCATATTCATTAATACATAATTAGTATAATCAATAATTTGCTTACAATCATTACTTTTTAGCACAATATTACAACTGATTATATTTTGGAAAGCCATTTATTTATGAAGGTGATTCCAGTTATTCTCCGAAATAATCATCATTTAAATTTTCACTTTTCTCAGTATGAAATTCTCGATATAGGTCATCATTTGGTATTAAAGATTAGTATTATTCATACAGTAAAATTGATATTAAAAAACATATACAAAAGCAATTCATTTTCGATTGAGTTTAAATCAAAATGAAATTATACTTATTCACTCCATACACCCGAAAAATGCTTTATTGAAAAAGAATTGCTGAAAAATGGCTTACGAAATACATTACCACTAAGACCAATTGTAATATATGTTGTTAAAATCTACTGACCCTATGGGATACAACATAATAGTAAAAAAAAAAAATTATTGTGCAATTAGTATATAGTATTTTTAATATTACAATTTGTCTTAGTATTCCCCCCCCCTTTCAAATGAAACATCTTTTTATTTTCTATGAATCCTTATGGGAAAATTGTTTAACTTAATGGATGTACAAATATGATTTGGGAATGAATTATGCTCAGAAGTGAGATACCACTATATAAGTTTCTTGACAATGAAAGGTGACAAGAATAGACAACTTAATAGAAAGCATATTGTATATTGATTGAAAAAGCAAAATAACTTTTCAATTTCATTAATAAAATATCCATCTCACGAAGATATTTTAAGCTCTTACCACATAGAAATTGTTTGCAACAATAAGCACAAGTTTTGCTATATGAGCTCAAAACACTTGTCATATATTTCAGTAACTTAAAACCAATTTTGAATCCCAGAAACTTGTGTTTCCTTCAGGGAATTTTGTGCCCCAAAACAGCTTTAGATATTCTCTTAATTTTTAAAGACAGATAATTAAATACACTTAAGTAATTTGAAAATAAGATATTAATTGTATGTCATTCTTAAACACAAAGCTCTCTTAAATTAATAATAATTAGCATTCATTGTAAGTCAGGGCAATTACTCATTTTGACAATACTTCGAAATATGAAAAATACAGAATATATTTCAGTTTTTGCTATAAATATACTCAAAATTTTTTACACAAATTTAACTGGCAAGAATGGAATTTTAAAGGAAAGGAAAGCCGCATTGTTTATAAAAGATTGAACTGAAACAGAGATAAAAATTGACCGTAACATTAATATTAAACATTTAAAAATTTTATTATTATCAATATTTTATTTATAATATATAGTAAGAATTAGATTCATTAATATTTTTTTGAAATTCAATGTGTACCACAAATGATAATCAGAAGAAACGCATTAAAAACTACATTACTTAACCCTAGAATGCTACTCATTCGTCTCTTGGACGAAGTCACTTACAAATGTCTTTTTCTGGGCGCCCCTAAAACAGGAAATGGGGCGTACCCCTCAGTACCTTTATGTGACCTTGACTGCTACACGTGCACACATTCCTTGTTATCAAAACTTTTCAGCAAGTGCCACATTTGCAGCAATGTTCGTCTCGCAGACGAATGGTTAGCAGGCAAGTTAGCTTTTTAGATAAGGACTTAGTTTTATTTCTTTGCTACTGTTAAGATGTTAAAGCGTTTTACGATGGATAATTGGTTTACATCGATACCTTTCGCAGATAATCTTTTAAAGAGCCCACTTAATTTATCAATTGTGGGAACTGTAAGAAAAAATAAAAAGGAAATTCCTCCAGAACTTTTACAGTTGCGTTCTAGAAGTGTCGGAACAGGAATGTATTGTTTTGACCAAGCCAAAACTCTACTGTCCTACAAAACAAAGCCAAATATGTGTGTTATCCAGCCTTCTACATTCCATGAAAAACCATATGTAAATAAAGAAAGTAAAAAACCTGAAATAATAGAATTCGATAATTCCACAAAAGGAGCTGTTGACACATTGAAACCAGATGTGTAGCAACATGTCATGCAGCAGGAAGACACGTCGATGGCCTCTTTGTGTATTTTACGATATTATTAATATCAGTTTAGTAAATTCACATGTTTTATATGGTCACAACATGACTAGAAAATCGGAAAAAGTGATGTCCAGAAAAAAGTTTGCAGTAAAATTAAGTGAAGATCTTCTTGCTCCATGGATGAAGAAGCGTTTACATGCGCCTGCTTTACCTCGTTCTACAAGAACAATTATTAGCGAACTTTTAAAAATAGACATGGTCTGTGAAACTTCGAAAACAAATGAAAGTAACAAAAGAAAAATTTGTGCATTTTGCCCTTACAAGCTGCAAAGAATGACCCGCTTTTTTTTTTTTGTCTAAGTTGTACAAGAGCAATGTGAGGCGATCACCGTGCTAATGTTTGATTGTTCTGAAAATGAATAAATGATATTTTTTGCTTAAATGAAGTTTAAAAAGCCTAGAAACAGCTACAGGTAGTGTATTTTTGTTTTATTTTGACTTTAACTTAGGTTTTAAAAGCGCCTATGCATACTTCGTCTGCCAGACGAATCGTTACCCTTCCCGTGAGTATACTAAAGGGTAGCATTCTAGGGTTAAAAGCAATTAAGACATTCACTGGAATATTTATCAATTTAAATTAACAGAAAAATATAAGTCTTACATTACTACTTGGAATCCGCATTTTTAAAAAGTATGTAGAACATAAACAATCGAGAAAAAATAAATTCATGACGTGTAAAAAACATAATTCCTCACTTTTACCAACCATACACCCCTTTGAGCATTGGAACAATCTAAATCTCTTTCTGCCGTCTTTAGTCTTTTATGCGAACTTCCACCTTCTGAATCCATATTTTAATTTTAAGATAGCACTACAAATCTTACCCAACTAGAAACATTGACAACAGTTTGGTTTATACTTTATGATGAAAGGAACTCGTTACGGTTAGAAGGACACGAGATTGTAACATAATATAAAGGCTGCGATGGTGGCGTCAACTATGCGGATATTTTTAAAAGAAAAAAAAATAAACGAAATGAAAATTTTAAAATACGAAGGTATTGAATGCGATAGTGTTATTTAACTAAGAAAAAACAATCAGAAATCTGTGAAGATAATTTTTTTAACATGTCTAAATTTCAACATTGTTCATTATAAAATCTGGCAATATCTTTTTTCCCGCAAAATTTTAAGTTATTTATGTCGGGTAGAGTTAACCGGAGGACGTATTGGAGGATCAAGCTAGGTTCCATTTAGTGCCTGTAGACGGCGCCAGCAGTCTACAGCCATCTATAGGCGCTAACAAGAACTATTCCAATTGCAGGATTAGCTATAATAGGGGTTATAAGATTTGGCGAATAAGCACATTTGTGGCGAATTATGCCAATCTTTTTCATTTCCTATTACGCGATTTTGTTTTTTATTTTATTCCGCCAACACTTGGAATCGTCAAACTGATTCGTTTCTTTTACTCTTTCTGAAACTTTACTCGTTTTTTTTACACTCTTTCAGAAATTCATCTGATAATTTTTTATTTTAAATTGATTTTGATGTAAATAAATTCTTTATTATTATTAAAATGTATTTATTTATTAAGAATTTTTTAGGTCATTTGTTAAAAATTATTATTTATTAAATTACTTATTGAAAATATAAATGTATTCATTTATTTTATTATTGTATAACTATTTTTCATTTGAAAGAAAACGTCTCCAACAGTCGATAATAATAGAAATATTTTCATGCGAAATTTGAATAAATAAATTCTTTTATGTTATTGCGATTCGAAATAACATTTGGCTGCAAAGACTCTCCATATAATATATATATAAATTTTTTACTAAATGCAAATTTTTTTTCTAATAAAGGAGAACGTGCGCGTGTGTATGCAGAGAAGAATAAATATGTAGGAAAGGAGGGTAGGAAAGTGTAATGTTTGGTAGAGCAATTTTTTAATTTTTATTATTTAAAAACAGCGAAAAAGTTTGAAGTTTTTCTGCAATAACTTTCGAAAATGTTTCCAAATTAAAAAAAGATTTTAATTCATCTTTAAAATAAAAGTATATTTAGACATATATCTTTTTAATTATAAAATCTTATAATATTCTTTATTTTAACAAATTTTTAAATTTTGATTTTCAGCAATATTGTAAATGAAAGACAAATCATTTTCATTTTTCAATCAAAGCTGAACGATTTTTCTTTGTTAAAAAATATGAGATAAAATTATTCATACTTTTAATATAATAAAATTTATAGGCTGGCATGCTATCAATAAATTGCATCTTTCGAGGCAGGTTGTTGGACTTAGAGCTTCCAAATTTGGCTGGCAATTAGCTATTTCTTAGATAGCAATATTAAGAAATCTTGTTTCAAGAATTAAATTAAAATTTTAATAAAAAATTAACAAAATTCCAGCATTTTCTTTATAACTTCGAAATATATCACTGACCAAAAACATTTTAAATTTTAAAAAAATTAATTTTTCAGTTATCTTTTTTTTTTTTTTTTTTTTTTTAAATTCCATTCAATATTTTTCTTCTTTGATCTTAGTATTTTTCAAAATACTTTTAAACATATTTTTCAAAAATATTTTTCATTGGTTTAGTAAACTATACTTCTATATGAGCACATTGCAGTGATATTCAATGCAATTTTATGCGCATTTTATTGTCATTTTAATTTTTTAAAGATAATATAAAACTAAACAATTAAAATCTACAATCTTGGCTTTCTATAATATTTTGGATGAAGATTCAAATCTACTTTATTATTTTCATTTCTATTATTTATTTTTTATTTATTTTATTTCATTTATTTTAGGTTAACATAAAATTAAAAATTAGGTATAACTGGATTATCATCTTTTTCTCTTTTTTTTCTCTTTTTTCCTAATAAAATACAGTTGATTTTTTTTATTTGTCCAGCTTTTTAAGGGTTTTTTCTATAATTTAAAAAAAGCAATTTTAAAAATTAACTTTCTATTAGTTTTAATAGCCCAATCCTTAAATAAGTCCTCTATCAACTGCAAGATAATTCTTTTCGAAGGTTATGTTAATTATTTATATATTATAGTTTGCTTAAACAGTAATTCACATAAAAAACTAAGAATTAAAGAAGAATTAAACTGAAATTAAGCATTAAAAAATAATTCTCAAAAAAAATTCTCATAAACAGTATTTTTTATAATAATTTACAATTATATGTAACTTGTTATTTTTTTGCAATTCATGCATTAATTTAACAAAAATTAAATTTATTGCAAATACTTTAATTGACATAATTACAGTAATACTAAATGAATGATGGACAGACCAGCTGGTCACCGAAAGCAGCTGGTACATCCCTAATTATTTCGATTTCGTTTCCAAAGTATACATCTAACAATAATCATCCTTATAATGTAAATGTGTTTTCAATGTGAAACAAAACCGTCTACTTATATCATTGGGGGACGCGGTGTTTATTTATTAAATAGTTAGCTAACATTAGAGCTCATGTTTCTTCTTCGGCTCTAGCCATGTCATACATGGAATACCTGCTTATTTATGCACCGACTCCTCTTAAAATCCAAAATTAATATTTATTGACTGATTCTCTATTTAGCATTTATGTTCAGCTGCCGGGTATGCGCTTATATTGTTATATTAATGTTGAATGTGTAGCATGGACCTTTAATTGTTCTATAAATTTCTATATATCTTTTCTAATCAACTACTATTCTTTGAATAATCTACATTTATTCTCTGAAAATGTAATGAACTTGTTTGTAAATTATTTGATGAAAATAAGCTGGAATGTATAAACCCCTTCAAACCCATAATGGGATGTATGATATTTGATTTTATCAAGTCAATTCTTCCAATCAGACTTCAAATCTTAAGAAATAAAAAATTCAATTAAATTTGCATCAAAAACTATTGTTATGACTTTTTCAAACGCTATCAATAGAAGGATATTGGAAAACCTATCAGGAAAAATGATAGAAAAAAACCATGAAGGAGTCCGAAGTGGAGCAGTTCTCTTAGTGTTCGGAAAGGGGACATCCTACAATTGCAAATTTTCAGGCACTGTGTTTTAATTTTGTTCAATTAAATCCTATTACTCCTTCCAATGATTAATACATTAATCTTATCCGGTATCAATAACATCATGTAATTGATCTTGACCATTTGTTATCTGCTAGGAGAGAACAGATTAAGGAAAAAAATCTCTTTGACGGTAGATCAAAAAGATCCTTATATTTTCTATAGACTACTTATATTCTCTTTTCAAATTTATCACAGAAATTATACAAAAAATAAATATTAAGGTGATTCGAACCTTTAATTTGAAATATCGTAGTATAATAATATTTTAGGTTTCATTTATTCTATCTTTATATTGTTCTTTTTCCTTAATTACAACAGCAATAAAGTAAATAAAAATGGTGTTTAATATCGAGATTATCAAATACATTCTTG